>NC_031983.2:7577034-7894368 GCF_001858045.2 Oreochromis niloticus | reverse complement strand
TGATAATTACACAGACCATTTCTGCTGAAGCTTCAGCGAGCAGTAGATGGATCACCTGAAGGACCAGTCATTTCTCAGGTTCTGTGTCAGAGTTTTACTGGATATTTCCCTGTTTCTTAAAGACGTGACTTTCATGTACTGTTCACCTAGTGTTTTTTCTCTCTCCATGTGTCTAAGCAAGATTGTTTTTTAGACCCACCACTTCTTTTGTCCCGCACTTGTCCAGTTTCCTCTTCTTCTTTTTTTTTATTCATACCATGGTGAGATATGCCGAGAGTTTGTCTTATAGTTTTTTGGCATCTTGTTTGTGGAAAAATAATATTTTATGTCTGTCAATCTGTTATACTATGTGTTTTTATGACAGGCAGCTAGGAACAAAGTGCCAAAGATACAACTGAAAATTGGTTCCTTGTTAAGCTGTCTGTTATGCGTAGCCAGGTTCATCTCTTTAGTTAGGTGCCTTTTTTATGATTGAGTGATCCATAGATCAGTGTTAGGTGGCTTTAGAAAAAACAAACAAACAAAAAACATTCTTACTAAAATGATCCGGGATAAGGACTGGGCATGACTGAAAAAAGAACGGAGCTTGAGAAAGCCTCCACAAATATTGCTCAGGACCAATTTAAAAAATTACAAGAAGATGTGGCTGAAAGCAAAATATAAAGAACTGAGGGGTGACTCAAGACTTCTGCACACGTATGAACAACAACTACTTACTAATCGTTTTTCTTGGCAAATCTGTTTCTACGTGACAGATTATGATCAAAGGCACTAAACCATCTTACCAAGAGCATGTCCTGGCATATAAGACTTTGGTTTGGTGTGGCTTCTCCAAATGCCCGTCTCAGTTCTGTGTAATTGGGCCGACTCTGGTAATTATCCATCTGAGATAATTATGTAAATTGCTTGCAAAAATGCAAAGCAGTTATGTAAGGGTTAAACGAGAAGGTGAGAGAAACGAGAGAAAAGCGCGTGAGATGGAGACGAGATTTCACGGACACGGAGCAGAGTGTTGCACTGCAGTGGCCTTGTGTCATCATCGTGTAGCTGTACCTTGCCCGGCAAGTCTTTGTTTATGTTCTACGGCCTTGAAAGCCGTTCCAGCGTCTGATTCAGCTCCATCGCTGGTCAATAACACAACTACAAAGTGACTCCATCACAATTGTGGAGTCGCACTGAAATGGCGGTGTGTAGGTGGTGCAGCACCACATCTCTCTCTGTGTATTCTCTCTTTCTTTCCTCCTCAGTCTCACCCTCTAATTTCTCTCTCCATGTGTCTAAGCAAGATTGTGTAGCAGTAGGCAGACACAGAAAAAAAACAAAAAAACAACAACAACAACTCAGGAGCTGGCATTAATTTGAATGCATTAACACCTCTCAATCAACCTATAAGATTTTTTTCTGCTGTTGCATGGCCAACACAGCAGGAGCTTGTCCCACATCCTCTCCAGGATTATGACATCAGTGTTGCAAATATTTGGAGGGCAAGGCGGCTTTTTGAGTCACATCAAGAGCTGGAGCGGAGGCGGGGACGCAGATATTTCACTAGGAAGATTGGATCCAACGTGGGGAGCGGGGCGCTTGATTCAAAGGGGAGAGGTGGGAATCAGTGGCCACAAACTGTAATTCAGGGGTTGTTGGAGAGGGGTTGAGGCTGTGTTGAACTTTGGAAATGTCGGAAATGGAAAGACACGACGACCCTAAAAGGATTGTTCTGTGTTCCCAGCCAACTCACCCTTGAGCAAGGCAGTTAACCACCAGCTGTTGCTGCTGTGGAGCAATCAGTTAATGCACTGCTAGACAGCTGCCAGGGTACAAATCCAAACCTCAGACTTCCCATTGTCCCTATCAAAAAAGAAAAGAAAAGAAAAGTTAAAACTGAGTTTTATTTCTTGTTAAATATGCACATTCACAGTAGCTGCCACAGACAAAAGCTTCAGATTGAATAGCGAAGTCCAATTTGTGCTGAATGTTGTTTTCTTTTCGTGTGTGGAGACAACAGAGAATGCCACCGAGTGACCACTAGCGCATTTTAAAATGATTGTTTACTGAGATAACTAACAACCTGACAAATCAGGTCACAGCATACAACAGGACTGTTCAGCATCTCTAAATGATTTTTTTTATAAACTTACTGCACCTCGATGGCATTTATTTTTTATGATATATTTAAAATGTATTATTTTAGAGTGGTGCAAATACTCAACGCGTCACTGTTCACTTTACTGTTTTGCATCCCGTGATTATCATGATGATTTTTATACTTACAGCGTGTTGTATATTTGTACAACACAATGAGCGGTAAGTAATTAAAACTCACTTCAGGCTAAAGAAGAATCTATGCAAATATAGTTTAAAAAAAAAACTTGAGAAAGCAATGTGGGAAAAAAATCAACAACGGAGTCTGCTGTGGTCCCTGAGCAGTACATGCTATTGGCCTCGAAGCATAAATGCTCCTTGAAACATCTCACCTCCTGCATCTTTCTTCTCACCCTCCCTGTAGCCTCCGTATAATCCTAAGAGGAGCAAACTGCCCACTCTCTTTGAGGGGAAAAAGTAGAACAGTGAAAAAGAGGATGAGGTTGTGTTTCCATTTTTATTGATTTATTGATTCATCGATTTATTGGGCATGATCCTTTGCATACTGCACAGACACATTTTTTGGATGAAAGTGTCCCTGAGATGCTGTAAAATGCCGCAAAATAAGCTTGAAGAGGCAAAACAACTACCCGAAGAGAACCTGCTCAAAAATTTGTTTCTCATCTAGAGTGTGGGCTTCGAGGAGGGAAGGAGGGAGGGAGGGGGCAAGCTATCAGCTATCAGTATGTACTGTAGAGTGCGAATATTCTCCAGAACTTGTGCAGTGTAACTTTTGTCTGGTCTAATTCGGTGATTCTGGGTGTGTGAAAAATAAATTTCCTTCAGATTAAAAAAAAAACTAGGCTGTGTCTTAAAAATAATAATAGTACATGTCTGAAGCGCCAATCAGACTCACTGTCCTCAAAACCCAGATCAAAATAGATATTCTTTGTTCTGTTTTTTAAAAAAGAAAAAAAAAAGGACCAGCATGAGCACATTAGACAGCAGGTAGCCTCAAACAGCTCACGCTGGCTGCAAGATGGTCTCTTCATTTTTACCATTAGGAGACAGACACCGTGAGTCAGCCTGGCTCTGTTTTCACTGCTGCTCCTTCTGCCTCCGTGGGGGCCCTTAAAAAGATTTTCTCAGCTGCCTCACTGATTCTCGTTTAAGTTGATTGTGGTAGTTACTCTTTTTTTTTTCTTTTTTTTCTTGAAGGTGTGTGTGTGTGCATGTGAGTGTGGGGGGGATAACCTACTTTCAGGAAAGTGAGGATATGGTTTACCCACCCATGCAGGCTATGCACCATTTTACGCGGAGTTGTTGTTTCCATTTTATGGCAGTAACGAAATAGCCTATCGATTTAAGTTGTCCTATTTCAACTTTGGTCAAGATTGGATTTTTTAAACGAGCTGGGTTGGGCATCTCCGGCCGGCCCGCCTGGGAGCTGAGGATCACAGCGGGGACTGACTCTCGGGTCGGAGTGCGCAAAGCAGCGCGCCAGTGATTCAGCCGCAGTTTCCAGACGGCGCGCAGGTGGAGGCGACGAGGAGAGGAAGCAGCCGTTCAGGACGTACTGATGAACCGCACGGGGATGTTCAATACGCACACGATTTGTTCCACGTAAAGACCGAACTGCTTCTTTTTTTCTCTCCTTCGTCTTCTTCTTCTCCCTCCGCGGTGTGATTTTGGAAGCGGTGTCTTGGTCTGGCTCAGCTGTAACCCATTTCCCCTCCAAGACAAAAGTTTGCCTGCTAAAAAAAAAAGAAAAAAAAAAGAAAAATGATGTTCTGGTCCGCTAATGTTTTTTCACGCAGTGTTGTGGATTCCGGCGTCAGCGTAAGTGGACAGTCATCACTTGAGAAATAGCTGCGATTTTTTTTCCGCTCTTAATTTCAGTGCCAGTTTCAACAAAAACAGCGGGCTTTTATTCTCCGCACATCATCTCTCGCCCAGGATTGCATCCGTTTGAATTAATGTCGCACTCCATAATGGACTTCCTCGGACTGTACTTTTTACAGCTGGCTCTCATCGGTAAGTTGATCAACACTTGAACAATTGATCGTGGTCGAAACCAATGCACCGTCCTGTGACTGCCCACTGCAGCTCGCATTCGGCTAGATTTTATTTTATTCTATTATTCTGTTGTTACTAGCTTTTGTTAAGTCTTCCTTAGTGCGAATGATCTTTAAAGGTCCATATTCGCTTGCTTGTGTCAAAGTTGCATCATGAGATCATTCTTTTGTTTTTTTTAACCCCTTTGCAGAATAAGCCGGTTTGTTAATGAGATACACGGATGCACGACAGGGTCACAAAAAGAGGAGAGATTGTGATTTTCTTTTAAAGACCACACAGAAAGCCCGCAAGTAACATCCTATGTGTGACTGGGGAGTGATGAAACAGCGGGACTCTGACAGGCTGCTCACATTTTCTCCTCTCGAGAGATGCTCGCTTGTGTTTTTTCGCAGTCTTATTTTGTTCTTTTTTCTTTTTCCCACCCTGCGGGCAGAAATCCCCTTTGTACATCCCATGTATTTAAACCGTTTCCCAGCACCGGCAGATGGATGTGATGATAGATTACCAAAGAAAAGATAAAGATGCCACCAAGCCGCCGCTGCTGCTGTTCTCCAGCTTCGCTGCGAAAATGCCAATGCAGACAAGTGTGTGTCAAACTGTTGGCGTGCGCGCCCGCATGTGCCACTTCTCACGGTTCGTTGTGAGCGTGCGTGTTGGAGGACAGGGCATGGTGGTGGGGGGGGTTACGCGCTTGTGCACCTGCCTTTGCAGGTGAATTGTGTTGTCAGTGCGTGTATAGGGAGGAAAAAACAACGTGGTGGTGGTTTGCGTGCGTGCATGCGTGCGTGGTGGCGGGAGAGGCGTGCGTGTGAGCGCGCACACGGTATTTGTGTATAAGAAGATTGAAACGAGTCAGTCAAACAGGGCGTGCGTGATCACATCAAACGCTGAAATCATGAGCAATGACCACCAGCACTGCAGACGCACACGCGCACGCACGCACGGACACTCAGCTTTTTTCCATTCCTCCACACTTACTTGGGCCAGGTGGTGCAAGTCAGTTTCAGTGCCAGCTTTGTTTTGTGTTTGCCAAACACAAGAGTAGACACCCTGAGTTTTTTTTTTATTGCATTCTATTGTGAAAAAAATATTCTATGGAGGGAAAAAACTTCCTGCAGAACGAATGCTGGCTGGAAACAGGATGTACAGACGGACGGATTTGTGTTTGTTAGATTTATAGCCTCAGTGTTGACAGCTCTCCATCCCGGAGTTCATTTCCTTTTTGCTGCAGATGTGATTTCAGCCACACTCCTGGTGCACTGACAGCAGCCTTATACACTGGGAGTGAACTGGAAACTCGGGGAGTCCTAGACAAGAGCTTCCACCACCATGAATCCTTAACAAACACTTTCAGCGGTGCTAATACCCCCCCTTGCTGTCTTCCTTCACTTTTCCCATCATATGTAAAACCTGTGTCACCACACTGCTGTCAGTCAAGATATGAGCAGGGTGGGTAACTGGAAGCAATATGTGCTCGGTGGAATAGTCACTCCTCGTCTTTTCTCTGCAGATATTCTCACCTTGTCAAAAAGATGTGTCAAAACGGCAGAGTCACTTAGCCGGGGCCTCATGATCCCGTCCATCAGCCACACAGGGAGAGACGGAGGGGAGATGAAAGGCAGGAAAAGCAGTTTATGCCTGAAGGTTAGAAAAGGGAAAAGGAAGGTGGCTGGTTTGAATCCTGAGGCGTGGAGTGGCTTAACTGAACTTAAGAAGACCAGCAGACTTTATGAGGATTTTTTCTTTTTTTTAGTTTAAGAGGACACATCGGCTATGTGGGATTGCATGCAGCTTTTTTCCTGGAGCTCCCTTGCATATAAAAGCATGCTTCTCTACAACTTGCTGTGCCAAACCCAAGCTTTAAAAGCTGCCTGTGGTGTCCAGGGCTGTACTAATATCCTTCCAATCTAATGAATGTTTCTCTCTTACGAAGCGTGCTGTGTGAAGTGGATGTATGCAAGATTAGTGTGCTGTGTTTTTGCATTTTGTTAACTTTGCAGGGCTAAACTTGCGGCATAAAAAACGACTGGGGGAGAAACAAGCATCTATTTACTTCAGCTTTAAATTAGCATATTTACCGCTCAGTCTTGTGATGCTTCACTGATTATCTGCCCGCACAGCTCTGAACATTTTGCAATCATTACTGCAATTAGTTGACCAGGTTTATCTGCATATTATTCTTCTCTAAGTGGTGTGGAGTAAATGAACATGCCCTGCCTTGCCATTTCTGACATGGGAGAGGGTTTGTAGTGCTTAGCATACTGTGTGGTCTAATCTTTTATACATGGCAGTGCTTAGCTGGCAAATAATAATGATGGTAAACTCAAGTGGCTATGTTTTTGCCTAACATGTGTTTGTAGCGACTGATTCTCGCAGCGGTGGAGGAAACTATAGATAAGATGTGTCAAGGTGAGGGGGCTGGCTGGGAGGACAGTGTCACATCCTGTAAAGAGAAGCAGCAGATTAAGAAGAAGGGCATCCATCCACTGGCACTTTGTTTTATCAGCCTGCTTTGTCTAATGGCTGAATAAGTTTAATCTTTTTTAGTACAGTAGCTGTCATAGTGTTAGTCAGCTCCACAAAAAGAATAAGATAAGAATTTGCATACATAAAAAACTATTTCTGAAAGTAATGCAAAACCACAAGATATTATTGCTTTGCTAAATGTTGGTAATTTGTGGGAATTAATAATTTTCCTCATCACAACAGGAACATCCGCTATTAAAAAATATTGAAACTTGCCTGAAACTCATCAGTAAGAATGATCAGAAGCATGAGAATGTTTGACCTTGTACCTCAAAAGCATGTTGAAAATAGTTCAGTGGGTGTAGGTTAGTCGTGGTTGTGCTAGTAGATTACCCGTTAAAGCAGAAAGACACTGGAACTGTATAGCTAATATATGCATTTTAATATTTATTAATTACAAGTAATGTTATCTTTGCAGTCTTGACAATGGTATTGCATGTGACAGATTTTCATACTCTTACACAGGCCTAGTCAACACTGTCCATATAAAGTGCAGAAACATAAATGAAACATCAACTTAAGCTTTGTATGCCATGACAGTTTTATTTAGTTTTAACAGCATGCACTTGGCCATTGTCCAATGTGGATATCACTTTGGTTTGTCCCTTTCTCCCTGCCTCTACCTGCCAAAACAGCACCCTCTCTGGGGACCTGCTGATTGCAGTGCATATGTAACAGTGTTTGTCAAACAGTGTTGTTATAATTCATCCCAAAATGAAAATAAAATCTAATTAAAAAGCAAATCAGTGTCCCGATAATAATCGTCAAGTGTTGATGGTAAACAACAGAGCAAAGTATAGATCTCACTGCCTTGCCCCTGATTAAGTTTACTCATTTATCTCATTCCAGCACATTAGTAGCTGGTGGTCCTGATTCTTGATAGATGAGATCAGGCAGTAGACTCCGTGCAGACTTTGACATTGTGAGGAGGAGGAAGAGGGCCTGGAGAGGTGGAGGTATGCTCTGGAGAGAAGAGGGAAGAAAGTAAGGAGAAGCAAGACAGAATACATGTGTGTTAATGGGAGGGAGACAGGTGGAAAGGTGAAGATGCAAGAAGGAGATAAAATGAAGGTGAAGCCATCCAAAGCAATGGAAGGTGCTCAAGAGAGGTGAAGAAGAGACTGCAGGCAGGGTGGAGCGAGTGTAGACAAGTGTCAGGGGTGATTTGTCTCACAAGGACAGCGGCGAGAGTGAAAGAGAAGCTTTACAAGATTGTAGTGAGACCTGCTGTCATGTATGGTTTGGAGACACTAACACAGACAAAAAAGGAGCTTTTCTTTAGGAGTGACCAGCATGGAGAAGATTAGAAATTACTACATCAGAGGGGCAGCGTAGGTTGAGCAGTTTGGAGACAAAGGTGGAGAAACAAGACTGAGAAGGTTTGGACATGGGGCAGTGTATATAATGGACAAATAATTTTGAGCTGCCAGGCAGGAGGAAAAGATGTAGTGAAGGAGAATAAGCAGCAGGTGATATAGAGACAGATGATCCACTGTGGTGACCCCCAAACTGGACCATCTGAAAGAAGAAAGAAATGGTCATGATTTTTTGATCTTGTGGCCACACACTACTAATTTCGTGGTGGCAATCTTGTGATCACTCAGTAACATTTGATTTCCCGACATAGGTGGCCTGGGGACTCTAACAAAATGTTCAAATGTTTGATTCTGAAATTGTAGCATGGAATTAGATCTGTCATAATCACACAATCTCACAATAAACACAACAACCGATAATATTTAACTGTGTTTACGCCATCAGCCGTTCTGTACTGTAGCTAATCACGGTACAGTTGTTGATCGTGTCAGTGCAGCCTTTCAAATCACTGATTGGAACAAAACACATATTTTGATTTCATATTTTGAGTGTTCTAGATCAAAGTTTCCCAAAAGTAATTACAGCATTGAGGCTACTGAAAGTAAACCTGCTGATTCCCATTTCCTGCTAGGTAATTATTTACTGATTAACTTTCCAGTCCAGTTGAACAGATTTTTTAAAGTAGTGCTTCCTTACCTCAGATTAGTATTCACAGCCATTATAATCTGATCATGGGGAGGTAAGGAGGAACACTGAAAGATACAATAAGTTTTTATGCTGTCTTGCCTTTTTTATAATTAATTTATTTTTTGCTAATCGCAATCAGTCTAAAAAATGTTGCCTTAAAAACACTTTTAAGTGACAGGCATGTGTAAGAACTCTCAGTTATGAAAAGTTACCCTTTTAGAGTAAATAATATAAATATAGAGCTGGAAATGAGCACAACAGGTCCAGCCTCTCTACATTTGAGAGTACTTTTTGTGTAAAGAAACAGGTTCCTCTTCTTTTACTGATCTGTGTGATTACTGAATGTAAGGGGTAGGTGGAGACTTTAAATATCAAAGCTGTCAAAGGTAGTAATTCACCTTGAACCTCTTATGTATGTTGGCCTTTTATTAGGAGATCTGAATAGAAGTAAACAACTTACCTTCTTTGTGAATTATCATTATAGTATTTCCACTGTCAGTTATATCATTACATTGAGGGCTACACCGGTCTCTGGACATCACACCTTACATTCAGTGACTGCGTTTGTTTCAGTATTAAATAAATTCTATAAAAGGAAAGCTGAAAAGAAGCCATGCTGTAGGAGGACAGAATTCTAGCCAACATTATTAAGACCCTACAGCTGCTGTTCAAGCCTTTGCCTGATTGGTCTCCCAGAAGCAATGAAAGGGAACAATATGTGTACTCAAAAAAGTAAATCAGTCACATACTTAGTACTGTGCCCGTGCCGATTGAAGTTGCACACAAAATTGGAAAAACTGTTATTGTTGTGTTTGTGCCTCTCTGATGAATGCATGCCTGTTATTATTTCTACTTTTAGTGGTGGTTTGGTCTCCACAGTACCTTCCCTCATCCTGGGCAAGCGGGGATACATGGGTGCATTAACATTTATTAGACCAAATGCTTGTCAAACATGCTAGCTGCTAAACGTGAGCCCTGCAGCCAAACGGTCTTTTATGGCACAGCGTTGGTGGCTGTTTGCGTCGCTCTCCACCTTTCCAGACAAATTATGGGAATTGAACCTACTGGGAGGCAAAAATGCTCCAATAACCATTTTGTGGCCCGCTAATACTGTTTTTTTCTTTCGTTTTCTTTTGCAGAGTCTGATTTTCTTTCTAAAAAACTATGCCTGACAGCACATACAAACAAAAAATCAACTTACCTTCAATGCAACAATTTTATTTTCTTGGTTCCCTTGAAATTCCTCCCAAACTGCAGTAAGTTACTGGATCTTCACTCACTTAAACAACTGAAAATAAAGTGCTCCTTCACTGGAAAGAGGTATAAAGAACTAAATGAAAATGAGTTACTGTACACCCATCTTTACCTGACATGTCTGACCTTAACAAACAAAAGCAAGTGGAACAGATTTTTTTTTTTAACTGTTCTGACCCGTGATCCTTACTGCTCATACCGAGGCTTATACTGAAGCTGCTGGCTTGCGGCTAGTTCCTAGCTCCAGATGGTGCTAGCTTTGGCACACTTTGTCTTTGTTAGTTTCTTTAAAATTTCCACATTCGGCTTGGTGAGGCTGATTTTTTGCATACATGAAATGGACCATCTCAACATATGGGAAGCTGACTGGATGGTCCGGGCTGAGGATACTGAACATCATCCAATTCTGGTCCCTGGCTGATCGATCGTTGCAGCTCTAATTGGAGGCTCTAGGGCTGTGCTTGCCCGCTGTCCATCGATGCTTAGATTGAATGCTGTGTGGCTGAAAATTTAGCATGAATAGGAAAGTAAGAAGTATGAAAAACAACAAAAATCAATTCAACAATCAATATCAAATTTCAAATCTGCTAAAAAGATGTTTTATGTATATGGTCTTTTACATGATGGGGCTAAGCTAAGACCAGCACAGACTGCTGGTTATTCCACATGTAGATGGGGTCTGCACCTCTGCACATCAGCCAGTTTCTTAAACAGTTAAAGAAAAGTTTTGTTTAAAAGAAAAAAACAACAAAAAAGTAAAGAGATGAAATACATTTGAAAAGTTTGTGGGAAAAAGCTGCAGTGCGTCGACATTTTATTTTTTATCTCCGTTACTAAAAACCCACGTTGCCGTTTAATTCACAGTTATGTAATGTTGTTAATTATCACACCTGTAATGAAGAGTAAATGTAAAGAGTTTAGCTGTGGGGAACATAATCACAGCTTTTAGAAAGTTTCACAGGACAAATATTCAAGTGTAGAGGGACAGTGGAAGAGATTCCACAGAAGATAAGCTGAACATTTCACTCCACGCAAATAGCTTCCTAATTATCAGCCCACGCACAGTCTTGGCCAAATTAACCCACGCTCAGTCTCACACGCAGACACACTGAACGTCCTCCAGTGTATACAAACCAAACTCCTACTGTTGCTGTCAGCAGTTTTTCAGACTAATCACTTTGCTTTGAAAGGGAATGAATAATTTGCTCCCTGCATGTTTAGTAACCTTGCATTGTAACTGCTAATATCGCAGTCATTTCCCCCCGTGCATTTATTCGGACAAATCTGAAGCCCGCCCCTGAAACATGTATAATTCATACTCACCCTCCTCTCTCTCCAGGTCTCTGTAGCTGGCGTGGCGTTGCATAGTTTCCTGATTTCCCTTACTTGTGGATACTTCTCTGTGCCTTCAAGTTCCACTGACAGAGAGAAGCGAGAGAATATTGTCGGAGAAATTACAGGAGCAAACACAGCAGAGAGAGGAGGATGTGAATGTGAATAAGCCATGTGACAGCCAGAGAAGGGATTTATTTTCTGTGAGGATGGAGCTGTCGTTGGGCATCTAACATAGAGGAGATACGTAGTCTCTGTAGAGAGTCTCACCCTAACTGACTTTCTCTTTGGATTCCCGGCACATCGGCTCAGTTCTAAGCCTCAAATTTACTCAGCTAGCCCTTCAAAATCTATTTATACACTTGCGATTGTTTTTCATGCAGAGCACCTGTTGCTCCGCATCCCTAAAGTGGAGATTTAGAGATGGCTTTCCCAAATCTGCACGCCCAATCTTCCCATTTGCAGATACGATTTTTGACGCTCACTCTGTCTTGTGTGATTTATTGGTTTCATTTGTCTAGTTGCTGTGATAATGCTTTGGAGTCACATGGGGGGGGAAAAGTGCTTTAGGGACTCTCATTATGACTCAGTGATAGTGACACACTCGGATACTTGTAGGTGTGTTTCATCGATGGCCAGTTGACGTTTATCGCCAGCTGTCTTGATGATTTTCTCACTGCTCTCTGCTATTTCTGACAGAAAAAGTATGATTTTAAGAGTACGTGGATGCAGTTACAGGCAATGGAGGTACTGGATGGAGATAAACATTCCCTGGAATAGAATGAATCAAACTCCTGGTAGAGACCAAAATGACTTCTAATATTAAAACCCTGTCATTTCCATTTGCTTTTGTCGAGGGATGATTATACCACATAGAAAATTACCCTGCCCTTGTGAGCTAAAAGGATATGGCATTTACTTTCACTGTATTCTGTAAGTTTGTAATGAAAAGGCTGCAGAATGGTCCAAGCAGATTGTAAGAAAGCCTAAAAGGCTGCAATTAATCAGAAGGAAAAGTTTTTTTTTCCTTAGTTTGGGGGGTGGCGTTGAGTTGGCAAGGCAGAGAGAATGAGAGGTGGTAATGAAACAAGCTAGCAAGGCTCCAAGGCCCTTCATCAAATGCTCACAGTACTTAAAGCCTGTAAGTGTGTCTGTCAGTGCTTATTTAAGTATAAGGAACTTTAAGTGTCTCATTGCAGCTGGTGCAAACCATTATTCGATCCCGTACAATAAAGGCTCTTATCACTCCACAATTTTATTGAGAGAGGTGACAGCCGTTTCAAACATTCTCACATATTCTCATTTCACACAGACAGGGCCGGCAAGAATATATCTGATTATCATGAGGCCTCAGCTTCCATTCCCATGATCCCACACATTAATCACACATGCTGTGCCAGTGCCTGTCTGAGAGACTGAGCATACATATTTATTTTTGTCACTTTTCCAGTGTGAACACAGCACAGACTATAGACACTATAGAGAATATGGTTGTCGCATGGAAAAGGAGCCTGCTACCTCTCTTCTACCTGACAAAAATGGAAATTGGACAATTTTACATGTTTTTTTTTGTTTGTTTGTTTGGTCAGTGGGAAAACTACTTTCAAGGTGGTGCACTGACCCGAACTGATCCAAAGGTTATCTGCCAATACTGAGTACTGATCCAATAGACTTTCATCCCAACTGTGAGGAAGAAACTGGGACTCAAACACCAAATTAAAAAAAAAGATAAAAAACTAAAAGTGTTTTAAGTTTTAGATCTGATATCTCCAAACTGCTGTCGCTTCGCTGTTACACGTCTTCCTCCATGCTACGATGCTTGTCTGACGCACCAACGCGTTAGCTAGTAAACAACACAGAACTGAACTAAATGAATCGTCCCTGGATCGAGCTGTTGTGCCGCCAATATCCAGTCCAGCGCCTTAAGCCAGTATCTGACTAACAGAGATGTTAAGAAATGGGAATCACCACAATATGATAATATCACAATACTTCACTCGCAATATGATATTATTGTGATTTTTAACATTTTGTGATATGATGAACATTCCCATAACACATATTGTGATTCACTGACTTTTTAAAATGTTTTTCAAACTTTTTTTAGTATCTGTTTAAGATAAACTTGTCTCATTTCAGTTATTTATTTATTTATTTAACTGCAAAATGAGATTGTCAAGCATCCGCTGTCACCATAAATGTTTTCTATAAAACAGTCTGCTATCAGTCTGCAACTGAATGAAGTCAAATTGACAATTACATGCAATCTGTTTCTGATAATATAGTAATTATCTGTGACAACTGTATCTTTGTTAGTGAAAATCACATATCTATTGTTGTCTACATGGACTGAAATTCACACTTAAAGGAAATGTATTTATTTATTACATTTTTGGTCAGTACCCTTCCTGCTCTATAGCAATAGAAGCAGAAAACAACAAGCTGTGCTTAAAGACTGATGGAAACATTTTGTCCCTGTTTGCATTTTTTAATTTTTGTTGGCAAGTATTTGCAAATTGTAGACTGTTTACCTTACAATATAAAGCACCTTGAGGTAACTACTGTTGTGATTTGGTGCCATATATAAATACAGTTGAACTGAATCAGTACCTTTATCAGTCTCTCTTAGACTGACAAAGGTATTGATGGTATGTCAAATGTCACTTCACATCAGACTGCAACTGTTTATAGAAAGGTTGCCACCTACCATGCGACCTGTGAAATTGCCTTGTGATCAGAAGTGACACCTTCAACCTTTGGAGATGCAGTTGGTCGCAAAATGTATTAAAAAATACTTCTTTTTTTGTATATATAAGAAGGTTGCTGCCCTTTTTACTAATGTGACTGAGCCATCAGTGTGCTCTGAATTAGTAGAAAGGTTTGTCAAGCTAAGTGTTAGTTGAGCCAATTTAGTGAAAGTTTGTTCAGGTAACATTGTCTCAGGATGGTGCAGTATGAGATGAGCCGTCTTGTTCATAATATTCCAGAATATTTGAATTTAGCTAACAAACTATCAGTATTTGCTAATGTTTGTCCCGGTCTTGAAATAATACACAAAATATGTTATACTGTGCTGTAATTCTGTTTTTTCACTCCTACCAAATATATTAGAAACTTGAAGCCATTTTCTTTTTTCTCATATAGCAGTAATTGTTCACATGTCTGATAGCCTGTGTAATATGAAAGAAGGTGCACATGTACTTTCCATGTGGTTTCAATAACTTTAATACCATAGATTGTCACAGTTGCATGGTATAGAGCCATTAGTTTTCTTAACATATACCAGAAACTGCTTGAACCCAAATGTCTTAAGTCTTTTTATTCTGTGTGTCGACTGTGTCTCCACTGAACCAGTCAGCCAGCTTTCCCATAGAGGGCATGAGTGCATAATAAGAGTGAACCTCTTTATTATAGACATCAGCTTTACAGCATCACCTGTCAATTAGTGTAGCAATTCAATGACATGTTATTTAAAAAAAATGAACAGCATAAAATGTCTGTCAAGTGCAGTTAGACCAAAAGTCAGTGGATTTCTCTGTGGTGCTGAAACAGAACGCTTGTTAGAACCTGACAGAAAGTTTGTAAGTGGTTAAAAGTTTGGGGAAATTATCAAAAGGCTGAATCCTCTGCTGCCAGGTTTCCGGTAGGTAGTTATGTTTGTTTGGTGTCAAACTCAACTAATCAAAGATGTTTAAAAAAAAAACTCTTTCACCCAGCAGCAGCAAATTTGAACTTTGCTGAACCTTGAACTGAAATTTGACCTTAAACGTAATCATCAATCCACGACTAAGCAAGAAAAAAAATATACATGCGAGACACAAACAAGTACCCAAAGAAAATCAATCTTTATTAATCTTTTCCTACTACAGCTCACATTTAACTCAGGTTGTGTTAAAGAAGTAGCTCTTCCACTTGTCATCTTACGTTTCCCTGTGAACCCCCGGCAAATGAGAGCAGACTGCTTCATCCAGAGCAGCAGGCGAATCGTGATGATATCCTGCACCGGGATCTGAGGAGCTAATTGGTTTCTAATCAGGGCTTCGGTTTCTGTGGTGGCGTTCTGCTCAGTCTGTCGAGATAGAAATAGAGGAAAAGTGTGAAATCGAGATTCAGGAATCAGGTTCAGTGCCAGGCTGTCAACTGACTAAACCATGGAGAGGTAGAAGAGGATGGGGATGTGTAACAATGGGCCAAATCGCTGCAGGCTATCTAACAAGGCAGTCTCAGATGTGTGCCAAATAGCATTTATGAGGGCTAATGAAAGAGCTTGCAACTCAACACTCTTACAAGGTTTCCACTCTGTTGTCTGCAGCGGGCCACCCAGCTGATTTACACTCATCACATGTGCACATGGAAAAAAAAGAGCGATAGGGGGGAAATTAAATCGGAAAAATGTTCAATATTTGTT
This sequence comes from Oreochromis niloticus, assembly GCF_001858045.2. Classification (NCBI taxonomy): domain Eukaryota; kingdom Metazoa; phylum Chordata; class Actinopteri; order Cichliformes; family Cichlidae; genus Oreochromis; species Oreochromis niloticus. The sequence continues at coordinate 7,878,689 of NC_031983.2, read as the reverse complement.
AAAGAGGGAAAAAACTCAAAAATTTTGCAATCTGCAGGGACGACCTTGTGAATAGCCAAGCAAATCATATGAGGGATATGGAACAATTTAAGTATACTAGTAAGTGAAGAAGGAGTTGGTATTTCAGGCGAACCATAGTTTCATGTAGAATTTGTTTCTATAGGTTCGTTATCTCTCTAAATTAGCACTTTAGTTGACCTGAAGTTGGGATGTTTGAGTGATTAGTAAAAATGAGTGCAATAAATAATAAAATAGTATTTGATAAAGTTAGCGTGCATTAGATAATGAGGAGAAGCTACAGTATTTGCAGCACAAAAGGTCTCTCAAGCTGACCTGTAAACAGAAAAGTTAGATTTCCGTTGCCTACACATTTGTGGATGTGACTGTTGTAGGAAATGAACTGCGTTTAATTTTTAATCCTTTCTTTTATAGACTTGGTAAATGGTAATGGACTGATTCTTATATAGCGCTTTTCTACTCTCCCGGAGTACTCAAAGCGCTGCATACAACATGCCTCATTCACCCATTCACGCAGGCACTTCTAAACTCAAGTGCAAATTATAACTACATTCACACACATTCACACTCCGATGAATGCATCGGAGGGCAATTTGGGGTTAGTATCTTGCCCAAGGACACTTGACATGCAGACTGGGGAAGCCTAGGATCGAACCACCAACCTTCCGATCAGTAGGAAGTAACAGTAACCTTCCTGTTCCTGCTCAAACACAGTGGTGTTTCTGAGTAGCTTTTCTGCTTAGCAATTTAATTTAAATCTTTTGATACATCCCTTTTTCATAGTATAATCTTAACGTGCTTCATCTGAATCACCCTTTCTGTGTACTCACTACCTAATTTATAGCCAAAGTATTCACTCACTGTCTCTTTACTGTTTCGCTAGCTTAGCTTAGCTCGTAGCCGACTCGTTAGCACCATGGCTACTTCACCTGTCCCTCCTGCACTTTCCTGCTCATTGTGTCAGATGTTTAGTTACTCCTCGGCCTCCTTTAGCAGTAATGATACCTGTAACAAATGTAGCATATTTGCAGCTCTGGAGGCCAGGATTACTGAATTGGAGACTCGGCTTCGCACCCTTCATTCACCCGTAGCTAGCCAGGCCCCTGTAGCTGGTGCAGCCGAAGATAGCGTAGGCCCCGCTAGCTGTTCTCCGGCAGACCCCAAGCAGCTGGGGAAAGAGGGCGGCTGGGTGACGGTGAGGAGGAAGCATAGTCTTAAACTGAAGCCCCAGGTACACCACCAACCTGTTCATGTGTCTAACCGTTTTTCCCCACTCGGCGACACACCCGCCGGGGGTCAAACTCTGGTAATTGGTGATTCTGTTCTCAGACATGTGAAGCTAGAGACACCGGCAACCATAGTCAATTGTCTTCCAGGGGCCAGAGCAGGCGACATTGAAGGAAATTTAAAACTGCTGGCTAAGGGTAAACGTAAATACAGTAAGATCATAATTCACGTCGGCAGTAATGACACCCGGTTACGCCAATCGGAGGTCACTAAAATCAATATTGAATCGGTGTGTAACTTTGCCAAAACAATGTCGGACTCTGTAGTTTTCTCTGGTCCCCTCCCCAATCAGACCAGGAGTGACATGTTTAGCCGCATGTTCTCCTTAAATTGCTGGCTGCCTGAGTGGTGTCCCAGAAACGATGTGGGCTTCATAGATAATTGGCAAACCTTCTGGAGGAAACCTGGTCTTGTTAGGAGAGACGGCATCCATCCCACTTTGGATGGAGCAGCTCTCATTTCTAGAAATATGGACCAATTTATTAAACCCCCAAAATATGACTATCCAGAGTTGGGACCAGGAAGCAGAGTTGCAGTCTTACACGCCTCTCTGCAGCTTCTCTCCTCCTGCTACCCCCCCAAAAACCCATCTCCATTGAGACTGTGTCAGCTCCCAAAAAGACAAAAAACAAACTAAAAACCAGCAATAAACAACTTAAACATAAAAAATCACAAAGAAAGAACAATACAGTATCCACATCTGAACCAAAGAGTAAAACAGTGAAATGTGGATTATTAAATATTAGGTCTCTCTCCTCCAAGTCTCTGTTAGTACATGACTTAATAATTGATCAACAAATCGATTTACTCTGCCTTACAGAAACCTGGTTGCAGCAGGATGAGTATGTTAGTTTAAATGAATCAACACCCCCGAGTCATTCTAACTACCAGAAATCCCGAAGCACAGGCCGAGGGGGCGGTGTGGCAGCAATTTTTCACACCAGTCTATTAATTAACGAAAGACCAAGACAGACTTTTAATTCATTTGAAAGCCTGATGCTTAGCCTCGTCCACCCCAGCTGTAAAACTCAGAAACCAGTCTTACTTGTTATCATCTATCGTCCACCTGGGCCTTACACAGAGTTTCTCTCTGATTTCTCAGACTTTTTATCTGATTTAGTGCTCAGCTCAGATAAAATAATTATTGTGGGTGATTTTAACATCCATGTAGATGCTAAAAATGACAGCCTCAACATCGCATTTAATCTGTTATTAGACTCAATTGGCTTCTCTCAAAATGTAAAAGAACCCACCCACCACTTTAATCACACTCTAGATCTTGTTTTAACATATGGCATAGAAACTGAATATTTAACAGTGTTTCCTGAAAACCCTCTGCTGTCTGATCATTTCCTGATAACATTTACATTTACAATAATTGATTACACAGCAGTGGAGAGTAGACTTTATCAAAGTAGATGTCTTTCTGAAAGCGCTGTAACTAAGTTTAAGAATATAATCCACCCACTGTTATCATCTTCAATGCCCTGTACCAACATAGAGCAGAGCAGCTATCTGAACGCTACTCCAACAGAGGTCGATTATCTTGTTAATAATTTTACCTCCTCACTACGTACGACTCTGGATACTGTAGCTCCTGTGAAAACTAAGGCCTCAAATCCGAAGTACCTGACTCCGTGGTATAATTCTCAAACACGTAGCCTAAAGCAGATAACTCGTAAGCTGGAGAGGAAATGGCGTGTCACAAATTTAGAGGATCATCATTTAGCCTGGAGAAATAGTTTGCTGCTTTATAAGAAAGCCCTCCGCAAAGCCAGAACATCTTACTATTCGTCACTGATTGAAGAAAATAAGAACAACCCCAGGTTTCTCTTCAGCACTGTAGCCAGGCTGACAAAAAGTCAGAGCTCTACTGAGCCAACCATCCCTTTAACGTTAACTAGTAATGACTTCATGAACTTCTTCACAAATAAAATTTTTATCATTAGAGAAAAAATTACCAATAATCATCCCACAGATGTAATATTATCTACAGCTACTCTTAGTACCATCAATGTTAAGTTAGACTCTTTTTCTCCAATTGATCTTTCTGAGTTAACTTCAATAATTAATTCCTCCAAACCATCAACGTGTCTTTTAGACCCCATTCCTACAAAACTGCTCAAAGAAGTCCTGCCATTAATTAATTCTTCGATCTTAAATATGATCAACCTATCTCTAATAATCGGCTATGTACCACAGGCCTTCAAGGTGGCTGTAGTTAAACCTTTACTTAAAAAGCCATCTCTAGACCCAGCTGTCTTAGCTAATTATAGGCCAATCTCCAACCTTCCTTTCATATCAAAAATCCTTGAAAGAGTAGTTGTCAAACAGCTAACTGATCATCTGCAGAGGAATGGCTTATTTGAAGCGTTTCAGTCAGGTTTCAGAGCTCATCACAGCACAGAAACAGCTTTAGTGAAGGTTACAAATGATCTTCTTATGGCCTCTGACAGTGGACTCATCTCTGTGCTTGTCCTGCTAGACCTCAGTGCTGCGTTCGATACTGTTGACCATAATATCCTATTAGAGCGATTAGAACATGCTGTAGGTATTACAGGTACTGCACTGCAGTGGTTTGTATCATATCTATCTAATAGACTCCAGTTTGTACATGTAAATAGAGAGTCCTCTTCAGACACTAAGGTCAATTATGGTGTTCCACAGGGTTCAGTGCTAGGACCAATTCTATTTACATTATACATGCTTCCCTTAGGCAACATCATTAGAAGACATAGCATAAATTTTCACTGCTATGCAGATGACATGCAGCTCTATCTATCCATGAAGCCAGGTAACACACACCAATTAGTTAAACTGCAGGAATGTCTTAAAGACATAAAGACCTGGATGGCCGCTAACTTTCTGCTTCTTAATTCAGATAAAACTGAGGTTATTGTACTCGGCCCTGAAAATCTTAGAAATGTGGTATCTAAGCAGATTCTTACTCTGGATGGCATTACCTTGGCCTCCAGTAACACTGTGAGAAACCTTGGAGTCATTTTTGACCAGGACATGTCCTTCAATGCACATATTAAACAAATATGTAAGACTGCTTTCTTCCATTTGCGCAACATCTCTAAAATTAGAAATATCCTGTCTCAGAGTGATGCTGAAAAACTAGTTCATGCATTTATTACTTCCAGGCTGGACTACTGTAATTCACTATTATCAGGAAGTCCTAAAAACTCGCTGAGAAGCCTTCAGCTAATCCAAAATGCTGCAGCAAGAGTCCTGACAGGGACTAGAAAGAGAGAGCATATTTCTCCTGTTTTGGCTTCCCTTCATTGGCTTCCTGTTAAATCCAGAATTGAATTCAAAATCCTGCTCCTCACATACAAGGTCTTAAATAATCAGGCCCCATCTTATCTTAATGACCTTGTAGTACCATATCACCCTATTAGAGCACTTCGCTCTTGCACTGCAGGCCTACTTGTTGTTCCTAGAGTATTTAAAAGTAGAATGGGAGGCAGAGCCTTCAGTTTTCAGGCCCCTCTTCTGTGGAACCAACTTCCAGTTTGGATTCGGGAGACAGACACTATCTCTACTTTCAAGATTAGGCTTAAAACTTTCCTTTTTGCTAAAGCATATAGTTAGGGCTGGACCAGGTGACCCTGAATCCTCCCTTAGTTATGCTGCAATAGACGTAGGCTGCCGGGGATTCCCATGATGCATTGAGTTTTTCCCTTCCAGTCACCTTTCTCACTCACTATGTGCTAATAGACCTCTCTGCATCGAATCATATCTGTTATTAATCTCTGTCTCTCTTCCACAGCATGTCTTTCATCCTGTTTTCCTTCTTTCACCCCAACCGGTCGCAGCAGATGGCCGCCCTCCCTGAGCCTGGTTCTGCCGGAGGTTTCTTCCTGTTAAAAGGGAGTTTTTCCTTCCCACTGTCGCCAAAGTGCTTGCTCATAGGGGGTCATATGATTGTTGGGTTTTTCTCTGTATTTATTATTGTGCTATCTACTGTACAATATAAAGCGCCTTGAGGCGACTTTTGTTGTGATTTGGCGCTATATAAATAAAATTGAATTGAATTGAATTGAATTGAATAGGTGACCTGCTCTACCACCTGAGCCACAGCCACCCCGACTTGAACGTAAACTACTTGCATGTGTGGATAATGAATGTCAACATGATAGTGCTGTCTGAAACTAGACATGGCAGGTTGTACACAAACAGATTTAAAAAGCGTTTATAAGTTGCATTCAATACACACAAATTATTTCAAATTAAGGGCAGCAATCCCTAATAAAAAATGTAGCCAACATTTTTATCACCAGTGATGACATAGCCTGGCTGAACATTGATTGTTGGTCCTTCTGCTGTGTAGCCAACCATTGGTGGTGACAGTTGGCGCCAGTGTGGAACGATGTACAACACGTATATTCCTGTATGCAATTTTTTAAATGCATATGCTTGGATGCATATTTAGCTGCATCGTCTGTAATGACACAAATAAACCCAAAGGTCAATAACGTCACTGGAACTAACGTCACTGGAAATAAGTCATTGCACATTCAACATTTTTGGTACTTAATTGGCACTTTGGCGATGGTGGAGTTTGCTTACATTACATTGTGTCAGCAAGCAAATAAGTGACTTTGAAAGGAGCAAATTAGATCAGGGTTACAGTTTTGACAATAGTCATAGAGGTACTTTGCTTAGAGTCTGCAAAAGTTAGTGCTGCTAGCATTACAATGTTGAACTGTGAAAGTTCTGAACCATGGAAGTTCTGACTTTCCAATAAGGATGCATATAGCTACCACTAGTGCACTTCTGCAGCTGTTTATCATGCTTGAGTATATATCTGAATGATGGCTGACAAAGGATTGCCTGAGCATGCTGATAAAATCCTTTTTGCTATAATATGAAGTTGGAGAGTCAAAATGAATTTCAGATTCCTTGAAATAGTATTTAATTCAATTTACTTTAATTTAATTTAATTATTAACAGCTCGATTTGGTCTGGCTTTACCTTATATTGTCCTTGTGCCTTACTGTTTACACAGGGATTCCTGCTTAATGTGTCTTTTAGCACACATGTATCTAAACTATATTACATATTGGTGTTAAAATGCTAAAATGTTTAGCTAGCTGTTTGCCCATTGGCTGGTAGCTTATGGTGGTGTGGCATCAGTAGGGCTAATGCACTTTTCATTAACTACAATCAGTTGCTCTCTGTCCTTTGCACACTCTCTCCTTTGCAGGGTAAATGTAAATCTGCATGACTGGGATTGGAAAGCATAACGGTTTTTGCCAGTCTCCATATAAGGTCATCTAAGTGGAGATACTTGGTAATGAATTGTGTTTGTAAATACAATAAAATAATCCCTCCTATCAAGAGAAACAAATATTGGTAACGCCTGTAAAACTCTGTTGGTTCTTCAACATAAGTGACCCCTTTCACAGGGCACAAATAGCTTCACAAACTTTGATAGCTGGGTGTTAAGATGGCAAGGCTAACAATAAATAATGGAGTTAGGCAGAATGCATAAACAGGGCCACAACGTGTCAGCAATAAAGGAGTTGTGTTTATGGCAGTTTTGTTGCGTTAAACTGTTCTTTTTAAAATATTAATACGTTTATGTCCTGCAGGCCTTGAGATGGATTCCATGTGAAAATCATATGCAGCTTTTTGCCAGTCTCCACATAAGCTGAGAATAAGACGGGGCAACCCCGTCCTATCTCCGCTCAGTGGATCATCTCCCTTTAGCTAAGCTGATAAATCCTGCCTTCAAGGTCTTTTTGTCCTAGCACATCTAAATACTTTTTTTTTTTAGATTTATTTCAGAAGGGATTTTAGAGTATCTTGATTGACACTCTGCACACAATATAATAAGGAATCAGTATCTTTTCATTCTTGTTTCATGTGGTACATGTGCCCATTTCACCAGCGGGATCGGAAACTTGGTTTGCAGTGTCTCATAAACGGTGAAGGGAGTGGACATATTACATATGATGGGGATTGTGACTTTCTTGAATTTGAGTTTGTGATTAGCCATTCTGCTGTATTCTAGATGGTGCATAGGGATTAGATGAAACCCTGATCTTTTTGCCTTTTTGCCTTGAATATATTATACGTTGAAGATTAGTTGAACCAATATAACTAAGGTATGGTAAGGTAAGCTTAGTAACACAAGAATGAATGTAAATAGGATTCTGTGGCGATGAAAGGTACAAAGTGGTCTAATTAAATCCCTCTCGATGTGAATTCAATTTCCCCAGCCCTCACGGCATCCTGTCAGTGACAAGAGAGCTGCTTCTCTTTGTCTTCCTCTGAGCAAATTGCAATTAGGTGGTGGGTGTATGTTGGCTTGCCAGTCAATCACAGTCAAAGCCCATGTTTTAAAGATGATGACAGTGGCAATATATACAGACTATAAGGCTTTTGGAGACTCTTGTTTAGAACAATAGACAGTTAACAGAGATATTGATTTCTTTTTATATGCTTGTTGAGGAGGGGACTCGGTTCATTTAGAGACTGGCTATTAGCTGCTCTCCCTCATTGCTCTTAGGGTTCCTCAGAAATATTGATAACACTCACACAGCTGTTTTGTAGTGTTGCAGTTTCTCCAGGCAATTAACACTAGCGCCTCCCGCTAAAGTGATTTTCACGACTTTTGAAACTGAAAATATTTTTTCCCACGTCATCGTTATGGATGCCGGTGGTTTTACAGTCTGCCAACAAGGAGCTTTTGTTTTTAATTAATGTAATCTGACAAACTGTAAAAGCAATGAAAGCACCTACTAATGTGGGGGAGAGCAGTCAACACCCACACTCGACTTAATCTGACTGAGCCTTTGGAGCAGGAGTACACGAAAGAAAGGGAGACCATAGTTCCACACCACTGCTGCCTCAAACCACAGACACACACTTACAGATACACACACAGATTTTCTTCAAATCAAATTACTGATGCCTGTTACGATGGCCAGCGTCGGCTCGGCCTCAACCATCATCTGCGTTTGCCTTCAGAGAGCCTCATTTATTTTGAGTAGACTTTTTTTTATGACACGCTCCCTCATGTGGAACACTGAATATAAAATATAAGACCCGTCTGCCTGGTGACTTTGGGCCATGACGAGATCAAACAACAGAGCGAAGGGAAAAGGATTGGAGAGACGGAGAGGTGGAAAGGAGAAAGAAAAAGAGTGAGGGAAAATATTGGAAATCTTTTCCAGATGACTGCTGGCTCGCCTTTGTCCCCTTGGTCACTACATGTCTTATCTTTAGTTGCTTTTAACTCAGCCCATCGGCCTTTCCGTGTGATCATGGATCCTTGCCCTGCATGGCTTTAGGCCTCGCTACTGAGCTGCGTCAGGATCACTGAAGCTACTGAAGTGTGACCCAACCTTAGTGCCATTGATCTTAGGTCACTCGCCGTCACGCCAGTGACATTTCACAGATTCCAATTACTTGATAATCTGCCGCATCATTCATCCCTCAGATGAGTCAGGTATTAGATTTCTCCCCAGTGCTCAAGTAGCTACATGAAACCCAGCTTTTGGAGGATTCTTAACTCTTTGAACACCATCAAAGTACTGCTACTTTTTTTAGCCTTTTTCTGCTTTACCTAATAGTGCTGCTATCGTGAAGATGAAGGATTATGAGGAGATAGCCTCTGAGGTCAAAACCACTTGACTTACTCAGATACTGCTTGATGATATCTAAGTAAGGTAATAGACACAGCCTTCCTAAAAGTGAAGCTTGGCCAGCAGCATAGCAGGTTGGTTATCATCAGCTCCTACAAGGCGGCAGATAAAGTAAAAGCCCCTCCTCCCCCGTCAGCTGCCATGACCTCATGTCTGATCAGCAACCCGAACAAACCCGAGGTTACGTGTTCACAGAACAGAACAAGATGCTGTCCAATCTTGATAACCACTAGATTGGATGAAAGCCATTGAGTCACAGAAGAATACTCTTCTGTGGACCCCAGCTTTCACAGGGTTCACGAGGTTTTAGTTCCTATCAATATCGCTTAAGGACTTACACAGTGTACCAGTACTCCAGTGTTCTGGGAGCCGTGTAGTACTACGCTCCCGAGCCGAGGGTGCTAAGAGCCCAAAACGCATTAAAAGACCAAGAGGCTGGCCTAAGACGCGGAGCCAAGAATCTGCCAGGGCCAGAGCCATGATAGATGATGAGGTGTTACGAAGGTTTTATTGAGGCTGTAGCGCAGCTTGTCGTGACAACCAGAATGAATGAGATCCTTGGCATCTCTGGGCACTGTCACCCCTCCGGTCCCATTTTTATTATTACTTATTCACGTACAGCAATAATGTTGGTGTAATTTCTGCTGCTATCAATTTGCAACCTTGGCTCTTAAACAGTGAATTATGCAACAAAAAAAAGTGGGGATGGCAGCTAATCACCACTACTATGCTGAGGATATTTACAGCCTGCCTTCGCTCCCTGGAACTGTTTTACACCAGTGAAGGGAAGAAAACATATGGAAATATGTGAACACACATCTTGACTGTAGCGGGTCTCTGCTGGTCCTCTTGATTAGTTAAATGATAAATCCACCCTCCCCGCTACTCACAGTATGATGGTATTTGCATACAGTGATTAGAGTTTTTTCTATAATCACTGGCGTATTAACCATGCGGTCTTTTTCTAATTTAGCAGGGATTGCTTACATGAATTTGTATATTGTATGGTAGACAATATGCCATTATGCTGAGGTGTGTTTGTCAATAACATGAATGCTTAATGGAGTGTCTGTTCGCTAACCCCGTCCCAGCCTTCCACTGATGTATTATGTAAAGACAAGCTTGCGAGCATGTTTGCCTTTTTACTGTTCAGCTTCTTGTCCTTTAGCTAGTTTTATTAATATAAAGTATACAGTGTGGTTTTGGAGTTTGAGCCTAATGCTTGTTGGGAAATATTGGCTAACTTTACACTGATGGAGTTAAGGCAGATATTAAAATAGCTCTAAGGACTGAAAGAAGTTTTATAATGGTCTCTTTAATTTTCCTCACTTATCTGAAGTGTGCTCCAACAAGGAATGGCTGTAGTTCAAAAGGCACAGTAGGGCTTCCATTAATCAAAGGAGTTGCCTTTTCAGCTGGGATGCAGGTGTAAATTGTACCAAAAAAAAGTACAGCTAATGCTGTACATAAATGCTGTTCATTGGCATGGAACAAGAGGCAGCAAACCAACAAGGCTGGCAACCGTTCTAACCATTCAACAACATATCCTTATTTATATGCTTTTATTGTAATATTTGAAAAATAACTTGAGTTGCAGTGGTATAGAGATATCTTATACATAAATGCAAACATTCAAGTAAGGCGGATGTACAGTCCCTCAAATTTGCACTCAGTTACATTAAACAAGTAAATTTACTTCATGGCTCACTATCACTCATTTTCCAGAAACTTCCTTTGAGTAATTGATTTTGGGCGTCATATCTTTTAACAATATAAAGAGAGACATAAGAATCATTCAGAACATGACATACAGCTGCAGTCTCTGGACAAGCCTCAGCCAAAACTTTAGGCTTCAATTTTCATATTGATATGGTCACATCATCTGTGATAAAACTGGTCAACTGTGATATAAGAGTGTCATATCACGATATAGCAAAACTCCATGCGCCTAGTTTCCTAGTGCACACAACGATGAGACAAGCCAAAGGAGCTACTGCAACACCTTCCATCAAAGCACACGCTGCTGAGTGCAACCAGCCATGTGAGAAGTAGATACTAGTAGCTGGTGATGAGCAGAGATGGGCAATAACGCGTTACTGTAATCCGATTACTTTTTTCAAGTAACGAGTAATGTAAGGGATTACAATTGCAAAAAAATAATTAGATTACTCTTACTTTCCCATAAGCACGCTGCGTTACTGCGTTACTAAGCCGTCGTGATTTTGTTTTTGAGAGTGTCTCATGACAATGACGCAAGCATGTGCGACGCCCGTAGCAGCAACAGACGTTTGTATATCAAGATTATATCAAGATTAAAACTCATAAAACAATTTTTAAAAATAGACTTTCCATTTGATTCAATTTTATATCTGTATTATGCATAAAAAATAGAATTGGGCTGAAAGGTCTATTGCTTTATTACATATTCAGGTTGTGTGTCATGTTTTTAAAAAGTAACTAAGTAACTAATTACTTTTGAAAATAAGTAATTAGTACAGTAAAGGGATTACTTTTTGGAGAAGTAATCAGTAATTAGTTACTAATTACTTTTTTCAAGTAACTTGACCAACACTGGTGGTGAGCGACCAAAATGTAAAGAAATGTCTGAAATGAGGATGGGTGGAGCTAACTGTACTCCAAAACCGTGGGTAGAAAGTACTGATGTGCTATCTCTCTCTATCTCTCTCTCTCTCTCTCCCTACATATATACATATATATATATATATATGACTGCTCCCCACTGAGCCTGGTTCTGCCGGATGTTTCTTCCTGTAAAAGGGAGTTTTTCCTCCCCACTATCGCCAAGTGCTTGCTCACAGAGGGTCACATAAGTGTTTGGGTTTTCTGTATTATTGTAGGGTCCTTACCTTACAATATAAAACACCTTGAAGCAACTCCTGTTGGGATTTGGCGCTATATAAATGATGTTGAATTGAATTGAATTGAATTGCCTATGCTACGTTTGTGCTTATAATTGACTTATGCCGTGTCACTACTATATTGGACCACATTACTGCTGCTGCTGTTGGCACCTTGTGATACTAGATTCAATATTTGAATCATGTTGTCTGTCATCAATGAGAATAGCTTTTTGGAGAAGAGAGATGGAACATGCCCCCTTATTTTGTTTGCACTAATAAATGCTGCTGCCTGCGAGCCACAATCACCGATAAAACATTATTCGGAATTTTATTTTCCTTTTCATCGCATGTATCATTGTTGCATATTTTTTGGGAATTGCCTTGATATAATTTTGAGGCTATATCGCCCACCCCCTGTTGAAGTCCCCTCTTTATAATTTCAGTTTGGGGCATTGTGGTGAGTGTTCTGCTCAGATTAACGACCCAGTTTGTTGCATGAAATGGTTTAGTGATTAAATAGTCCACATAAACTAAAAATTATGTTTTTCTGCTGGCCTGGAATCAAACCAAGGCAGAGCCTTCCACTAGGGGAAACTAGCTTTTAGGGAAAAGCTAATTTTGACAGGCAGCAGAAAACAGCTGCTTGACACTGGGTGTTTCAGACGGCAAATGGAAATGCTTTCATAGACTCAGTATCAGTTAAATGTTCTGCCAGTCAATGAAAGCATCCCCAGATGTATTTAGATAGAATGATTTAGGTCTACTTTATTCACACATTGTTATGGTTCCTGCTTCCATCTATATTTGTGCTGCCGCAGACACATAAGGAAGACATGCATGACTGTCCTCCTTGATCATGTCCGACATTTATGGTCAATCCTATGATCTGGCGCCATGTTCCTATGCACTCCTCGCTTTCTTTAACAGGACAGCTGAAATTTCCCTCTTTGCATATTAAATCCTCTGACCAGAGTAATGTTGCAATAATCCCCAACCGTGTTATTAGGGGCCATTGAGATCTGCTAGCATGTTCAGCTACGCTTGACTGGATGATTCCCATTTATTCCTAACTTTCTTATCCTCCCTGCTGTCTGGGAAGACAAGAGCTGCCAGGTTCATCTGTTTGCCTGTCTCCTGACTTGTTAGAAGCCTCTGTCAGCCTTGTTACTGAGCCTACTGATCCATGGCCATAAACCTGTGCAAAGGTGGAGAGGTATTAGCGAACCAGGGCTTTACACAGCTGTTGGATGGGGTGGCTTTAAGCCCAGCATCTCTCTCAATTCATTACTGACACTGTTAGCAAAAGCTGAACTCGTGTCAACCTAAAATAGATAAACAAATCCGTATTCCCTCATGTCTGATTCTTCCTTTTGAGTTTTAAAAGCTGTTTTGCGCGCTCTCTTGTATTGACAATGTTGGATTGTATCAGAATCATTTTGTGTAATGACCCCACAGTAATGGCCTATGTGTGCATTGCTCAATAAAAGCAATGAACTGGTACCGTTTCTCAGCCCTATAATCTCCAGCTGTCCTCTAGTACTGCTTTATTGCATCCAGGTCTGCTGGCTTTAATATCCTGGTTTGTTAAATCAGTACATTTCACTGCTGGCTATGCTGATTTGTTTCCAGCGGTTGTTGTAATTACCCCTGGTGGAATCAGTTTTGTCGGTGATGTTTACCAGACAAAAACACTGGAAAAACAATTTACCCGAGGAGATGAAGATGTATTTGACCTCATGGGAAATCTTTACAAGATCAACACCATTAATTACTGACAAAAAATTCCCATTCGATATGTGTGTAAAGCCAATACGTGTTAAGGACGGTGTGCACATGTGACTTGATATTTAATGAAGCCTGAAAAGTGAAAAAAAACATGTTTATTTTTCAAAGGTGTGTTTTTTAATATTTATTCACGATCTTTGCTGTTTAACTTCCTTTATTTTTTTTTCTCGCTTTGATAAACCCATCTGGACATTTCTTTATAACAGCTCGTGTGTGATTAATTTCACTCTCCTCACTGCACACTTCATCAAATAGATGTTACCTGTAGCTGGCACAGTTTTATCTCTGTCTTTGCTCAGTGACTTTCATTAACAGCAGGTAATGTTTGCGAACAAAGCCGCAGCTTCCAGTGTTTATTCCCTCATCTCCTGATGCTCTTGCGAATGGAAAGCACACCCATTGTAGCCACCTGCTCTGAAAATAGCTGGTGTAAAACCTCAAGCCATAAGTCAGCTGGCACAGTGGCAGAAACTGAATTGTTTCAAAATGCAAAGTATGTCGAACGGTGCGGGAAAAAGGCAAGAAAGTGTGAAGATGCATGAAACACTACATTTTGGCTTTTTGGCTCAGAGTCCCATGAGAAATATCCCCCACTGGCCATCATTCTTCATGCACTGGTCCTAGAGATATGCACAGAGACAAAAATAGAGGAGATGGGACACTGAAATAGTGAATTCAGCACCAAATGAAGAGCTGAGAGAAAGATTAAAAGGTGACACAGAGGGTGAAAAGGACACAAAGAAACGGCAAGATGAAGAAAGACGAAGTTGAGAGAAAGTGGACAAGATTAATTAACTTATTTCCAACAACAGATCCCATTAAAGTTGCTGTCAGCACTCACTGACTTGTTCTCACTGAGACTCAATACTTTATGAGCTGTGTTTTTAGGTTCTGCCACGTGATCAAGCCGGGCATTGTCTGCATGCTGTTTGCTGTATTCTTTTATGGCTTTCCTGAGATTGCTCCAGCAGCGGTCAGGTATCTGTTGCTACACTATTACAGAGCGCAGCAGATAGCAAAATGGCAGGTAGATCTGTAAACAGAACATCTGAGTGATTCAGTATAGCAGGCATTTCTCCAGGTGTATAATACCAAAGAGCGATGGAGTCAGAGAGGAGGAGGTGGCGTGCGGGGTGAGAGGCCAGCTGCCGGGAGACAGCGATGAAAGATTGATCAAGGAGGCAGATGCCTTTTCAAGGTGAGATCTCAGTTCTGAGAGAGGGTGGGACCTCATCCTCACCTTCTCACCTCCTCAGTTCAGATTTTTTTCTTTTCTTTTCAGTACTCGGGAGAAAGAAAATCTCAGAGAAGAGAATGAAGCTGAGCTGGGGCAGCAGGAAGTCTCAGCTTAGGAGAGCGGGCTGTTGTTTTTTTACCTGGTGGACTCTAGTAACACTCTAATACCTTCCCATGGTAGTGTTTTAATAATTTTTCTCTCTGTGGAATACTTAGGAGAGTGTTTTTGTTTTACATATATATATATGTACTTAATGGACACTTTATTAGGGCCACTTTGCTAGTACTGGGGTTGGACCCACTTTTGCCTTCAGAACTGCCGTAGTTCTTCATTGCACAGATTCAACAAAGTCCTTAAAACACTTCTCTGCACTGATATGATAGTAGGGCTGGAGAATATGAGAAAAACCTAATATCGCAAATTTTTATTGGCTATATTGCGATCAGTGTTGGTCAAGTTACTTAAAAATAGTAATTAGCTACCAATTACTGATTACTTCTCCAAGAAAGTATTCCATTACTTTACCAATTACTTATTTTAAAAGTAATTAGTTTCTTAGTTACTTTTAAAAAATGATACACAACCTGAATACATAATAAAGCAACAGACCTTTCAGCCCAATTCTATTTTTTTCTCCATAATCCATCATATAAAATTGAATCAAATGGAACTTGTTTTATTAGTTTATTAGTATAAATCTTTTAATTTATGCACATTGCATCAAGCAAAAATTAAATTATATGCAAAAGTGTTTGACATGAAGAAATTTGTTTAACATTTAAACGTATTTTCTGCATATTCCAGCATATAAAATACCATATAAGTTTTGTGTTTACACTCACTCTTTCAAATAGATGAAAGTAAAACACAGCAGAAAATAAATAAAATCAAAGATTCAGCAGCACTAAGAGTGTCCCTCTTAAGTCTATTTTCACCTGTTTAGCAGGAGTGGGGCCAGTGGAGTGTGCTGGGTGCTTGCTCAGATTTGAAGTTGAATTTTTTGCTGTAAGTTTTCTTCCCATGCAGAGTGAACAGCGGACGCTAATGTTTTTGTCCCTTTTTACGGAATCAAACTCAAAGTAAGGTCAGTACTTCCACGCTTTAAACGCTGCACGGTTGTACTCTCTCTTGCACTCCATATTATCCATTGTTGATCTACACACGTCTGTTGCTGCCACGGACGTCGCATGCTCGTACCTCACTGTCATGGGAAACTCTCACAAACAAAATCACGGTTTAGTAACGCAGTAACGCAGCATGCTTATGGGAAAGTAACAGTAATCTAATACTTTTTTGCAATAGTAATCCCCTACTTCACTCAATACTTGAAAAAAGTAATCGGATTATGCGTTACTGCCCATCTCTGATCACGATGCACGATAGATATCGCGATATGTTTGAATAACCTCCAAAAACAAATGTTATATTTAACCATATAGTGCCTAAAATTGCACTGGTATAGTCACTCAAATTACTCATTCCATATATACTATAAACAAAATCAGAATGAATTGAAATGTTTGTTTAACCATCAGTTGTGCACAGAGATTTTTCCAGAATGACACTACTGTTGCAGAAAGTCTCTTTCTGTGGTCAACACTGACCTTTAACGAAAGATCATAGCAACAAAAAAGTACATCAAGCAATAATTCATGAGACAAAATAAAGCAATTGAAATTAAAAAGGTGCTCTTTTGTAATTCTAACATATAAAAGTAAAATAAAAAATGTGATGACCTCAAATTACAGAAACAAATGTCTAGATAATGACTATTAAAAAAGCTGACCAAGAACAGTCACAGGGATCACAGCTGGGTAATTTATTGTTTTCTTTGGTGTGTGGGGAGACGATGACATGCAGAGTTTAAGAAAATATCCCCCACACCAGGGGTCTGCAACCTTTTACACCCAAAGAGCCATTTGGACCCGGTTTCCACGCAAAAGAAAACACTGGGAGCCGCAAATACTTTTTGACATCTAAAATGAAGATAACACTGTATATATTGTTTTTTATCTTTATGCTTTGTGTGAACAACTAAGGTGTGCTGCTTATGAAATCCATGAAGTGCTACAGAGAAAATTAAATTATATTTATGTAATCAACACATTTTGTAGCAAACAAAAACTGTTGTCAGCCGCCACCCTTATATCGCCTTTGGGCTGTTGGAGCCTTGGCCTGACTCTTAAAAAATAATTGGAAAAAAGCACTATGCTGCTGAAAAATGGATATTTGCAAAATTCTGCCTAAATATGTATTTTACCTGGTTAATGCGTGCGGCGGGGCGTGGTTTGCAGCGCGGGAGGCGGACGCACCTGAGCGACACCTGCAATCACGCCTCGCTGCCTTTACGTCTGCGCTATCTGTGCTGTTGTGTTGTTGGTGGTGTATGTCGGGCTGTATGTCGGGCTGTGAGCTGAAAGGCTACAGCCGGCTGTATGCGTACAGCAACCGTGTGTGAAAAGTGCTCAATAAAGAGATGCTCAAAAGCATGTTCATGGAAACATCGTCGGGTCTGCCGTGATATGTTTACAATGGGACTTCTGCTCCTGAACCTCTGCACACAGAGTCCGCAAATCGGGGCTGTACGAAGTCAGTTAACGCAGGACTGTAAGCTGTCATCTGTCAGGCGTGAGCGGTGTTTGTCTTTAACATAGTTCACGGTGGAGAACAGCTGCTGACATAATGTGGATCCGAAGATCCATAATTGGCCTACCTGGGGTTGAAAGTCTCGATAAATGCAGGCGTTTCGGCGGGAATACCGGCTTCTGCGAGTGTGACTCTTATTTTGAGCGATGAAAAAATAATAGAATATAATTTTATTTTTATATTTCAATATCACAATAATCTTCCAATTTAGAACTACGAGTTAAAAAGAACTAACATAAATAAAATACACTTCAGCTAAATGCTTCTAATTTATTTGGCCAAACCAGGCGGAGCCGCACTTTAAGGACTAAAGAGCCGCAGGTTGCCGACCCCTGCCCCACACTATTAGACCGCCATCAGCACCCTAAACTGTTTATACGAGGCAGGACAGAACGTCTTCCCATTTCTAATTTTGGTTAGTTCAGGTAATTGTACCCTCACGTTCCTATTCTCAGCTGGCAGGAGTGACACTTGGAGTGGTCTTCTGCTGCTCTAGCCCATTTGATTTTATGTTTGAAGTTTGTGCGTTCAGAGATGCTCTTCTGCACACTTTGGGTTGTAACAAGTTGTTATTTGAGTTGCCTTTGCCTTCCTTTCAGCTTGAAGCAGCCGCCTGGTTCTCCTCTGACCTCTAGCATCAAACAAGCACTCAGAAAAGCTGCTCTCTTTTTTTCAGTCCATTGTGTGTACACCCTGGAGATAGTACTGTGGGAAAATCCCAGTAGGTGAGCATATTTCGAAATATTCAGACCATCCTGTCTGGCACCAAGAACCATATATAATATAAATCTTTTTTTTTTGTATTGTTCAAAGCAGCCATGGCCCGCTGAGGCTTTTTAAACATTTGTAGAACTCTATTATATCTGTCAGCATCATCAAGCACAATGACAATAGCGCCTCTGGGTGTGAATCTTCACCTTCCTTCATATTTACTGCAGCACCATTTGATCTTTTACAGCTTCCTTCAGTCCCCTGCACTGCTTCTCATTTAAAACCATGTGGGGCTTGATCTCACTGTGACAAAGCTTTTCTGACACTTAAAAAGGCATCTCGCCACTGTTCAGCTCTCACATGCATTCCTAATAGTGAGAATGATAGTTAGCAGTAAGTGCTAATTTCACATAATTGATTTTTCCACTCAGTTCCATTTAACACAATCTAAAAACCGTAATTGGACTCTATGTCAGTCTGCACATTGTTTTTCACTTCCTACTATGTCCTCTTTAGAGCTTCCGTGGGAACGTATATAATGGATCACGTGAAATTTACAATAAAGAAGCAGGATGCAAGAACCAGGTGCATCTGTGGTTATCAGTTTGCAGGTTCAACTCAGGCAAGTGTGGTTGGAGAGAGCAAATTAAGAATTTTATAAATTCCCTGTCGTGCTTCCAAGGTGCCTTTAATCAAACCTCTTAGAATAAAAATATTCTTTAGGCCTTTTTAAATGTTAAGTGTTAAAAAATTGTCTCTGATTGCCAGGAGATTCCAGGAATTGGTTCCTAACAAACTGTTATAATTCACCCACCCCACCACCACCACATAACTTTAGTGATTTATTACTTCTACTACAATTCCAACTTCTAAAGAATGAGTCTGGACTTGTTGCTTGCTTTTTTTTTTGATAATGATAGCACTGTTATTAATATCTGTCAGCGCCAGGGCGTGTTTGTTTCCAGTAAACTACAGCCTTACAACAACTATCCTCTGGCCATTTTGGGCATTCTTGGTTACTGAGACTATTGGCCATAAAGAAAAGGCTGTGTACTGTTAGAATAGCATTTAAAACAGAAAATGATTAGGGTCATTGTTAACTTTTCAGCAGTGTATTTCACTAACTAGTTAGAAACTTACCAGAAGGCACCACATGACTCCACATCACCACTGCATGTCTCTTGTGTTCTCCTCCACATGTGCTTCTAGACAAGGTTGAGCGTATTGTAAACAACAGACTTGGAGATGCTCTCCTTTACAAATGTGAGGTTGTGATGACACCACTTATAACATGCCCAAGATAGGTTTTTTATTTGTGTAAATAAATCAAAACATTTTCATGGCACCACATATCTGAAAAAATTTAATTTAAAAAAACCCCCACACAGATACTGATATACTGTATATCTACAATAGAACAAAATATCAATACAGCCATAGGGTTGGACAATATTGTGATGATGTAGACCAGGTCATCTACTAATTGGAAGGATGGTGGTTGAATCCTTGGCTGCTCCAGTCTGCATGCCAAAGTATCCTTGGGCAAGATACTGATCTCATGAAGTACTCCTGATGCGCTCATTTGAGTTTGAGTGTTTGATAAAAAGCAATACGTGAAATAAGTGCTTTGAGTGCTCAAAGGAAAGGGAGTGGGAGAAAGCAATATAAGAACCAGTCCATTTACCATAGTTGTGGTCTATGTGCTGTATATTAATTAGGTCTACAGAGTCTTCATCATGTATTTCACATGGTTGTTGCTTTGGGGATGCAGCTATGTGTGAGTTGGTGGTAGACTCATCGACAGCCCTGCGTAGCGATCTATTGAGATGCTGTAAAATGCACGCGGGCTATGCGTGTTTTCCTATAGCATTACAGTTCTGAAAAATAAGCTCAGCTTAATAAAAACAGTGTTTCTCTGTGGAAAGATAATCATGGAAAAAACATCAGCTACACATGCTCTAAGCATATGCTGGAACACAGGAAAGTCTTATTTAAGTGATAATGAAACACGGACACCAGTTTTACTGGAAAAGCAAACGTATCTCCAACAACCACAAAGCTTGGCAACCATTTGCAAAATATCTTGCTGATAATTATGACCACTGACACAATTATACCTTTAAGTATTCACAGGCAAAGAGTTAACAAAATGTCAATAGTAAGCTAATTTGATTTTAATCTTTTAAATCTCAGGGGGATGCCTGCTTGAAAATGGCAATCCTAAAAGGAATTGATTATTTCTCTACAATTACAAACTCTGTGTAAACCATCTTGGTAATAAGCTAACACGTGTGATAATAATAATAGGTGTAAGCGTCACAGCAGATGCCACTGTATCAAAGTAACTGAGGATGGAAGACAGAAAAAAAAAAGTTGAAATTTCTTAGGTATTCAATACATTCTAAAAAGTAATTCAGAGGCTTAGTAAATATCACTATAAATATAAGTTAGATGAGCCTGATAAAATCTATGAATATCCTTTTAGTAATTATTTGAGTTTGATAAGTTGAAATAAATGTCTAAAATGTTAACGTATGTGTTTGTGTTAAATTAAGGTATTTATTTACATTTATCTCAGACAAAAAATTCAGTATGTGGTTCACAGAATACCTTCTTTGCATGTACTTAATATTTTTGTTTAAAATTGAATCAAAATATTTGAGAAATAGGTATCTATACTCATCAGTATCTTGGACTAAAATCATTAATTATTCAAATCAATATTATTTATTGTCAGCAACTACAACTGAAAAGTGTAAGTAAAACACTATAACATAGAGTAATTGAGTACCTTGAGCCTTTTTCATTGTTTTGTTCATTTTGTTTTTTAAATACTCTGAACTTCTGTGTATGTAAGGCTTTGAGCTAAAAGGGAAAGGGCTCTTGTCTTTTTAGTGCTTGTTTATTTCGAGTTATTGTCATGTTTATGAAAATGAAATTTTCATTTCGAAAAATGTTTAACATGTGGTCATTTTTCATACATCCATTATGAAACACACAACTACATATTAGTTTGTTTGGTTTTTTAGACTTAGACTACCAGTGAAATACAATAACATTCATATTTGAATGTTAGGGGACGATCGTGGCTCAAGAGTTGGCAGTTCGTCTTGTAATCGGAAGGTTTCCGGTTCGAGCCCCGGCACCGACAGTCTCGGTTGCCTACTGCCTACTGGTAGTGGTCAGAGGGCCCGGTGGCACCAGTGTCCGGCAGCCTCGCTTCTGTCAGTGCGCCCCAGGGCAGCTGTGGCTGCAATGTAGCTTGCCATCACCTGTGTGTGAATGACTGAATGATTCACACACACATTCAGGATGACTGAATGTAGTGTAAAGCGCTTTGGGGTCCATTGGGACTAAGTAAAGCGCTATACAAATACAGGCCATTTACCATGTTTCATATTTATTTATAATTAAGTACAATTTTGATTACGTTCAGTTTACAATATTAAGTAAATGGAACAAAATTTTGGATTAACTGACCATCTATATTTCACTTACATTGACCAAGCATGTCAGTTTTATTTACTCAATATTTTCATGTTTGTGTAACAACTACAATTATTCATTTCAACTAAATATGTTTAAGCTTTAGTTATTCAATTGATCAAGTATATTGGACAGATTTGACTGGTTTCCAATCTACTCAATATTTTTAAGTGTAAAAGTGTTGCCTCAAAAATTTTAAGTAAATGTCAGTTTTAGTTTTTAGAGTGAAAGTTAGCCTTACTTATCGGACAATTACACAACAGTTTACTGGTGCGTAAACAGGCAAATAGTGATTCATGATGGGAAACTGGTCTTGAAGCACACTGGGAGATGGAGCTGTGCAGGAAATGTGGTTTTATTGCGGAGGATTTTTTAGGAAGCAAGACTGCAAAGGCAAGACAGAATTCATGCTAATATTTTTCAAACTCGAGGCGTAATATTGGTCTTCTTTTGCTGCTGGTTCGGTGAATTTTGCTTGGAATCCAAGATTTGTGCTTTGAACAGAGACATTGTTTGTCCACGTACATGCCGTCCGGTGAACAGGTGAATCCGCACATTGTGTTTAAATCTTTTCTTGGAATCTGTTTACCTGCTTTTGAATTTTTTGTTGTTATATTCGGTGGTCGTGGAAATGGTTTTCTGAGCTTTTAGGGGAGATTCTTGACGTTTCTGTGGATACAATACATGTCTACATTTAAATAAATGACCTGGTAGCCCAACCCGTGTAACCATGTTCGCCCTTTACACTGGGATTCAAAGGTTAAGACAAAATATAGGGTGGCAGAGCATTAAAACATTGTCTTAATTAAAAGTGTATTTCTCAAGGATGTCTCCTTTCCGGTAACTTGGGAAATACCAGCTTCCTGATCTCTTGCTAGCGGTTATGTTTGTGATTAGCATACTTTGCGTATTAATATATAAGGTTATATAATTATATAATAAGGTTATATAATATAATTATATATATTACATATATTATATATTATAATATATATAATATATTAATATATAAGGTTTTGGAATAATATTTGTTGACAATTAACTGCCTGAAAACAATTTAATAAATACATAATTTTCACACACTAGTATCTGAACATTATTGTGTAAAGTTTCTTGCAGCTGACAAACATGTGTCTGTGATGTGTACAAGGACAGACATTCCCATCAATAGCACATTACTACACAGAGTCAGTGTGCATAGAATCTTAATAGACATGTGTATATGCATAGTACTACATACTATATAAATCATACACATTAAAATACACAATAAATCACAGAAGCACACTTTTAAATAGCTGCCAAAATGAGTAATGGTGTGACACTGCTATAGAAAAAAGGCTTTTAATTTACACCCTGCAGAAGCCTCACACGTGGTGTATTCACTGCAGTCTAAAAGGGCATCCAACATTGCAGACGGCTCTGTGGGAGATCAAAGATGCACTTTTTGTGACGTGGATGAGGAGGCAGTGTTGGATGTTTTTCATTTTCATTTGTGCCTTCTTTCTGACATAACCCCCCCCCAAAAAAAACCCCCCAAAAAATATACTGTACAAAGAATTTTTCTGTGTGAAATTATGACGTAATGGAATTATTTCAGATGTAAACTGAAATTGGACAGAAACAAAAAAGCACCCTTACTGGTTTCTTTCCAACATATATCCCGTGGATATAATCCCGAGGACTGCTGAAAAATCTAGCAGGTGCAGTAGTGATTATCGAGCCTCCTTATGCCACAAGTGGTTATGTATCCAAGGAGGAGTGCATGTCATGGTGTTGTAGGACCTGTGAAATCCACTCAGCATCTTGGTTTAAAGTTCACAGAAACACAGCTGTTAACAAGGAAACAAGCATTTTCGTTCCTCTACACACAGTTACCTGCATGGAGAGAGGCGAATAAATCTACCTTAACACAATTTTCTCACTTTCTGCTTAGTGATGTGTGCTCAAGGTATTTATATTTATACTGCAGATGGTTAAAGCTGTTGTATCTAAATGGGATAGATTCAATTTTGATTCAGTACAATGTAATTTTTCATTTTCATTTCATTTTGTTTTTTACTTTATGTATATGGTTTTGCAAGTTATACATTTTACATAAATTAAGCAGGTTCTTGCATTTGCGCCAACAGAAAGTGTGAAACAGGTGTTACACAGGATAATTTTATTTGCTTGATGAATAGGGGTGAATAAGGTAAACGTGTAGACTCTGTAGCTCTGACTTTGGACGCTCATGTTAAATCTCTGGTTCACTCCTGTTTTTATCACTTGAGAAACATTGCTAAGCTGAGTCCCACTGTGTCACGCTCTGAATTGAAAATTGTCATACATTCATTTATTTCATCTCATTCAGACTATTGTCATTATTTGTTCACTTGTTTATGTCAGGCCTCCTTGGAACGTCTGCAGGTTTTTCAGAACGTTGCTGCAAGGCTTCTGTCCAAGTCTCCCAAGTACTCGCATGTCGCACCGCTGCTGATCCAGCCGCACTGGCTCCCCATTAAATTCAGTCCACTTTTAGATTATGACTTTGGCATTCAGGGCACTGCATGGACAAGCACCAACATACATCAGTGATCTTTTACATCCGTACATCCCCAGCAGGTCCCTGAGGTCATGCGATCAGGGCTTGCTGTTTATCCATCATAAGAGGCTGAAAACGAAAGGTGACAGAGCCTTTGAAACTGTGGCCCCAGACTCTGGGACTTTCTCCCTTTGAGCCTGAGATCTGTGGACTTTTAAAAAAACAGCTAAAAACTCATCTTTTAAAACTTGCTTCAGGTTCATTTTTGTTTTTATGTTTTAGCTTTCTGTGAAGCACTTTGTGATTTTTATCTTCAAAGGTGCTATATGAATAACATTTTACTTACTAAGACATATGGATAACATGAAGCAGCCCAAAAAAATACATTTTTGCTATGATTTTAAGCTAAGTTTGTTCTAGCTTCCTGTAGGCAGTTTACCTCACATTATAAAGTGCCTTGAAGGGACTGTTGTTGTGATTTGGCGCTATATAAATAGAATTGAATTGAATAGAATACCTATGGGCAAGGGAGGGCTCAGTCCAGCCAAATGACTTGTTTTACCCACCCAATCCAGCCAGTAGTCTGCTGATCACCTACAAAGCCCTTCCCCTGCACAGCTGTTTAGACTTGAAGTACAAGCACACAAAGAAGCAGACTGCTGTGAGTTTCAGATAGTACAGAGATCCCAACAAATAGGCAGTATAAACTTATACACATGGACCTATAAACAGTCCATGTTTAAAAAAAGAAAACTATAGATGAATAACTCCAAGATGAATCAATCATTGTTGGTTATTGTTTATGACAATATTCTCTGCTTTCAATATTTCTGTCTAGTTTAGCTTCACCTGCTGTTCCTGTGCTCTCAGGTTAACACATCTGATGTGTGGATAAATCATTACCTGTCTTCTCTGGTTGGTAAAAATGGTGATTACTTCTGTTAAACCTCTCTGAGGGTTTCACCTATTTGCATCTTTTCTGACTGGCTGCACTGAGAGATGGATGCACATTATGGTGTTGAATTTTGATTTTTCAATTGTCTCGTGTGCTTTTACTCACAGACTCCATCGAACGAGAACCCTAACAACTGGAAAATAAGCTCCATATGAGCACTTTCAGTATCATGACATTTCCTGGTGGCCCAAACCTTGTTTTTGCTCCAGTGAATAATTTTGACTCAATTTGAATGAGCTGACCTCATAGAATCCACACATCAGGTGAGACCGTATCTCCACATACACTCTCTGCTCTCCAAATAATATGCATGGCATGCAGGTGAGGACCTCAGGGACATTCACTGCGAATAAATGTGCAGATGTTAGAACAGTGACAGATGTTCAGTGACATCACACAGCTGCTACACTGGAACAAATTAATGTTTTTTAATATTAGCTTAGTCAATTTGTCTTCTTATCTTTTTCATGGATAAGGCACAAAAACTCTCATCTCAGAGATGTCAGCATCTGAAGGTGGACTCAAACCAGAAAACCTAAGATCAGTTAGTCAGCTGTTCTCAGTTCCTCGTATCACCCAAGTTGGCAACAAGGATTGATAAAGAAAACTGTGCTCAGATGCAAATCAATACTAAAAATTAAAACCTTAACTATACCACCAATACTATCTTCGCCTCCTCCAGTTGATGAATAACTTCACACCGCCTTGTGACACGTAGGCTCCTAGCCCCTCCCTCACTACCAGCTAGCATAACATCCATCCATCCATCCATGCATCCATCCATCCATCCATCCATCCAGGAATCCAGCATCCATCTTCTTCCACTTATCCAGGGCCGGGTCGCGGGGGCAGCAGCCTAAGCAGAGAAGCCCAGCCCTCCCTCTCCCCGTCCACCTCCTCCAGCTTGTCCGGGGGAACACCAAGGCGTTCCCAGGCCAGCCGAGAGATATAACCTCTCCAGCGTGTCCTGGGTCTGCCCCAGATCATTCATTAGTAACGCGTTTCTGCTGTCTTTAGTACCTATCACTCAGTGACTGCCTAATCTGATGCAGTTTTCATGAAAATCAAAAGGTAAAAATAGTGTGATCCCAGCAATGCGATTTTTTTTAAAGAAAAAGGTCAAATAAATATTACAGTTACACTTGTGGCATTTGTCTGATGATGACTAATCTGGTATAATACTGCACTCTGTCTCACAGTGGAAGTGCTAGAATTTCAAAAACCTTTAAGCTCTTGGCTTACTACAGTCTGTTATGAACGAGTGAGGATTTGCAGTTGTAGCTCGTCAGATGGTGGAGAGATGAGACATCTGAAGGACAAACGATGGAGGTGGGTGGTGTTTTGAAGACTCCGCAGCACCTCTGGAGCTTAAGGTGTGTTTCATGATGAAGATTAACCCTCCTGTGACTGCATCTATCCTGGAAGTGTAATCTCTTTGTCACTCTCGCTAACGAAACTTATACTGTACGCGTCTTGTGAAAGCAGTGTTTAGTCTCTTTCACTCAACATGCAGCGTTACCATGGTTACTCACTGTATATCACAGCTACTCATCAGTTTAAAGTTAAAGCTACAGTATATAGTATATTCTATTTTTTTTCTAATGGCTGCTCTTATAGCGTGTCCGTCCTCCTATCATTGTCCCTCCGGTTGTGCTGTGTAAGAATTCTCTTCTTCTCCACTATATCATAATACGTGTACCTCTATCCTTCCCTCCCTGAAGTTAGTGCACAGTTAATCTCACCCTTCCCCTCTTCTGCCTTATATTTTGAGACACTTTATCTTTCTCTTTCAACTTACAGTATAGGAGCCAAATTCCAAACCTCTCTCCAAGTATAAGCTTAATCTTTCCATCAACCCTTTCCTCTCTATACGCTTCTTCCCTAATTTGCAACAGAGTTAATGTTAAACTACCCAAAAAGAAGAAGACTCATAGACTTCTGTTAGAAGCGTAAATGTGCCGAAAAGTACTTTTGCAGGAGGGTTTAAGAAGGATGAAGGAGGATGAGTGGGGTTAAAGGGTTGGATTTTAATCTTATCCACGTCAGTGCTGCTATATTTCCATTTGGTTGCTGTGCTACACTGTGAGTGTCACTGATTAACTGATGCGGATAAGGCTCAAGTGCTTTTACATTAACAGGACAGCGTTTGATAAACAGTTTTTCACCTTGTTGACATGAATGAAAGCCTCTAAAGTACTCACTGCATGCTACTCTTCATCTGAAAGTATTGTAAATTGTCAATCAGTTTTTTATTTTACTAAACCATAATCAACAATTCATGGTTGCTTAACTGAGAGGAGACAAATATGGCTGCTGTTCTGGTTCCATTTCCCTCAAGCCTGTGCTGGGTTGACTGTTGGGGACATTTAATGTGAAAAAGCAGCTTGAAATGTTAGAATGTGCAGTGCTGTAATATAAAAATTATAAAGCTGGTATGGAGTAGCAGAGTGGAAGAATGGTGTATGAACCAAAGAAGAATACGTTCACGCAATAACCTATAAATTTCTTCATACATAGAGCAGGACAGTAATCAAATATCAAACATTTTTTTGTAAGTGTAACTACTTTATTTTAATAACAGAAGATGGTGTTTCTTATGCACTGACTGCGTATAAAAGATGAACTGTCACCCGTTGGTTGGTGAAGTCCCACTGGGAGCCTTAATATGAGTGTTTTCATTGACCATGTTGGTGATTTGAACATATTGAACACACCCCTCCCCAACTCTCTGGTCCTGGTGGAGTGCACTTACTCATAGAGAATAGCCTGACCTGGTTCTCTGTCTATTATGGTTGGGTCTTAGCTTTAAAATATGAAGGATCTTGAAAAGACAGCTGTGTTGAACTTGGACTATAAATTTAGTTCAGCTGAATTTGAACTGGACGTGACAGTCGGAGGATGAAAGGGTAACGGTAGCAGCTTGTCAGCTGGGAGTAATGTTGGGATCGTTACTCAAAAAGGTAATGTGTTACACATTACAGTAAGACAGTAATTCGTTACACTACTCGCTACTTTATTTTTGTGTTACTCTGTCAAATGACCTGAAATGTATTGTCATAAAATTACCAGTTCCACACACAAATCCATATCCTAATGAAGACACACACAGAATCTTTTTCTATTTACAAAAGAAAACAGGCAAAATAACAGAAAGCCAATACCAAGGGACTTCAAAGCGATCGCCACAGTGATTCTGCTGTAGGATTGATAAAAATGGATGCTGCAATGCCACAAGGCTGACTGCTTATCGCTGCCGTTATTACCTGTTCAGGATCAGGCTCAGGCCCTGGTCTGGAATCTTTAACAGCTTTAATATGATTCTGGGTTCTTTGCTAGCTTTGTGTTGGCATGCTGTCTGTGCAGATGCTTGTGCTCTTTTGCTTCCATGCAACAGAAATAAAAGTAATGTCCGTACCACTGGGCTTCAAAAGCCTGTGGGCCAGAATCGGCCCAACAGAGACTCCTGTCCGGCCCATCCGGCCCACTGGACTGCTGGAAACTGTGAAGGAGGGCATACATTTTAGACTTTTAATTGCATTTTTCATAAGTTTTACAGCTTCTCCTACTGATAACATCTCCCATGGCCGTACTACATCTACTACCACAAGTAATTAATTCATACATAAACAAATAACAGAAAAGTTCAGTGTTTTTCACAGTCTCCTATAATTATATTTACAATGGGTTCACAGTAAAAAAAAAAAAAAGTATATATACCTATATATTTTCTGCTAATTAACCAAAAATGTCAGTTTTATAATTACAGGACAGTCTGGACAATGTGCTACCAGGACAAACAAAAAGCAAATTTGTTTGTTTGATGTTTTTATTTTTCCTTCCTATCCGCCCAGCGTACAGATAACTGAAGAACATTTGTGTCACAAGTAACGACATAAGTGTCCCTGTAATGTAATTACTGAGTTTAACACAGCAACACACTACATTACTGCATTACTGAAGAATGTAATGTGATCACAGTAATGCGATTAGGCCTACTTTAAATCATACACTACTTTTACACCTCCTTTCCAATTGGGACATTAATTTATAAAAGTCTACATTATGTTGAGCTGAGTAAGAGTTGAATCCAGCAGTTGATCATCACATCATTACAACGATGTTTACTGATTAGATTAAGAGATCCGTAAGGTTATTTCCTTCCAGACTCTATAAAATCAGATATCTTTTTGCAACCAGAGGAGTCAGAAGTGTCTTACATGCCAGCTGAAGTCACTGCTGCTTTGGCCTTACTTTTCAAGCATGGATACTGTATCGATCTTTTATGTACAATTTGTCCTCTGCTGTCCAGAACAGTCAGAAAGTTACAGTTTAACACTCAAATATTCATCTGTGGATGTTATCACATTTTAAGCAACTAATAAAACTTTTCCAGTGAGAGAATTTAAGAAGCCAGAGTAAAGTCAGTTTAGTGCATGATGTCAAATTTAAGGTTACGATCAAGGTCAAAGTAAGAACATTCATCCAGTGATACAATCTGAAATGCCGCAGTTTGTCTCTCTCTAGTGTCACGCAGAAATAAAGTTGTATTTACTCACCATCTATAACTTTTTCTCTATCTTGTGCCCTTTCTGTCACTTGAACCTTGTGTCCATCTTTCTCTATTCCATTTTCTCCTTCAACTTTTTTACCTCTGTTCCCTCTGTTCCCTCACAATGACAATATTATTTACAGTTGTTTGAGTTCATATCGTTGACCCTCCCAGCAGTGATAAGGTTATGGGCTTTCTGCGCAGGTGGCTGGTTGCCCACCCCCGCCAGAACACACACAGACGCAGACACACAAACACTCACGCACGACTGCTCGAGCATTGGCTGTGAATCATGGTCTGACCTGGAGAACAGGGGACGGACCTGTAATTAAGGCCTGGTGCTATCATTCCTCTTCTCACCTTTGGTCCCCTCCACCTTCTTCTTCTTTGTCTTTCTCTTCCTTCCTCTCTGTGCCTTTTCTCTTTATTTCCCCATGTTCCATTCTTTCCTGTCAGATTGTCTTTTCCTCAATTTTCTTTCCCCCTTAAACCCTTTCTGAGATTTGTATTTATGCAAATAATAGACTGGCAGTTTTATCAGGCAAAATTGCAGGCTGGCTGTTGTAGCCGAGTCTCATTCTTCCTCACTGAGATGCGCAGGCTCATCCCGTTTGCCCAGATGAAATTGAAGAGTTGGACACTAGCAGGGGATCTTTTATTGTCATCATTACTAAGCAGCCACTGAGAGGGAATTGAGATGTGAGGAGAGCATTGTAATTTATGGGTAATGAAGTTCTTTGAGTAGTTACCTCCTGTTGCTTCCCGGTGCCTGGTTTTGTGTCCCATTTTATCCACACTATTGCAGCACTGCACACTCCATAAACATTCCCAGTAGCTTCCTACATATACATATGAAAGAGATTCAAACACCCCACAAGTCTGGAATTTACACAGAAGACCTTCAGAGATGGTTGACCTCTCCCCTGCAGCCTCACCGTGTGAAGTTTACTCACATTTAAAGTGGAAAACTTTGGATATAAAAGCAGTTTTTAACTGTTGGACATCAAGGAGGTTTCTAAGCAGTTTAGAGCCCTGTTCCATGTTCGAGTGCACCTCAGTAGAAGTCATAGAGAGGATGCTTTCTTTGTGCTAATGCATCTCTTCCCTTCCTTCACTTGCATCTCGTCCTTGCCTCTTAGCTCCTCCCAGCTGGAATATGTGCTGCAAAATAAGAATATGTTTCTTCTACAATGTTAATCTTAAGCTACATCAGTTAGCTATGACCAAGAGCTGAAAAATGAAGCCTGTGGGCTCTGGGTACCACCGGAGCTTTGGCTCATAAAATGTTTTGTGGGGGGGGGTGTTTTTTTTTTTGTAACTCGTCCATCTGGATACTGAAATTAGTGGCTTGGGCACTATGACTGACAGGTTTCCAACACAGCCAGCTGGAGGCGATCAGTGTTTGCTGTCTGCTCACCTCCACTACTTTGAGTCATTAACTGGGCCTCTATACTGTGCTTATGTTGGTCCCTTTTGGAGCATTTTTAATGGATTATCTAGATAGTATTATTATTATAACTTGTTGTCTAGAATAGAGCGTGCAAAAAATATTTGGTTCAGTTCTGGTGAGTGAAATATTACTGTTTTATTCTTAAATAGACAACATGTGCTTTTGCACATTGCACCTGCACCTGTTTGTAGATGTACTTTGGTGATCAGGCTACTAAACATAGCTTCTGACTCCAAAAACCCAGCGTGGGAGCAGCCAAACCACTGATGTCTGAAGCTTCAGAATACAGAGTACCAAAAGTAATCGGTGGCATCCCCGTGGGTCCTTTTTTTATATACTGTGGTTATGGCATGATGCAAAGCTGGATCAACTGTCAAGTGAAGTTGATTTTAATAATTTCTTAATATGTCTTTTAAATCTTCTAAGTTATGCATGGATCAGTTCTTGTATTTCCATTATAATTCCTTAGGCTTTATAACTGTGGCTTTGTGTGAAGCTGATACATCTTGAAATCATCTTTTCCTTTTGCATGTTCTCCCTGTGTCTGTGTAGATTTCCTCCAGGTGCTTCAGCTTCCTCCCCCATCCAAAGATGAGCATGTTAGGTTAATTGGCCATAGATGTGGTTGGGCATGTGAATGCCCAATCTATTTGTGTGTGTGTGTGTGTGTGTGTGTGTGTGTGTGTGTGTGTGTGTGTGTGTGTGTGTGTGCATGTGGTAGCCCTGGACTGATACACTGGCATCTTTTCCTGGGTCTACCCTGCCTCTAACAAAATGTCAGGTTCCATGTAGCCTGCACAGTTGGTCACAGCTTGTGTTCGTGTTTCACACAGAAAGCCTGTGCATGCTTGAGCATCAGCACAATTGTCTGCGCCAACTGTAGCATGAGCATGAAAATGCCCTTAAATAATAAAATGCCTTTGACTGAAATATGCTCTCAAGAAACAGATGAAATTGAAAAATTGGTTCCCGTGAAATGATATTGCCTTTTTTAAAATTGTCTTTTGGATATATGCAGACTTTCAAATGACGCTAATCCAGTATTGAATTCATAATAAAATCTAACAGTTAGTGTAACTCCTTTGCGCTGCTCTTGTGGTGCTTGGCCTGCGAGCAAGTGCATAATCTGCACTCTTCATTATTTAAAAAAAGAGTGACATCATTTACATATCAGAATGTCAACAGGGTATTTGCATATTTTTCATGAACTCTGCTCAATTAATGACTTT
This sequence comes from Oreochromis niloticus, assembly GCF_001858045.2. Lineage (NCBI taxonomy): Eukaryota > Metazoa > Chordata > Actinopteri > Cichliformes > Cichlidae > Oreochromis > Oreochromis niloticus. The sequence goes on along the minus strand of NC_031983.2, from coordinate 7,846,293 downwards.
GCTGTGAGGCTGTAATAGGAAAGACCCCCTGCTTAATATTGATATGTGTTGGGCCATTATTCTACTGAGCACCACCGGTCAGCCATGCTTAATCATCAAGTCAATTCAAATATTTATATTTGTAGCTTGATGGTGGGGCATGGGTACACGCCTAATGCTTTTTCAATATGGTTCAGTGTGACTGATCGGGCAGTGGATTGGATGATGACTGTGTGCTGATGGAAATTATTCAACATGTATCAAAGTTGGCAAGTCAACAGGAGAGGTTTAAATAAATAAGCTATTCCCCGCGGCCCCCGGTGCCTACTCTGAGTCTGTTTGTAGGTGGACGGCTTGTGAGGGAGATGGTGCGTATGTGCGTGTGTGTGTGTTTGCGTGGGCAGGCAGGCCGCTCATTAGCATATTCACTTCAGAAATTCAGAACTAAAGATGGCATCCGTGAACCTGCTTTCGCTCTTAATCACACCTAGAAAGTGTGCACGCACACGCACGCACGCATTCCTCGGCATGCATGCAAACACAAAAGCCACACAGTCCTGTCAACACAGAGACACTCCTTAAATCACACACTCTTAACACAGACACTACATGCACACTTATACACATCTTTGCCACACTCAAACTCTCTCTCACTCATATTCGCGTTTCACATTAGAGTCCCCAAGTGTGCTGTTTGATAAATCTTCCCCTTAAGTCTATTATCCATGGAATACTCTGGTGGCACGAAAAAGCTGCTTTGAAGTCTTCCACCCTCTTCCTGCTTATTCTTCAGTATGAAAACACAGATGACGCTCTGCAACTCAGCTGCCTACACGCAGCAGATGCACAATATTATGCTTGAAGAGTTCACTTCCAAAGTGCAAGATATGCATTTTGGAAATCGTTCAAAGGCGTGTTATCTACTGGTGCAAGGGAAAAAGTACACAATTTGTTTTGTTTGTTCGCTAACAGACATTTTGTAAGAGTGGGTGTTATCGTGCTACTTGAAACTCTTATTGAAGGAAGGCTTATAATGCTGCTTCCAAGGCAAGGAGCTTGCAAGGCTGCATAGTGAAGTTCATAAAGGCTCGTTTGGCCACTAACAGTAGTGCTGTTCTTAGCACCAAGCAGAAAGTGTCTAAAACAGAAAAGAATTTTAATTTTGGATTGAATCTTGATTTGGTGGATGTAATGTATTCCAATTACTTTGCTCTTCAATACAGTTTGGGGTACTGGTATAATTGGCAAATACTGTTTTCTCAAATACATTTACTTGGCAGCTTAAGTTACTTTGTCCACACAGTACAGAATCAAACAGTAAATATCTATTAACCCTCAAGGCTAAACCTGATTAGCATTCTAAACACCTAAATTTAGCTAACAAATTATTCAAAAGTGCCAATTACAACTTAGTTTTAATTTAAAGAACGCAAATGGCTCTTTTAAACATTTAGATTTTCTGCATTGTTTTTCCATTATCTCTTTCTCCATCAGCTCTTTCTTCCCTCATCTTCACCTTACCCTCTTCCTCCACACCTGAAGCCTCATCGCCCAAACTGAAATTAACTCTATAATAAAAGAAACCATACATAAACATGGTCATTCATCCAGATATCGTCGCTGTTACGTTTTGCTAGCAGATTAGACATACAAACCTGAAGAGCTGGCCAAAAGCTGGCTATAACAACGTTAGTTTCACGGACTGCCGGGGCAGACCGTGTGGAGTGAGTAGAGGACCCAAGAGCAGACAGAGGCGAGGAGACGAAACTGGACTTAACAAAAAGCGAGCCTTTTATTGAGGGCCGAAAACTCACAGAAAAAAGCAACAAAGTAACTGAGGGAAAACCTGAACAAAGACTAGGAAACTAGGACACTTACTGAGAAGTTAGACTATGACTAAACAATATACAAACGATGACTGACTATGGCTGAGAAACTGTGACAAGGGGTAGGGGAGATAACACAGACGACGCGACACCGACTGAATGAAACACAGCGACTAAATACACATAAGGGATGATTAGGGGAAGTGGCCACACATGGGAACACAGCTGACACACATGAACCTAACGACAGGACAGGAGAAGTGAAACTAAATACACTGACATTGAATACAGACTTTCAAAGTAAAACAGGAAACATGGAGACTAGACATGAACTAAACATAACCACGCAGACATGACGCATGAACCAGGGAGACTGAGTACAGGGGGAGATGACATAAACAGCAATCTAGAAATTAACTAGGTGAACTAAGCTAAGCACAAATGAACACAAAAGATACATAAAACTCGAACACTGGGTCGCTCGACCCAGGACCATGACAGTTAGCTGGTTATAAGCTAACATTATGCTAGCTAACATTAGCAAATCACACGTTACATCTGATAAACAGTGTGATTACATTCTCACTTTGTATTAGACTTTATTAGATAATTGCCTCAGTCTGACAATGTTAGAGCCACCTCTAAGAAAGTTTCAGTAAAGACCTCGATACCTGTCACATTGCTCACATTGCGTACCACAGGTAATGTAATCACACAGCCATATCCATTTATGGCTGGCAACAGCAGATATGACATCATAATTTGACGTCAACTTTGGTGTACGATACGTTCGCCAAAGTTCATGCTGTGGGCATAAAGGAGCCCTAACAGTGGCTAATGGTGGCGCTAACAGAAGCTAACACCAATTGCAGCCCTTACCAAGAGAAAATTTCAGGATATCATGAGCTATATTGACTTGTCAACTTCTTTGAACTGTACAGTCTCCTCAAGAGTAAACAGATGTGAATGCTTCACACAAAGCATTTTGACAAATGAAGTATAAGCAGAAAGACACGCTTCACTTAACTACAGAAGAACTGCAGCCATTATGGGATATATATACATCACTACAAAAACTGTGTCAACAATTAAAGTCCAGTGACCCAATTTTTTATTATTCTCATGAAAACATGATTATTCTTATAGTTGTGGCAGAACAGTTCAGTGGTGGTGAATACTACGCATATGCTTAGCCCCCAAATTAAAATTCATATTAATCTGCTGTTTTTAATGCTAAAATTCTGATCCTTGTTTTAGATTAGGCTTTAATCATTTATTAAGTTTTTAACAACATGTCTTCATTGCTGCAAGTATCCAGGAAAAAACATAAAAACTCTGCAACAATCCCTGCTGGCAGTTTCTAAGTGTCCTCAATGATGAAACAAATTTTACAGCTGAATTTGCAGTTTCAGCTTTCTAGTCTTCTAATTTCTGGTAAATCCATAAAAAGTGTTTTCGTTTTTGTTTTATACCACTCATGCAAATTAGGTGTGTGAGTAAACTTCATAACTGAGAGGAATAATAGTCAAAACCACAATAACTGCCCACAGAAATAAGAGAAGAAAATAGCTCCTCTCAGGAGATTTTGTAGCCAGTCAGGAACAAAACCTCTCAAATCTACAAACTTTGTTTCACGGTTTTTTCCCTGCAGGAAAAACAAAGACCTTTCTACAAAAATAGGATAATAAATAGGAGTGTGTGCCTTTGAAATATGTTCTCATTGATGTGAAAGTTAAACACTTTGTGGGTAACATTTTCTTTTATCATACTTTCTATTGTTTCAAAGTTAATTAACCAAAATTCTCGAATATTACTCCAAATATGTTCTCAAGGGAGTCCTCTTCGTTGCTCAGCCATATAAGGACTTTTGGGCTGAGTTAAAGCACAGAGTTGAAAGTGGTGCTTTCCACAGATACTTGACTGCTACGCAGCTGAAAGAGAACACACAGATAGAAGCTCATTTTCTTCTCTTGTGCTACCAACCAGCAGGATCTATGTTTAATGGAGGCAAACAGGCACTTGGACAGAAACAGAGACACTGATATGATGAAAGCTTTTCTACCACTTGGCACAGCGTGGGGGATACAACGTCACAGTGAATTTAAAATATAATGATATCTCCCTGATGTTTTATGTGGCAAATGTGGGGATGGTGGGCATAAAAGAACACTTATTTGTCATTGTTGAATAATTAACATCACCGTCTTGTTAGAAAAACCTTTTGTTGTCTTCTCACCGACTCGGAGGCAATCTAAGCCACCAGACCTCCCATTGGCACTGAGTGCATTAAGCGAATGCTCTTCCACTGCTGAAATTGAGCAAGTCACTCAGGCATGCTGATATCTCTGTGAGTTAGATGTGTAGTTTTGCCTTTGCGCTCATATAGCAGGGCATCAACTGTAACGTTAGCTACAGCTAACGTTTAGGCCAAGTCATATGCAAACGTGCCCACAGACAGCTGCTGACTTGAACTTAAAACTGTAGACTTACATTGGCTTATATGCAAACTGCAATTGGGTTCGGGCACACATGCTTGCGTGAATGCTGCCGAAGAAGAAGAAGAAAATCCATTTTGTTTTTGTTTTTTGGCTGGATGACATAAAAAGCCAAAAAAGAGAAAGCAGTGCTTGTAACAAGTGACCAAGAAAACAGCCAAGAATTTTCCATCACCTGAACAAACTGATAAATGATTGTGAAACCCGTTAATTGGTGTGAGAGGTAACGGTTGTTTTCACTCACACTGCCTACAGTACATATGGTTTGGAACACACAGTTTTCTACCTGTAGAAATAACATTTTTACTCACAGCTTGTATTCCATTACAGTTGTACCGTGTCTCATTTTAGTAAGAAATGGCACTAGTATGGATATTTGGCTTGTAGAAAAACGTTTTTTAAAGTCAAGAATTAGTTTTGCATTCGAAGTAACCTATAAGAAGGACAATGTATATGACCAATCCACATTATGCTTAGTTATTTTTTTTAACGTAGCGTAATAAAAAGTTTAGATCTAAGTAAATGTACAGACTGGTTGTACCTGTTAGACTAAGGAGCCTCAAAAAAAGCCACTTGACTTCTTTAAATTTCTTGAAGACGAGGTTAGACCTCTCGCCCAAGAAGTTTCTTCCATTTTAAAACTAAATGTTGGCGAGTCAAAGGCAGACTGACTAACTGTATCTTCTTTCCTTCTCACTTTGTGACTAAGTTTGCTTTTGCTTGTGGGAAAAAACATGTTTAATTGTTTTTTCCTTGGAGAGAAGTATAGATTTGCTAAAAAGAAAAAAAAAGTGGATTATCAAAAATGATTTCTGAGAAGATTAAATTGTTTGTTACAGTAAATTATGCTCACAAGCAGCCCAAAAGCTCAGTCTTTTTGGATTTCTAATCATAATTTGAATAGAAATAGTAGCTGCACTGACCGAGCTCAACCTACACATTTTTTTAAAAAAAATCTCTGACACTGCACCTTGTAGCATTCCCACCGACCTCATTAACCCCCTGCAGATATTACACAGATATTTCAGTATATGAGAAAGTAAAAATACTACCTATTTCTTCTTTTAAAAGACTTGGCACCCAATCTTTATAAATGGCAGAGATCTTCATTTGCAATAAAACTGGTCAAGTGAAACCCAGCTAACCTCAGGGACTGTGGAAATACCTAATCTGTTCAGCCTGGGCTGCTGGATCAACTTTTGTAACCCCCACAGCTCAGTGAGTCAAGTCCCTTTTTTTTAGTACATTTCCTCCTTGAGCCCCAGTACATCAAGATCAGGAGTGTGAGTACAGGTTAGGGCCACGGCTCCATCCCAGGATTTAGTCTGAGCCCTCATGGTCATCAAAATTTAAATAGAAGTCACTATCAAAGCTCAAGCTCTCTGTCACATTGAAATAGGTTGTGCACCAGATGAACATAAGGACTTACACTAAAAGCGTTTAAGGTCATCCACTCATCGTGGTCAGCTTGAAGGAATATGGTATCCCTGCACTGCTGTACATCCCTCTATGTCTTTGTAATGTCAAATGACTTTTAGTCCCCCCTCAGATTTCGCTGCTGGCTGCAAGGGCCTTTTTCCAGAGATATGCTGTGGAAATAAGGGCATGGTTTTCAGGCAGTGGGGCAAAACGCAACAGACAAATAACTAAGGAGCAACTTGTATAGACGGACCAGACATGCAAAAAGGTAAACAGGAAAGGGTAAGAAGTCATACAGAGGACATGTCAGAGACATTTTAGCTGACAGATTTATCCACAATGACTTTCATTGAGTTTTCCAACCAGAATAAGCTTAAATTCCTCGATCAACAATATGACAAGCCATCAAAGGAAGAGACCTCAAAGGTCAAAGCAGCAGCATGAATATAGATGTAATAAATATTCCCATGTCCCTCAAAGTGCAGCATACTAAAATAATAGAGTGAAGAAAAGTTAAGGTGAAGTTATATGGCAGAGAGAGTTTTTCTTCAATGCGCAAAGACAAGCTAATATTACATAGAGTTATTCACATTTCCATCTCCGTAAGCCTTGGCTAATATGTAAGATAGATGTAGTGGATTCAAACTAGACAGACTGAAATGCCTTGGGGCAAAAACACATGTACAGATAGGTGTACAGGATTAAAGAAAGGCAAACATACAGGCATGAAGAGAGGAGACAAACAGCAGGATGGACAGTGCCCAGAAGAGGCGATAGATGGGATAGACTGACAAACTTAAAGACAGAGTGATAAGACTCTGAGGAAAACACACATGCATAGAGACAGACAGCAGACAGGCTGGTCTTTTCATGGCTCATTCTGCAAGAGATCAGGGGAGGGAAACGGCCTCTCAGCAGATGGAATATTTATCATGTCTGGCTCTGGATTCGGTACCCAGTCACAGCTGAGAAGCAGTGAGACGGCTGGGACAGATCTGGGCTGCACAACACACACCGAGCGGATTGGGACATGCCGCGACTTGGGCTTGCCGTGCCCATGATGGTGATGAAGGCCTTGTCACCAACCTGTCACTCGCCAGCCGCATACAGCTCAGCCAAGCCCTCAGCCAGAGACGGCACAAAATGGCCCACTAATGAATACAAGAGAGTGCTTAGCAGTTTGCTAGCTGCCAGGTACAAGTTACAAGCAAAGCTAGTTGAAGGGGTTTTGTTTGTGTGTGTGTGTTTTAACACACAAATCCACGAACCTGTGGGCATTGCTACAACTCTCTCTTGCTTCTTGTCATCTAGTGTAAGTGGAGTCTGTTGACAGCTGAAGTAGGAAAAATGTCAACATAGACATGCATGATATCAAGACAACAAAAATGACCCACTAAAGTAAACAAACACAAACAAAACAACTCACTAATGGCATCTCAGAAGTACAAGTGACAAAGCTACAAAATGTGGAAGTTTGCCTACAAGTAGGTGTCATTTAAGCTGCTGTCATTTCCTTGAGTTTTTGACAAAAAAAGGGCCTCTGTTATTTCAGAATTGTGTGCAAACTTTTAGCAGTACAAAAACTTCCCTGATTTGAAGTCACATTGTGTAACCTGACAATGATGGAAGTTTTATAACCTCAAGGCCAACCCACGCTTATACTACTCACTAAAGCTTGAGTGATGCATTGTTAGTCATCTGTCTTGTGGAGAAGATAAGACTCCATTGTAAACAATGTGTCTATCCATGCTTACTCCGAGGGACATGCGTTACAGTATATGCAGTTTAATAATACCTGTAGACGTTCTTTGTTTTCTTTCTTTTGCCTTAACTGTCATCCCTGTAATCACCCAATTTTCTTGCCTTTTATACTAAAAAACACAACAACAACAACAGTATTCTGCTCATTTTCAGCCATGATATTATCCATTTTAATGGATGTTTATGGGATTTTCTATAAATTGTCTACGGATGATTAAAAATATCAAAAAATATCCAGAAAAAAAATTAACACTGAAAATCTGTTTGTGTTAAAAAAGTATGCTATTGCTAAACTGTTGGTATTTACAAAGAGAGCATAGTGACCTGAATCCATGCAGATTGTTGTGGCTCACCCTGTTTCATGTATTTCTGTTCCTTTCTTAAAGTGCAAAATTTATTAAGGGGAGTTTTTAAATCAGGCATGCTAACTAATTAACCAACCTTTGCCACATGCGGTTTACTACAAATTGCACCAAAATTAACACCAGAAAAACCGTGCCTTATCTTGATATATATATTGCACTTGATTTTCCAATGGACAGACTACGTGTTTAGGAAACAGTGCAACGTTTGTACATCGCCCATAAAACTATGCAGACCTGTATTTGGGGTTTATTCATATTCAGTTGAGTAAACCTGCCCCACAGTGCTGTATTTTATTTGCACGTTTTTTCAGTGTAATTTATGATTTAGTAAACTAATTACAAATATTGCTCAAGACTTGTGTCCCACTTTAAAGCTATAGAGCGGTGATGACGGGATAAAGAGAGGATAAAGACGTGGCTTGCCAGATCTCTGCTGGCGAGAAACTCCAAAGTAATGAGTCCCTATAGTAATGGATAGCTACTGTGTTTTTTAACCACAACTTTGGAATCATATGATATTAAACATGTATAGACATACTCAGAGGCCGGTCCCAAATTGGGCCTTAAAATCCTATTCTGAGATTACAAGTTGCCAGCTTTTGGGCTACGTGGACCTATTTGGGAAGTTAGTAAGGAGTCTGGCAGCTGATTTCTTTGGATTGGTTATGTTTTCTGAAGCCTGATTAGAGTGAGTGACTGCAGTCTAGCTGGATGTGAAGTGATGAATGAATGGCAAATTCCAAGTTTTTTAGCAGAAGGAAAGGTTTGGATGGGAATTCTGTGTTATTAGTCTAAAACAGTTGTTGTTGTAGTCTTTTTAACCGCTTCAGGGGTTAAACCTCTTTTAGTCCTGCTTTCTCATGCCCAGTAATTTGAGTCACTGCCAAAATCCATCAAAACAAACAAAGCAGCCTCACAGATCTGCCAGCGTGGCTATATACAGTTAGTCGTGACCTGCTAAATACCCCCATTGGTGACATTACTGTGTTTTTATTATGAAAGTATCACCGGTTGAAAGGATTTTTATTAAGCTATTAGACTTGCAAAAATAAAGAGGAAAAAGTAAACTTACTTTACTATGAGATTGATTTGTAAATACAGCATGAGTTATCCAAAGTTTAAATAGGTAAACTGGTTAACTTAGTTGACGATGACTGCAGAATGGCAATCAAACATAATTAATATGAAAAGAGAATATAAAGTTCACTGTATATTTTATGTGACTGGTAGTTTGGAATCAGTCACTCGTCACACTGCTGTTGGATTATTTAGTGTAATTTAATTTTCAATTGAATTCAGTTTTGTTTGTACAGCACCAAATAACAATAACAGTTGCCTCAAGGCACTTTAGATTGTAAGGTAGACCCTACAATAATACAGCACCTGTTCTGGTATTGGTTTAAGCAGTGAATCTTTAGACAAAATAGGTTAATTGACTTACTCTGTCATTTAATTTGATTTGAAATAACAATAAAACAGAGAAACTGAAATAAATCACTGCGAAACATGATGCAATATTTCTTACAGGAACAAAGGATTTCCAATTTGATGCTGTCAGAATGGAGTGTTATGATCTTTTACCTTTGTTAAACAGGGAAATGAAATGTTCACAAAGCTGCACTGCAGCGTTGAAACAACTCTTTCAAAGCATCGGTGCCTCTCAACAGGTTTTCAAAGCCAGACAACAGCACTCGTGGAGATAAGTTCCATGCCACGTTAGGACTTAAGGATAAAGCAGCAGTGTTCTTGAGAGACATTTCTCATGTAATGATTTCTTGCCCCAGAATCCAATTTAAACAAAGGAATTTAGTGATCCATTTCCTGGAGTTAAGATAAGAAGAACAGTTTAACATGGTGGCTAACGGCTCTTGTAACTTGAGCTCATTTGCAGCCAGACAGCATCTCCTGCTCCTGCTCTCCCTCCGTACTCACCATCTCCTCCTCCTCTTCCCTCCTTACCCCTTTTCTTCTCTTTCCTCCAGGGCTGTAAGCTGGCAGAGGCTGCACTGGTCAGCCAAATCAGTCCAATTAGAGAGGCTCATTTGGGGCTGTTGGAGGGGCTCAGGTGCTCTACTGGGGTGGTAAATCTCTATTAAAACCACAGCCTTTACTGTCCTCTTCATATTAATATCTACCCTTCCCAGCTTTCAGTACCATCAAGGTGATCAAATCCAGCCCTTCCCTTTTTGTTTCTGTTCACTCGCCTTCCACTGTTTCCTGTATAAATAGGGCATCTCCGTGCCAGCAGTCTACCTCCACCCAGAGGCAAAGAGCACTGGTTAGCAGACTAAGTCCGGGCCAGCTTGCTTATGTGGATTATCCATCATCCTGTCAATGCTTTTAATTCAACGCAGTGCAGACGCCTTTAAGGGGACTTGACCTGAATAAGTTGTTGTTTGTATTTTGATGTAAAGGTCATTCCATTTACTAATGATGCACTGAGGGACTGTGATTGGTGCTAGCCTTGCTGTCCAGGGGTTCAGAGGGCAGGTGTGCTCTGGCAGGGCGCCCTGTTTCAGACAGCTGGGTTCAGCCAAATAGAAGCGTAACACAGCGGCAACCCGCCTCACCGAGCACATATGTATCTATTTGTTGGAAAAGTAACCAACACAGGAATCTCAACGAGTGTTTCCCTACAACACCTAAAAATCAATACTATAATCGCAACAAAAGAGCATCCAGGAGTCAAAAGAAGATAAAAATAAAAAGAACACAATACAGAACTTGTGTGTGCGCTTGGGTGACTGAGTGGCCCTTGGTCTGTGTCGCATGAATGTGCGAGCACGTATATGTGGATTTGCGCTACCCAAAGTGCATACATATAAATCTGCAGCATATGAGATCCTCTGTGCATAAACATAAGATCACTGAGTGTTTTGTGAATATTTTATTTGCCTTTATGATCATGGGTATGTAAATAAGAATCCAAGGATTCTTACGAGCCCTGGGTGTAATCGCAGGAGAGATGAGCTGATCTGAAGGGAGGGGAATTACAATAGAGGAGCCGAGGCGTCAGGTACAGCTAACAAGGCCAGCGCTGCCAGCTATGCAGATTGTGCACCATCACTCGTCCTCCGCAGGGAACCCGCCCACCCCATAAGACGATGACTGCAGAATGTTTAAGGCAAACTGACAGTTCATTATATCAATGACAGACATCTATCTCTCACACCTATACACTCTCTAGCACTTACGTTGCTTAGTATTCAGTGTAATACGAGCAAGAGGGATTTTCAAGGTGCTCTAATTGCATGACGGCTGTAATATAGCTGGATTTATGATTTATAATCCTTTTTCTCAATCAGTTTACCAAAGTGTCTAAAAAAAGTTTGAACTGGATTCAGACTTACTGTGTGTAGGTTGTTATAAACTGTCTATGCCTGTTTGTAATTACAAGCAAAACTTAAAAAATATGTCTATTTACAAAATATACGTAATGTGCTGTGCATAGTTGCTGTAGAAGGAACTCCAGCAATTTAGTCACTTTAGTCACACAGTTGGGACGCCCATGAGCAACAAATTACATAAAGGAACTAGATGTTAAAGCACCTGAGGTTTTAGATGGCCTTTTTATACATTCAAAGATAATTAAAACAAAGAATTTGTACATTGTTATCATACAATTCAGTGTCACTTTTTAAAAAATGTTGACATGTGAACCTTTAAAGTGGTAATATGGTCATTGTAAATTCAACAATAAGTCATGATCAGAAAACCTGCCTTAGTGCATTGTTGTGTTACCATACTCATATATACATACTCATCTATTTACATTTGAGGGCTTGATTCACTAAAACTTTGAGTAGTACAGTGGAGTGTTACATGACTAATTTGCCCAGAGGCTGAAATGTCTCCACTCTCATCTCACCACCTACTCTACAGATAAACTCCAGTGATAGTGTGTATAGTTTGTATAATGTATTCATTATACAAACTATACATACATTCATTCAACAGTTTTTGGGAAGGCTGCAAGACATTTATTTCAGTAATCCCATCTCATAATTATGTAAATGTTTTCTTTTTTTTTGGTAGGTAGTTTTGTGTAGTCTAAACACAGCCTTATCAAGATATTCAAAAATATAAATTATTCATACAGTGTAAACAGTTTTCAACACTAAATTATCTTCAGGTCCAGAAATAAGTTGTTAGTGGTTCCTTAATGATTTCTAATAGTCTGTTGCTCCCAGTTTAGTTTAAATTTGAAATTAAAAGCAGATTCTACTGTAGATTTAAGGCATTACAAAACATGTACTTTCAACTGCAAGGTGAGAAACTGACATTTTCTTATATAAAATAATGGGCAGCTTTGTTTTAATTTGTATAAAACAAAACAATATCTTAAATACAATTTATTCACTATCAGACACAGCTTCTTATAGAGGCAAAACGTGTTTGTCAGTTATAGAACGGCCAAACCAAAAATAATTATCAGCAGTCAAAGTGCTCTCTTGGACATTGCAATGCTCATATTGTCAGGATTTCACACTTAAGCAGCCAGTCAGTTTTACAGGTACCAGAAGGTAAGCTACTTAAGAAAGTTAGGTTGGTGCACTTTTTGGCATATCCATGGATATATTTGGAACTTTGTTTTAGATAAATAACATGCATTAACATAAAAATGGCACGTATATATCCACATCAAAATCCATACTGTATGAACAGTTTCTAAGTCAGGTGGCCAACTTATATATTTTTTGAATTTACAAAATCATTTATCATATTTGGGGCCAAGCATTCAGACACTACACACTTAGGTATAGGTGAAAAATATGATTGTTCATTTTTTTTTATTTTATTTTTGATACATTACAGCTTATATCATGATAGTGTTGAAAGATCTAGGCTAATTAACACGGTCATTAAAAAAAAGATGAGCGATTCAGTGTTGTTTTTTAATCTCATTGGAGCACTTAGGCGCACTGGAGGGGATTAGTGTACTACGAGCCTTATTTTAAGGGCACGATTGCATTTTCAAGGGCGAAAATCACATTACGAGAAGTGACTCAGGGAAAAGCCTTGTCCCCGATGTACCAGGCGATGGTGCAGCGAAACTCTGAATATTTCTGAGGCCTTTGGCTGTGTAGAGATTTGTAACGTTTTGTCAGGAAAACAGTTTATCCACGGCGAAACACCCGGCCGATCACACAGCTCCTTGCTCACTGGAATTGTGTTTCTATCTCATCCTGAGATCCCGCGGTGAAAAGGTACTGTTATGTAAAGTGTGACTGCCCAGCTATATCCATGCCCACACACTATCCATCTAGTCTCTGCACACCTACCCAGCCGTGCCAATTTATCTACCCATCTCTCCTTCCACCCATCCATTTTACTCTCTGTAGCTTCTCTGATCTGCTACCCTATCATAATCAGCCAGCCCTCAAAGGCAAGGGAGGGTTTTTTATCTCAATCAACCATTCTCTCCTCCACTATCACTGACACCATCTATGGACCTCCTCTGCAAAAGTAGATGCCATATTTTATGTATGTATTCCCAGCCCCTGCTGACATAACCACCTGCTGACCCACGCTCAGACCCATCAGCTTGGCCATGCCTTTGCTTTCAACCACTGTGCTTTGATGAGATTATTTGTATTTGAGAACAACATGTAATTTCCTGGTTAGGCACAGCATAGTATATTTCACCTGCCTTCAGGGTAAACACAGCACAGCTTGATAGTCCGGTCGAAGACACTTCCAATGTGAGAAGACAGTTATGTCTTAGAACTGAAGGCGCGGGGGTATTTTTGCAAGGGAGTTTGTTTTTCTAAAAATAATTTCATTGCTTTAATTATTTTCTTGGATAGTTCAGTAGCTAATAAGCGAAAACATGTAAATAAGATGAGCTTAAGTGTTTCTAGTAAGCTCAGCCTAATGTAAGTATTCTGCACAAACCTCCTTCCTGAACACACAAAGAGGAAATGTAATACTCCTTCTAGTCCTAGTAAGACAACAAGCAAACACATTTTTTTTAAAAGAACCTATTTATTTAACTTTTGGCTCACTGGTTAGGGAATGTATGTAGTCAGTTAATTTTTAGCAATAAAGTATGTGTGTTATTACTTGAATCTACAGTATGTAAGACTGTCTGTCCCTGTCTGTATCTCTGTGTCTGTGTCTAATCCATGGCTGTGGGAGAGCGACAGGGACACTGTACGTCTGAGAGTTTCTGGGAGATAATTGGGACCTTTTCTCAGGTGATTACCATTCAGAAGGAGTTAGGATCAAAGCGAGGGCACCCTGGCAGCTGAGGAGAGAGGCCACGGCTGCCTTCAGTAATCTTTTCAGATAAAACGCTCTCCCCCCGCCTCCCTGCAGGGCTCCGACTGTCCCAGTCTTTACCTGACTGTTCATCACTGTCAAGGCAGACCCACGTTAGACTTGTCGATTCGACTAGATTTCAAAGATAAGATAAGGATTGCGTGATATAGGAGCAAATTTCAGCTTGAATAAGTCATTTTATGAGCCAGTTAAATATATGACTATATATTACTTACAGGAGTTTGAGTTCAGGAAGTAGCCCTGTGCACGGGAATGTTATAACTTTTATTAAGAGCATCTTTTAAAGATATTATTATCCAAAATGCAAGATTGCACCTGATGGATACGATGTATTCATTATTCCACAAGCTACATATCATAATGGTAAAAACATCTGTTAATTAAACTGCTCAAATGTAATTGGTGACAAGCTTGGTTCTGCAAAATTTGCGAGACAGGAAAATCTTTTCATTTGTCGTACAAAGAAGATCAAACAGCCAGGCGTTTGTTTTTTCGCTGATGCTGTCTGGGTTACCCAATACTACTTGTATATCATCAAAAACAGTCATTAAATTAAAATATGTAACTGTAGCTGTCATGTTGTTGTCGAATAGCACTCATTATAAAAATAAGTGTATTTAGCAGGACAACCTGCTGGAGTTTCTAGGTAAGGTGATTAAAATAGCGATGTGAAGTGTGCAGCATGGCAAGGTGTGTTTGATCTGTACAAGGGTTAGCTGTCAGTAATTGGAAAGCATTGTGCAGTCACTTAATGTTTTTATAATTTCTCAACACAGCACTGCTGTTGTTGTTGGACATAAAGATACCTAAGGAAGAGACAGAGCTTTGTTCCCATGCTGCTTCAGTAATGTTGAAGTCTGGGCTCTGGGGAGGCCAATCCATGACTGATAGTGTTCCATTGTATGTTTCTACTGCATTGGCAGTGTGTTGGGAATTATTGTCACGAAGATGAATAACATAAGCTGTTGCAGTGTTGCCGTTACACCACTGCAGTACATGGTGTGAGAGCCTCCACAGATGCTGTAGGCACTCGCTGTTGTACCTTTCTCCTGACCTGCTCTGCATATATTGACAACAATTGGAACCAAGGATTTTTGTTTTGAATTATCACTCCTCGATACCTGTTCCCACTGATTTTCAGTCATGTTCTTGTGTAATTCTGCATACATCAGCCTTTTCTCCCTATTCGCCTTCCTTAAGAACGGCTTCTTGGCAACCTTCCACTGAGACCATTTCGGATGAGGCTTCTGGAAACAGTACATGGATCACGTGAAAGGGCAGATTTATCCCTCAGATCCTGTGTTAATACTTTGCTGATTTATTATCCTGTTTCTTAAGGACATGACTTTCTTATACTGGTTATCTGCTGCAGAGTCCTACCTTATTCCTCCATCTGTCCAGTTTCCTCACTGTTTTTAAGGACACACTGCACACCATGCTGACAGAGTTTAGCTTTTTGGGAATGAACTTGTTGGTGCTGTTTTATATCTGTCAAACTGTGTTACAGAAGCAGTGGGATCAAAGTATGTGCTTTTGTGACAGATTGCTACAAACAAATGCAGGTAAGGAACTCCCCAAAAGTTGCTTCTGTTCTTCAGACTGAAGAAGTCACTTGGATGAGTGACAAAACGTTTCTCCCACTGAAACGTTTCGTCCAGAACCAGATAGTGCCAAGAGGTACAATTTAAAATCGTTTCTTTGCTACAACATACTAGTTCTTTGAGATAAGTGTTTTTATTGCACAGGGTATATCAAAAAGAATCATCTGATTTCAGAAGGATGTTTTTTTTAAAAGTAATGGACATAGAAGCTTGGGGTAAATTATAAAATTTACATTGTTGACTATGAATTTTTACACATAAAACTCCCCTCCAGATGCACAACATAAGTCCATACGATCATCAAATTGGTCTGCAACTCTGGAGTTACTGTAGCCACAGACAACCATGAGAAACTCACAAATCCCCTCTTTCTAACAGCTGCAGAATTAAAGCGCTTTGAAATGGAATGATTCATTTTGATACACCAGGTATTATGCTTGATTGATTGATAGGTCAGCATTAAGTGAGTGTAAGCCTGGAGAACTATTACTCAAGACCACTTAAAAAATTAAAAGTCTAGCTCCTTGGAAGCTAAATATAAAGAAATGAGGGATCGCTTAACACAAACTAGGATGTAACACATGTTCATGCCCAGATAACACCAATAAAAATTTTGTACTTCCGCTCCTGATATAAATTAGCCACTGAAACTTAAATGTAAAAATTGGAAAAACTTTGCATATTGTGTTTTATGGAGGTCGTTATCACAATAGCGCACTCTGATTCAAACCCTGATTCTGTCTCTCTACAACACATGCATCATTATCCCATTCATCTCTAAAGTTATTGTGGCATTATGTGATGCTGGATATAAGGTCAGCCTTGGGGTTAGTTGCATGCTGTCATACACTTGGGAGATAAAGTGATATAGTGCTCCCACAAGTTTATTTCAGAATTCTTTGATAACCACAAAAACTGAGTATCTTTACCTCTAGGTCTGCAGTAATGTGGTTTTCTATTGTTGAGAATCAAAGTAAAATAACAAAAAGGATATTAAGTTTTATTCCGCTTGTCAAATCATCTTTAATTACGCAATTTTCAATAGTGTTACAAAATAATGACTGAAAGTTGCACTCAAATGACTGATTTAATTAGGATAGTCATAATTACAGCACAGAATTCAGTAATTTATCACAACTTCAATAAGAGACACATTGATATGCATGATTTCTTCAGCCTGTCCATACAGAGACGTCACAGATGGAAGTAACTCCAAAATGTGATTCAGCCTCAAAGGCATTTTGTCCTTTTCCTTTATTTGAAAAGACAAGTTGAATGTTTTTTGCCAGCTGGCTACATATGAGATAACGCTACTGCAGAAACATATCAACACTTAGAGGCCACCGGGACATTTCCAGTCTTCATGTCTTTTTCATTCTTATCCTCTTCCAGTGTGTCTAGTCACGTACGTAAAGCAGGCAGCACTATGAATGTAAATGCATGTAGACCTTATCTCAAGGCATGCCCCATCGAGAGACCTTTGGCAAAGCGAGGGAACCAGGCTGCATTATTCACAGCCACAAATGAAACTGTACCCCCATGAGAGATAGCAAACCCAGGAGAGAACACACACACTTGACCTGGCCTTCTGTTCATGCTGTTTTCACATCTTTCGGGCCCCTATGAATCCCTGCAACACTGTAGAGGTGCATACTGAACAACCAGCCACATCCCCGTGGACTGGCTCCAGGCAGCTCGAATTAGCAATGGGAAGCGTTTGCTTCGAAACACCGTGATAGATATCTGTGAAAAAAAGCAGCCAATAAAAGACGCAGGCATTTCCTGAAATGTGTCAAATGCCCTTGACGTGGTGAAGATTCTCTGACACGCAGGTTGCCAATGAAAACTGTTTGCTATAAAGTTTCTGCCAGTGGCTTAAAAGCTTGTATTTTCATTGCCATAAACCAAAACAACAACAACAGCTGATTGTGATCCCCCTCTTCATTTTGTTGTGTTTCTAGGAAGAATGGTTTTGAAGTCAATTCATTTCTATTCTTCTCTTTTAGTTTTTAGAACACAAACACTGACAAGGCAACGTGTCACTGAAACGACCTGCAGGGGTAGACACCACAGAGATGAGATTTTCTTTTATCAAATTGTTTGTTGTTGTTTTTTTAGTTGCAGTTGCCTTTAATTATACTACTTAACATTTCATGGCTAACTTGTGAGTTTTTGCTCAAAAGGATACCATTATTGCTGCACCTGAACAAATACTTATGATACCATTCAGTACCAAAATATCAGATTTTTTTATGTGGTAACGTGCTGAACTGTAGGCAACATATGTACAAAGGTGCCAATACCTCTAGTACCTCGAGAACTGAAAGGGGCAGCAAGTGTTTTAGTCGGTCTTTACATGCTGCAGAAGAAGAAGGTCCACAAGCACAGGAAAAACTGCAAATGGAAGATGGTGACAAGTGTCAATATATCTTCCTTTCAAGTCATTCATAAGAAAGAGGCGTTCAGGGCGAAGCATTTAAAAGACCAGCATCCACATTTGCTCAAAGAATTGAAGTTCACTAAGTTTAGGTTGACAGTAGCAACATCCAAAGTGTTATCCTGATCTTCTTGCAATGAAATACATGTTAACATTTTCTTTGTGACAGCTGACATTGTTCCATAGGCTGAAACATTAGCAATGTTTCCAATTGCTAACACTAAATGCTTACGCTAACATAATATAACTGCAACATTAGCAGGCTACTCTGCAACCATTTATGCTAGCCTTCACGTTGAAGTACGTGGGGTCTTGACGATGGTAATTCTACTGGTATTGGCACCAACTTCTAACTTTTCTTGTATTGTGATGTTACTATCCTGAACCAGGTAGTTAAAGTAAAGAACAAGTTACTGAGATTGTAGTTAATAAGCTATAAGCAAAAAAGTCAGTCAATGTGTGTGTTAATAAATGAGTGTGTAAATAACAGAGTTAGCGAGAAGTTGACTGAATGGGCGAGAGGAAGTAACAGTGATAAGTAAAGCAATTTAAAAGACATTTCTCATTTGTCTATATTGCCTCCAGAAGGGAGGCCAGTAACCCTCCAGGCTTTTGCCCTGGGCCAGGATATCCTGCTGCACCCTGGCCGTTCAGGGATGCAAGGACAGCAGTGACAATGCTGAGGTGAATGCAGAGCCCAAGCTTTAGTCAATAAATCACTGGCTGTGACTGATGTGCTTGAGCATCGAACCCAAGTGTTTGAAAAGGTGGCACTTTTTCTATAGAGTCATGGTGTGACCATTCTTGTGTCAAGAGTATCGGTAAGATCAATCTCGGCATTTTGCTTGCCCGTTTTGCTCTACTGTAGCCTACACATTCATGCGTTAGATTTGGGTGTTTATTTCACTTTGTCATGCATCCCAGAGTTGTCTTCACCATTTAGCGATGAAAGCCTGAATGGGTTAATTTGCCTAAAAAACCTCACTATCCCAATACTATGAAATAAATTCTGGGTTTCACTGGAAACTTTTGCGTTCTCTCTTGCTTTCACAAATAGTTTTTACCACTACACCACTATATTCAATTCTAAAATTAATGGATTTGAACAAAATCTACTGTATTTGGCATGACATTAGCAACATAACTATTCAATTCATTTTTTTTATTCAGTTTTATTCATATAATAGCAAATTGTATCAGCAGTCGCTTCAAGGCACATTATAGTAAAAACCAAGTCCCTCTCTCTCGCTCTGGGTAATAGATCCTTTTCATGACAGCGGTACAGTGAGTGAATTTCTCACACATCTAATACAACTAATAATTTAACATGCATTACTGGGCATGTGGCAGGTTTGCCGAAATAGGCAACAGCTGTCTGCTTGGTGTAAGTTCGGCTAATTTGAGTTAGTGAACTGGATCACCTTTACTGCTGTGTCTGTCATGTTGATGTGTTTGGAGCATTTTAATGCTGTTGTCTAACAAATAATGTGCATTGCTGCGTGGTGCAGCCCATCCAAAAAACTCTGTGCTCCAGTTCTGTTGAGTGAAATTCTATTAGTTTAATTACTGTATATACAGTCGCTGGTTCTAATGTAGTGGAATCAACACCACAATGCTGCACGGCATAAATGAGAACTGACAGCATGTGGACTGTGCTGGGTGTTCCATCTCTGGCCTGAATATGCAGCTAGCACAGAGTTACAGCAATCTTCTACAGAAACCTATGAATCTCCTTTCATCTTTAATGCATGTATTCATCAGTACATATGCACTGTATGTGACCAGATGGCTCGCGTGTGTGTCTGAGGAGTGTCATTTCCACCCGCTCGCTCTGTTTCTGTCTCGTCACAAAAAAATAAAAAATATGATCACTTCAACCGAAGAATACTAAGTGTTGAGTATCGTGTGTGGGGGGAAAGGATTTGAATTGCAAAGAGGCAGGAATTATAAATAAGAAGTGACAGTGACACTGGCAGGGAATGGCTTGAATGCTTGAAACATTTGGATTTGTAATTACATCTCCTTTGCAATTCAAATCATTTCTCTTGCACAGTCTATGACTTTCTGCCACCTTTTCAGCATTGAGACCCATTAATGTCCATTTCTGGAGTGCTACTTTAGGCTGTTTGCACAGTTTTGGGTCCCAAGGTGTGAAGTCTCATACACTTCAGCAGTTTGAAGCCAGGCCTGCAAGGAAGTTATTGATTTGCAGCAACTACCAGTAACAGATTGAAATGGACCTAACACTGCCTGTGAGCGCTAATTCTCCTCCCACTCACCTGAATCTGATTTTCCGTATTTCTCGTGCCGCTGTGGTTGAGCAGTACAATGTAGAAATTATTCCTTTTGAATAAACATGACTCACCGGTATGTAATTTATTAATAATATAATTCATGATAACATTTAAAGTAAGAGGATTAACATTCAACTCTGCTGCTTTCTGAAGCTTTTAACTTTTAACTAATTGTTTTAGATTTTTGGGATGCAAATTTACTCTTTGACCCAACAGGTGGCTGTTTTCAACAAGGGAAAAGACTGATAAATGGATTCACACCCACAATGTGCCAACAGCAAAATGTTAGTGACATACCGAGCAACGTAAAACACTGAATATTTTACGGAGGCCAAAGCTGGCCTGAAAGTAGTAGAAAACATTTACCCAATAACCTTTGCTAAAACCTTAATTTGTTAGGTATGCTAATAATTAGCCCATCGTGATAACTAAACCTCGACCTGAGAGACTAAATCATCACCGTATTCCTGTCTTGGAAGTAGCTGCCTGGCAACTAATTTAGCAGAACTGTGGTGCCAGCATATAGAGCTGCCTCATAATGGAAAAAATCAAATACAGAGCATAACCTTTAAAGGCAGATGAGAAGAAACATCTTTAAAGCTTGTAATTCTGGAAGTTAGTTGTTTGGTTTGTAAATGAGGATTAGCAGCCCTCCAAATGCTGTCAAATGACATGAAATTATTACATTTATCAAAAGTATCAAAAGTCTGGTTAAGAAAATCCACTTAAAGAAGAACTCCCATCAGCGTGACCTTTGCTGAGGTCACGCTGATGGCAGGAAAGAATTTAACTCGCACTTGCATAAGTTTTGACTGTACTCAGTGGCACCTCAGGCTTCTGTCTGCAGCTGTGTCAATATGAAGCAAGCTGCTGTTGCAGATGAGTGCTTTCAGCAAACTCACCCTAGAAGAAAATTTCTGGAAAAATAAATGGTTTACCCAGTTCAAGACAGAAACTGAGGATAATGTATGAAGGCACATGATGCCATTTGTCATTGTTTACGAGACATGTCCTCCCCCCAAATCAAGATCTGATAAGTCAGTCCTGACCTACAGGATATTTTATCACAGCCACTCGAGCTGGTTGATGCTTATGATGATACATGCCTGTTGGTATTTCATATTCCTCATCATTACACTGGCCTTACAAGCCATCATTTATGAGATATTACCCAGTTTAAGCTGTAAGAGAGAGGATGCCTGTATTCAAAGCCAACTCTGAATTTTTGTAGATCCAGTGTGACAGCTCACCAAAATAAAAGCTTCAAAGGACAACATGAGTAATTATATAATTAACATATATATGTGTATATATATTTTTCATATATATATATATATATATATATATATATATATATATAT
Source organism: Oreochromis niloticus (assembly GCF_001858045.2). Classification (NCBI taxonomy): domain Eukaryota; kingdom Metazoa; phylum Chordata; class Actinopteri; order Cichliformes; family Cichlidae; genus Oreochromis; species Oreochromis niloticus. The sequence goes on along the minus strand of NC_031983.2, from coordinate 7,824,473 downwards.
ATATATGCATAATGTATGTACACAGCTTGTGTATTAGGTGCTTCTGTAACACAAAATGTCCCACTGTAGGATGAATAAAACTTCTGTCTTGCATGTGCACACATATACACACACATACCTATGTGCAAAAATCCATGTACACACATGCTTCGCCCCATATTTATTTATTTGTCCAGAGTCCCTCATTAGTAACTGATGTTACACTTGCATCACATACACAGATTCCCTCACTCCACAGCTGCAGCTGACAGGCCAGCGGTCTGTGTCATTGTCATCATTGCAGTCCATGGCAGGCCACTTCAGTGTGTGATGAGTGTAAATCCTGCATCAGCGCTGACTCCTCTCGCGGGCCTGCCACTGCTGGCACACGGTGTCACTCCTCATCATGTCCCCAGACGGACAGCTCACCACTTTTCCTTGTCCCGCTGCCATTCACCAACTGCCTGGCAGCTTTTAGTCTGACCCCCTCCCCCCTGTTGGTGTGCAGGGATAGTGGTGAGTAACTAATTACTCCAGTGAAATTACCTTTTGTCTGTGTGTTAATCCTCCTGACCTGCTGTGGGCAAAGCTACGGACTATCATTGATCTCGGAATAATGTGATGCTCGATTAACTTTGATTGTTTAAAAAAAAAAAAAAAGGTCAAACCTTTACATGTTAACATAGGGCTGCCCAATTAATCGAATTTTAATCTAGATTACGATCTGGGCTTTCAACGATCATTAAAAATGACTGAGCCGATTATTAGCACCTCCCTCGTGCTTTACTCTCGCGCTGCTCCGTGTAGCAAATCGAGCGCACATCTCTGCGTTTCGAACACGCGTCACAACAATTAAGAGGACCCGAGGGAAGCTCGGAAAGCTAAGCAAAAGTTATTTGGAGAGGAGAGGATAATGGCTGCTGAAGAAAGAATGCCGTTGGTTGAAAAGAGAGGTAAAACGACTTCAGTGGTGTGGAAACATTATGGGTTCACGGAGTCAGACGTGGATCAAGTAGACATAGTGTGGAAACTTTGCTACGGTGTCGTAGCTGCACCACAGAGCAACACTACAAATTTATTCAATCATTTGAAGACCGCTCACAAAGTGACATACGATCAAACAATGAAGGAACATAGAGAAAAACTCTTGACAACACCTGCTTCATCCTCACAGACTTCCATTCACGCTACCCTGTACAACGCGAATAAATATCCCACCAGCTCCCAGAGACACAAGGAGATAACAAACGCGGTAACGTTTTTCCTCGCCAAAGACCACTGCTCAATTAACACAGTGAACAACCAGTATTATGCAGTATTTTGAAGTTCACTAAACATAGATGTTTACATTTTTCATTTATTTTTTTATATTGCAAACATTTGCACTGTTATCAGTATTTGCACACTATTTTATATTATTTTTTGACATCTTTAAAGCCATTATTCAATACATTGTTATTGTTAAATAAATATCGTCAAATAATCGAGATCTCAATTTCAGTGAAAATAATCGTGATTATCATTTTTGCCATAATCGAGCAGCCCTATGTTAACATTCATGTGGCATCATCAGCTAACATCATGCATCGAAACAGTTTTAAATTGAAGATAAAAATCAACTTTGCTATTGCTTAGACGTTTCACACACATCAGGGTCGGCAAACACTTAGATAGCTTTAAACATTTGGACATCGTCTATTTTAATAGCGTGCCTAAAGGTATGTTTGTCTGTTCATCATTTGGTTCCAGACTAAACTAGTTAATGGCTTAATATGAGCCACCCATGGCTTCCAGAGGCTGAAGTCTAATGGGTTTTGTGATCCCCTAACTTTTCATCTGCAGACAGGTCAAAATGCCCGTAAAATATCTCGATATCTCCGGGATGGATCGGAGCAAAAACTAGCACAAACATTCATAGTTCCCATAGCATGCATCTAAATGACTTTGGGCATCCTTTGATTTTCACCTTTCCCTCTAGTGCCATTACTTTGACATTACTATTTCTCCAATAAAATATCTCCTTACCACTACTTCACTGCCATGAAATTTCATACAGAACAGACATTCATGGCCCCCTCAGGATGACTTTGTATTAACTTTTGCGATCCCTCGCTTTCTGTTTAGCAGTTACTGGTGTGCATTTCAGTGTTTACACTCCTTAATGTAAATTCATTCAGTTGGTGTTTTCACGCTGAGCGTATGGCGGCATTCAATGCACTTCAAGTATGCAGAATGTGTATATATAACAAGGAAAATGATGACCGGGGTGATGCTGTATATGCTAACACTGACACTCTGTTCTGGCCTTAAATAGTTTTCATCTGACCGAACTCATATCTAATCACAAAGAAGAGCACACGCAATTACTGCTGAAGCTACTGCTAGTTTCCTAGCAAATCGTAGCAGCTTTTCATTGACGTTAAATGTGATGTGCTGTTGTTATGCCATATTAATTTGTCATTATCACTGTGGAGCAATTTTGTATTATGTAAAATTGGGGGCTTAACAACTTGCAAAAGAACTGTAACTAGCACAACAATCATCACTGTCTCAAAATAAATGCTTTGCACAAACAGTTAGGGGAATTGGTGTACTACAAGGACGTATATTGATGAAATTATCAACAGATAAAAAAGACAATTTATTTTTCTTTTTTTTGGTTTATGGTCAAATATGAAGCAGAAACTAATGACAGCAAATGTTAACCTGCAAAAACAGGTTAACTATGTCATCGCAACCATGTCAGATTTCGGAGCATGTAGTACACAACTGTCTTTGAATAATTTCCTACCTCTAAAAGCTGATTTTAGAGGTACACGCTGGAAGCAATTCATCTCAATATGGCAACCAGGAACCATAGAAAGTGAATGACATTTCAAGCACATTATTCATAGATCAGTGATAGTCTGCAGAAATAATCACTGGTGACTGCAAAAGAAAGCACAGGACAGTTTTGTTTGGCAAATGTGCTGGTAGTAAAAACTATAGATGGTTGTTTAGGTATCTGGAGTTTGGAATGTATGCAAGTGACCGGCCCTCAGCTTCAACACAATGCACAATTAACAACTCACGTCCACTGTGGAAGCTGCTTTACAGTCTTCTCTGTAATCACAGCTTGTTTCTGTATAAAGGTTTCTAAAGATTTCATTTTTCTTCTTCTTTTTTGATAACGAAGCTTTTCATTTTGACTTACTAGCAAAGAGTAATAATGTAAGAAAGTCTTTTGTATCCGGAGAAGACAAAAACATTGTAACTCACCTCTTCAGCCTTTTCTATCCGGTCTCAAGACAGAATTAGTGCACATTATTAACACTGTATATTAGTTACTTTGTGTTAAGGCCTTTACTTCTCTCTCATATACCTATCTTGCCTCTGTTAGTGATTTCTCAGACTGTACCATCTGATTTCCCAAAAGAGCCTTTGTGCAAACCACCTTCATTTTATTGTGAGCTGATGGCGTCAGTGCTCAGATGTTTCATGGAAACCAGGTCGCTGAATTCTCTGAGGAATGCACACACACACACACACACACACACACACATATTCACATATACCTACACATGGTTTAAGGAGTCTATTTTAATGGGAATTCATCAAGCACTTATTTTTAGTCGAGGGCAGTCACTTTACTGGTAACACAGCGTAGTACCTGCTGCCAGCTCACAGCAGTAGGATTCCTTTATCCATATTGCAAAGCAGGATGTTTGTGGGAATCTCTCAAAAGATAATTGATTATTCACCATCTGTTACTGAAGTTTTATCACAGGAATCTGTGGCAATCCAGACTGTGATGCAGGGTTTTAGGACTCATACAGAGTCAGCCAAAGATAAATGTTTAGTAAAACTTAAAACTCTCTCTTTTAAATCCTTCAAAAACCAATTGTCCCTCTATAGTTCACAGTTGCTGTCTATGTCTTGACTGTTGAATGGATGTAGACATTTTTCCATGTGTATAGTGCAGTGCTCTAAAATACATTCAAATTTGTTTTAACTGCAACTTGAACTTGTAAATTTAGCATTAGTCAACGTTAACCAATTTGACATTTTTTTTCCAGCTGTGCCCATGTTACAGAGACACTGTACACGATGATTCACCTGCAGTCTGGTATTTTATGTCTCCACTGTTTGTTTAATTTCTCTTGCATTGCCATGTTACCTCCAGTTCAACATGGTTTTCTTTGCAATGAATTTCTAAAGTTTAAATCATGCGCACAGAGAAACTCCTCAGTAAAATAGACAAGTGATAGAAATTAGTCGTTAAATTTCAGGGGTAACGTGGTTACCTGCATGAAATCAAGTGTATTGTTTACCTCGGTTCAAAATAATTTTTTGCACTAGACATTTATGGGAAATGGAGTGGACAAACAAAATATGGCTTTTCCTGAAGTGAGTCAACAGCGATTTGCAGGAGAAGCACAGTAATGCTTAGCTGCCTTGAAATGGTCATCTGTCCAAACTGTGCTTGTTTTTGCCAAAACTAAATGTCCAGGGAGGCACTGGTCTACTGCCAAAGTGCTTCAGAAATAAATTTAGACAAACTTTGTTTGTTTTCCATGTAAGGGTACCTGCTAATTTTCACAGTTACTCTTCCAAAACTGTTTTGATTATACTTGAAGAAGTTGAAACATGATGAAATACAACTGTAAAATTTCTAATTTGTCATATTAGCTGTAATTGAGCTTTGGATGTTTACTCTGACTGTGGATTTGGTAACAGGAACTTTTCTAAAGTTTTTTAAGCATATTAAAATATCCTACAAATAATACATTTTATTCGTTTTTTTCAACAAGCTGTTGAAAGTCCTGTGACTAATCAAAGTTTTTCCAGTGAAATACCTGTACAGTAACTTTTCCCTGTCATTGGTTCGTTTCCTACAGTGAGCCGGCACTGTCTCATAAATAAATTAAACAACTTGACATCGATAGACTGTCGATGTCTTTTTGTAATAGTAATGGTGATTAATGAATAAGGATGGAAATCGGAATTGATAAGAATTTAATGATTCCAATTCCATTGTCGATATCACTCATCAATTTGATTCTCATTGGGTCCTCACCGCTTTGAGAGTCACCACCATCTCTAAGCAACATATCAAAGACATTACATTCATGCAAATTAATTGCTCTGTGGTCAAATGATTGTTCTTGTGGGAGGCATCTCCGATCTTTGTTGTGATCAGTGTTGGGGTAATTACTCATAAAAAGTAATAAAGTTGCTATTATATTAAGTAGCCATAAACAAAAGAGAAGACATAAGCATAACAGCTATCTAAACAGTGTACACACTTTATATATTTATGTATAGAGAAAGAGAGAGCAAGAGAGACGCGCCTTGGAAACAGAGCCAATTAGCTTTATCAAGATCCGAATGTTGTTCCCCCACGAGGACTGTATCAGAAACATCGAATGCCGAAAGTCTTTTGTAACTCAGTCGGTAGCTGTCTTTTTTGTTTTATATATCGGAAAAACAAACTGAGAGTTATGAGTGACACAAAAAGCATGGAAACAATCTGTTAGAGGAAGTAGCACGAGATCCCTCCAGCTGTGGTCTGATCGATTCAGCATTAAAGAGATCTTAAAACGGGGATTAAACAGGGGACGAGCCGGTGATATGTTAATTTTGTTCTGTTTTCTTCTTAAAAATTGTTCAGTTGTTTATGTTGATACAAATGCTCAACACATGTAAGTGCAATAAAACTTGCATGCCTCTTCACAGAGAGAATATGTATAACTTCTGTTACAGTTCATGTAACGTGGGTGTTTTACCAAAGCGAGCCAAGAAGTGGGCTTTAAAACCAGAATTTTCAGCACCTGCGAGCACAGAGTAATTGAGTCATTAGTTTTGATCAAGGACCCTATCAGCCTCTTGCAGATATATTACGGACATTTTGTAGCAAAAGTAAAGAGTAAGTTAAATTCTCTTGGTTTTAATCTTTAAATCTGTTTCCCTTGAGGTTACTAAGTAGAAAAAAATTCCTCTCGTGCTGAAAGAAATTAAGTAGCACTTTGAATTGAACTGAAAAGGAAATGGAATTAAACATAACTGACTGCAGCTGAGTGTGGCTAATACAAAGAATTATCAAATTAAAATGTTTTTAATCACACTCCCTCTAATTCTGTGTTATTCCATATAATCCATGACCTTCCGGCCACAATCAAACGGCAGTATTACCTTATTCACTCAACCCTTCACATCGGCACTAAATCCCATTGATATGTACAAGGAAGCATCGATTACATTTTGTCTTTTCGTTTAATCCCGCCGGGTACACGAGCCGTTAATGTTTAAATCAAAATCAATACATAACTTAATCATTCAAACTTGTTTCTAATTTGTTTGTCACAATCGATTGCTTTGGCCTGAGCGTGCTGTCTGCCCCTCTCCCCGTCAATTAAGGTGTGATGTGAGCAGACTGTAGCTGCTGGATCGGAGGGATAGCGGGGGGTTTATGACCAGCCCTGCTGACATTATGATCTATCAAATGTTATGACCTTGGGGATATTAAGTAGAACTAATAAAGAAGCAGTACAAGTAGAAATGAAATGACAGGAATGATTTCTCATTCCACACACAGTGCTTGTTCAGGGGGAATATAATTAGAGCATGGGTGATCCTCATCTGCACAGGTACATTTTTATTATGAAAATATCATTTTAAAACACATTCTTCCACGTGTAGTATTGCAGCTGCTGTAAAATCTCAATCTCATATATAATATATGCGTTCTCTTTGTAGTCCTAGCTCTGGATAGACTAAATCTGCACTTAAAAACCACTGCAGGGGTGATATCAAAGAAATAGTTTGATTGCTCAAACAGACTGGTTGATTCAGATTCTAGTCAAAATCGTTGACATTAACTAGTAATTTGTAAGAGCGTTGCACAAACCGCGTTGAAGAGAATGGAATATTGAACTGGCAGATACAGTAATTTACCCTGAATGAAAAGCCTTTTATAATAAGTTACTAGAATTAGCTTCGATTCTTAGAATAGCAGCTGACTTTAAAAACTACAACTGAAAGCCGCAGCATCTTGACAGGAGATGAAACAAATGTGATATCATAACAACATAACGTCTCATATAAAAATCTGTGCTTTTATTGACAGCACTGATTCTTTCATGTTTGCTGTTCCCATGTGAAAATACTGTGTCAGCAATGATTAACCGATGCAGCAATTATGGCTTACATAAAGCTATGCCATGACAACGTTAAAAACAAATCTTTGCTGTATGCATTGGTGCAATGCTGCTCAGAGGACACAGCAGCAGATTTTTTTCATGTCATGTTCTTGCAACGTGTCAAGCTAATTTCAAACTCATCCTTTATTAGTTCCCCTTGAAACAAATTAAATGAAAACCTGCCTACGTCATTCATATTCACAGATGTCAAGGTATTTCCTTCCAGCAGCTTGGGAATCGGAAAAAACCAACTGCGATGTCAGTGTTTTGAAGGCTTTGAGGGCTTTAAGTGGTACTAAGTTAGAAAAACAGGAAGAAATAGTCACCTCCTCTCTGTGATCAGGGGGGATTTTTACAAGAAAAATGGCTTACTATTACAAGAATAAACAAATTGCTGTCAAGGTAACTCCAATTGCAACTGCAACTCCAAATTTGGTTATTTAGAGACTTTAATTAAACGATTTTATCCTCTGCCATTCAAGAAAAGCCTATCAGGATATGACTTTATCAAAATCTATTCGTAAGCACGCTGGATAAACTCACCTGAATAGAAAGCTCTTTTTTGAATGGCTGACACTGCTGAATTCAAGACGATCGCTTGATAGTGATAGTGACACGTACTGCCTGCTCAACTCTCACCCCGTCTTCTACCAACTTCATTTCCCCTTCTGAGATATGTAGAGGTCTGCCTGCGTACAAGGTGGAAGTAATTTGCTTGGAATATGGTCATAAATCTAGCCAAGCACCGAAGCTTTCTGGAGAATGCAGAGTTTATCAGTAAAATAAGGACTGATCGTTTATCTTAACTTCAGCAGAACACACCGCACACTGTGATGAGGCTGATTGTGTTAGAACTCACAGCAGATTTAAAGCTCATAAACACTATCATCATCACGAAATCAGGAAGAAAGTCATTAACCAGCATTGCAATAATCGCTTGATATATTCACACTGTTGCACATTATTGAGATATGAGCCCATTGTGCCAAATGTGAACTTATATGCCCTGAACTTTACCTTCACAAAATATATTCAGTGTCTTAAGTTCCTTTGATATATTTCTCTCGCTGAAGGATTTTCATAATAATAAAATGTTTCATCTTCTTAAAACACTCCATCAACTTAACCTGCAAGTGCAGTTGGTGGTGTACCATCTTGAGAAGTCTCTTTCAAACTACATGAGAATTTGTTAAAAGAACTATTATTATAAAATTGACAAAGCAAACTTGTAAGATGTTCTATTTTCTATTGAGTTTCCTCAACAGAAAGAAAAAGAAAGTAAGACAAAAAAACCCAAAACAAAACTGAATTTTTGTCTAAAGTTTTTGCCTTCAATGACTAAATCACATCTCTACTATAAAAAGTGTGAGATTGTTAATTTTTGTCTTTAAATGTTTTGGCTTTGAGTGGGTGTACAATAGTGGAAAACCCACTAATTTTTTTAATATCTTTCGTAAAACCAAATAGATTTTTTCATAAGTTTATTTTAACGATATTAATTATACCCTTTAAAATGTTTCTTTTGTTTTAGTTGGAAAAGTTATCAAAACTCAACATGGTTTTTGCTAGTGCCATACTATAATAAAACGTGTGTGTGTGTACCTGTGTAGACACCTTTGTGGGGACCAAAAAATGGAATGTTACTATAATTGTGGGGACCAACAGTCACTTGTGAGGACAAAAGTGCCTGTTCTCACAAGTTTGAAGGCATTTTTGAGACTCAAAATGTGATTTTAGTGTCAGGGTTATGGTTAGATTATGATTAGGTTTAGGCTAAGGGTTAGAATTAGGCATTCATTTTGGATATTTATAGTTGGGGTAAGCGGGTAGGAAAAGCATTATGTCCTCAGTTAGATATCAAAACGAGAATGTGTGTGTGTGTGTGTGTGTGTGTGTGTGTGTGTGTGTGCGTAATCCTGCTGTAGATTTTTTTCTTGCTTTAAGAGGGTTATTGCCTACAGGCCTAGAGAACAGTCAGTGAACCCCAGGCAACCTCTGGTTGCTAGGGGGAAAATATCTTACAAGATGACTGGTTGCTGGATGTCCCTGCCTGTTGCTAAGTGAAATCAGTCACAAAGACATGGCTGCAGCAAAAACCTTGTGATTGCTTTTGTCCATAGTTTGCATGAAAGAAGCTGACTTTAGCAGCAAGTAGTTGGTGAGTGTTTGCAGAGAAGTTGGCATCTTCCATTCAATCTACAGGCGATCAACACAATATTCTAACAGCCAAAGCAATTGCAAGGAGGTTTTTCGTGTAACAAAATTCACTTCTTTGGAAGCAACTTCAGCTAGGGAACAACTCACCAATAAGTTCCCTAGAAAGTGGAGATTTTTCAGTTTGGGGATTTGGATATTTGTTTTTTGTTTAATGTTTTTCCTTTAAAAATGTGTTAAAATAAAGAACCATCTGAGTTTCAGCGCTTTGCAAACGTGTTGCGTAAAGTAGTGATCATTATGCTGACCCTGCTTTTTTGCCAACTTAGCAACTTTGTTGATAGGTTTAGTGACTCTTGGTAGTGATATTTTTTTTAAACCACCCAATAAAATTTCTCTGGCAACCCCACTACCTGTTTGTGAGAGTGAAGTGCACAGCACTCAGATCGAGGTTGCGGACGTATAACAAGTAATAAATAAGAAAGACATTCTGACTATTTGACTTGTAAATATGTCACAGCCATTAAGAAGATTTTGACAAAGTGTATAAAGTACAACCATCTCCCAACCAGACCTACCAGTTTGTAGCTCAAAAAACTCTATTCACAAAAAACTATTTGGTCTGTTGTATATATATATATATATATATATATATATATATATTTCTTTTTTAGTATTGGTCTCTGCAATTTAGAAAGACTAAATGACTCACTTACAGATGATACCTACTACAGCATGTTCTTTAATTGGAGACATATCTTTTGAGAGGCTCTTACAATGATGCGTGTTGCCTGAACCTTTACAGATAAAACATTCCGTGTCTCTCTTTTCACTTCTAACAACCCCAGAACCCATCTGCATTCAGAAGGTGATGGAGCGATATGGCAAGTGAAGTTAGAAGCAGTCTGGCAGGGGCAATGAGCAGCGGCCTTCATCTTTGAGTGGAATCGATTGCTTGTACAAGTCAAGGGAAATGAAAGAGATCTGACCACCCTTGGATTGGGTAGATCACTCACAGACAGAATCATAACAAGTGAGAGAGCTTATGGCCCGAGTGTGTGTTTGTGTTTTAGATCGATCAGGTGTACATGCATGCTTATGGGGAGAGATTTACTGGTTGAGCATAAAATGTTTTGAAATATGTAAATAAGACATCACATTTCTGATTGAAGTCATTTTAAGATTGTTGGATTGTGCAGGATAAGTGTGTGCATGACCAATCGAATTCACAGAAGTAAATGATTGCATCAGCATTCTTAATACTGTGAAATTAAAATTGTTAGCATGCATCAGCCCAGGAGCCGTTTGGGTTATCAAGCAGTGTTTGAAATCCCATATCATAATGGGAAGACCTCCCCACTTTGTGCGAGGATTTGCCAGATATGAAGTGGTGAGAAAGAGGGATGTTTGATTCTCTCCCAAGCACTCTCTAATTTGACTTCCTCGCTTTTATGTACACAGTTCAATGAAAACACTATGAAAGCATTCAACAGAAGGTTGTTTGAAAGAGACCATTCATTTTTATTTAAATAATTCTAGGTGAACAATTGAGTACAAATCCAACTAATATGGGTAATTTACTCAAATACATGCATCCTCCTAGGTTTAAGTCTTGCAGTTGTGTAATAACTATTCTTTAAAGCCAAAGATGGCAGCAGTGTAACACGGATGTAGAGCTTTAAAGCTGCATTGACCTTAACATTGCAGTGTCCCTTACCAACAGTGTAAAACAAAATTAGTTAACCATTAGTCAGTAGTTTTTTATTTTATTTGTTGTGATAATATATGTCTAAGATGTCATTAAATGGGCTTTGATTTAAATGTGACTTACAACAGATCAGTTATTTAAAAAGAAAGTCCTTGAGCATTTTACAGGCTCTGCAATTTTCTCCTTGGACTCTATTTTAATAGCAGTCAGCACATCGTAATAGCTCCTTTAATTTTTCCTGCCTTTTAGTAAGCTAGAGCTTATTCTGGTTTATAAGTCGTTTTTAAAAGTTGATTTAAAAATTATTTTATACATAGAGTGTACACAGACTATGTAAAAGATGTGTTTAAAAGTGGAAATTAACAGATCGCTGTCTGTTAACGTTTCTGCAATATATACTCACCAGCCACTATATTGATTGAACACAGTTGTTGGTGCCAAACAGGCTGATCTGTGTTTCAGAAACTGCTAATCTACTGGGATTTTCCAGGGTTTACAGACAATGGCCTGAAATAAAGTAGAAACTATGCACTATATGCTCTGACCTTTGTTGTTGCCAAAGGTCAGACTGCTTCTATGTGATGCAACAGTAATTCAAATAACAGTTAGTTACAACCAAACTATGCAGAAGAGCATCTCTGAACAGGCATGTTATGTTGACAAAGGTGTACAGCAACAGAAGACCATACCAGCTCACAAGAGCTCACTTAGCACAGGGTCAGTAAAATTAGACAATGGAAGACTGAAAAATATTGTGAGGTCTGATGAGTCTTTATTTTTGCTGCAACATTCAGATAAGTGTCCAAATTTGGCAAAACACTATCCTGCCTTCTGTCAGTGGTTCAGGCTACTGCTGGGGATGTAACGATGTGGGAGATATTTTCTTAGTACCGCTTAGTACCAGCTGAGAGTCTGCCTGAGTGTTGTTGCTGACCATGTCCATCTTCTGAATCATCTGTTTCATGTCACAAAACTCAAATCATCTCAAACTGGTTTCTTGAAAATGACATACTCAAATGGCCTCAGCAGATCTCAGTCTAACAGAGCATCTTTGTGATGTGGTGGAATGTGATATTCACATCTTGGATGTGCAGCCAACACATCTGCAGCAGCTGAGTGATGCTATCACATCAACGTGGAACAAAATCCCAGAGGAATGTCTCCAGCACCAAAGTCCAACCCGATATTATCAAGATGTACCTGCAAGAGTGGCCAGTATGTGTATTTTGCAGGCCTAAAAGACCCAAGCTTGATTCAGCAACACCACCTGCTGAGCTGCATTGCACAGTCTGCTACATGTGCTGCTGGCTTTGCTGACAGCATAAACAAACGAATAAATATAATGACCAATATCGGATGTATCTGTGATAGAGGGAGCTCTATTTTTTCAGCCACGGTATGAGATTATGGTTACCACGCTCTGTGTTAAAAATTATTTTGTCCCTGAACTAGGCACTACTGTTTCTGCTGACTGGTATTTACTGCAGATTGATGCTGACTGAGTAAAAATGAATGAGAACAGTTTAAAAGGTTCTCTTTTGTTGGAGGATTGTAAAGTGATCAGCGCTGAAAAGGAATCTGCAAATGCCTGCTAAGATACCTGCGAATAAAGAGATGAACTAGATAAACTAAAGAGGGGCAAGTAATTCAATTAGGTCTCCCTGGACATCAAATTAGTACCTATAAGTGGGTGAGCTACATTATAAAAGTACATTTTGAGCCTTTTTCATTTTAATGATGAGCCGAAAACTAAGAAGAGTCACAAGTGGTAGTTTCAAGTAATTCAAAGTACTATTCAAACATGGCTAATGCTTCCAGAGCTCAATTTAAGGAACTATTAGAGCTGAAAGGAGTGCCATCTATGACCGGGTTAGTGGAGGGCCAGAGATTTAACAGAACTAGACAGAGGTGGGGGTAGTGAGGGCAGCCAGGGTGGCTTTGCTGGAAATGGAGGCCATAGATCTGTTTGTTTGGGGATTAGGCTGGGATTAGGCCTCTAATTCCCTTCCCTCGTGTGCATAATTGAAAAATGTGTCTCATCTAAGGAAGACGAGAGGCCGCAGAGTCTGAGCCCCTTGCATCGCTTGATTTTGAGGCTGTCGAGCTCTGAGCGTAGAGGAGGAACTTTTAACAAAGAGTTTCAGTCAAACCAACGTCCACAATTGATTTCTGCTCAGCTGCACAGAGTCGGTCTGTCCTTCCATCCATGTCTGTGAAGGATGAGCTCTCTGACTGCAGCAACAAAGCGACAGACAGCAGCATCTAACCAGCTTTTTGTTCCTTGGCTCTGAGGAGAGAGTGGCTGTCATTGCGGTCTGTAATAGAGAGCCTGTCCCCTTGGATTCTTTGTGTTTTATCCCCACATTTCTGCACCCTTTCTTTCCCGCTGGCTCCTTCTGGACTAAGCACAAGCATCTGCTGGAAATTTCCTGTGTGGTTTTTGTTTTTTGCAGTGCATGATACAATGCAGAACGGTATAACTGTGTAATTGTACGGCTAATGCCAAGCTGTACACGGATCCAAGAACAAGGACTCCACTCGAGGAGTGAAAATCCATTGTAATTGTGTTTTATATCCCACTGCTCTTTGGATACACGTGGCACTGAATGATGACATTGCACAGTGGATGATGAAGAGACCAGAGATGTATTACTATAAATCACATCAGATGGTACTGTAGAGCGCCATGTGACTTGCACAGAAAAGGTATATTTTAGAAGATCTCACCTCCTACTAGATGGAGGGTAATATGTTTGAAATACCATAAATCCAACCAGACTGTCCAGACTTTAGTGAGAAATGTTGGGTTTATCCACGATTTCTCTCGTTTTATGTCAGCATAGTCAAATGCATCCTGGAATCATTTCTGCCTTTTATCTTAACTCCTGACAATACACAGCGAGCTCTTGCTTGCAGATTGAGCCGTCACTTTTTCTCGTGCTGCCGAAAGCACAGCGTACACTGATAACAGATATGATTACACTTTGACATCTAAATGTTTCTCATCTCAGGCCCAAATAGACTCACTCATCTCTGGTCTGCAGCCGAGCATGAGCCCCACCCGCAAACATATTCTTCTCAGATCTTTCTTAAAGTAAGAAACTCTCTGTCCCTGAGAACATGGAGCTAGTTTAATTTTGAAAATACTTGGGTTTAGTAGTCAGCAGTATTTTAAAAAGGTAGAAAATTCTGTCTGTTTAAATATTAACACTTTCCCTTCCTTCAACTATTTTCATGGTGCCTGTGAGCCAACAGTGCTCTATACCCACAGTAAAAGCCTCTTTGCAGGCTCCCTCTTGTGAATTTATAGCTTTAACCAAATGAATATAAAGCCGGTGGTTGTTGAAGGAGTGTGTGTGTGTGTGTGTGTGTGTGTGTGTGTGTGTGTGTGTGTGTGTGTGTGAGCCTGGCAAACTTTCCCAGTATGAATAAAGGTTAAGGCACTTAAACTGAATTAGGCTGAAAAAGAGTTAAAATACATTTTTAATACTTTTGGGAATCCCAGACGCAAAGCACAATCGATCATATCGCACCACTTGGCCAGCCAAGATAAGGAAGGTGTCACTAAGGCACTTGATCTCCTCTACTTGTGAATTAGGCTGTTAAATGTTGCATTTGTCTTCGCTCAGAGCTAATTAAATACATGCATTTGCCCAGTGAACCACAGACATTTAATTGAAATGCAGATTTGAAAAAGTAAGTTTGTTAGAATGGCAGGACTGTTTTCACCTTTTAAAAGAGTCTGAAAGGTGTGTGACTAGATAAGAGCAAGAGATGACCTTTTTGAGTTTACCCATACAGCTTAATTAAAATTCATCCTCCAAGGCCAAATGACTTTTCCCATTTAGTTGATGTATTCTGTTGAAAGGAAGGCAAATTAAATTTGACCAGCGCTACATTTAGCCAGTGAACAGTAAGCGCTGTGTAGGAAGGTTTTATGTGTCAAGACAAAGTTATGAGGACTCTTAATTTGATATGAGCTCATTGTTAACCACCAAGTGCACAACTTAGATGAGTAGCTTTATAAAACAAGCGGAAAAGTGTAATTTAAAAAAAATGTAATTAATGAATTATCTATTTCCTGTCCAACAACCCCTGAGAAATATCTGCCTTAATTGCTAAATGCTTCAGTGGGATCAAAAGTTAGTTTAACATAAACATAAAAAGATGTGACCGAAAACATTAAAATTAACAGGTATATTTTATTTATCAGTCACATTTTATATACTGCATTCATATTGTTTAAAAAAAAAAAAAGATAGAAACATGTTAAAACAGCAAATATTCTTCATTTTAAAAACAGTTTTTTTTCTTTATCTTTGCTATTTTAAACACCTGGAGGTTTTCCAGCTTCTGATTATTCAGTGATCTGTACAGCTGCCCTAACAATGTTCTCCAGTTGTATCTTTTTTGCTATCAAAATTTAACAGTTAATAATACTATTATTAATAATATTAATAAAATCTCAAAAGACCAAGCAGCGAACAGTGTAGTCTGTACATGTGCTCTTGGGCTTTAGTGCTTGTCTGATTATTGACTTCCTGAAGTCTTCTTCATCTTAGGGATGTCCATCCATACTGCCATGATTTATGGCCTCTTCATTCCTAAAAACAAAGATTTCCTCAAGCTTCTTCAGGTTCCCCAACTCTAACTACTGTATGTCAGTGGTGTTGCTTAATACAGTTACTTTCTTTACACATTTTGCCTTCATTCAATGAGAGTCTTTAGAGTAATGACAATAAATAACATGAAAAGGAGAGAGAGAGAATGATGGGATGAAGCAAAGGTCACCTGACAGATTCGAAGTGTGGATACATGTCTGGGAGTTTGTGGAGTGCAGGAGACTATTCTCAACTGGATGCAGATAAGTGTGACCTTCACACGTGATCAGAATTGAATAAATTTCACATTTCTGTTTCAAAATATTGTGCCTTTCCTTGAAGTGTTCTAGGGGAAGGATTGTACATCATACATCTTTACTTACTTACTTAAAAAATAAGAATTAGGTGCACAAGTTTGAATTCACAACCTCAAGCTCATACAGGCTCTGTTGATCATGGTAACAAAGGTATAAATATAGCCTTTCTTACCATGATCAATCCACATGAAACACTACTGTTCTGCAAATATGAACACCTCAAAAAATCCCACAGTTCCTTACAAACAAGCACTTGATGACAGTGGAAAGAAAAATTGAAGAGGGAACATAAGAACAGAGATTACAAACAATATGACATTTCCTGTTTATACAAAGCTGACCTCAGCACACTGCTTTATTTAACTGATATAAATAAGAATAATACAGACATAATTCATATACGCTGTTTTTCTAGTGAAGAAAAAGACCTGGTGTTGCTAAAAAGATTACTTACAAGTACCAAACATGGAAACATTAAGGCTTCCCTTTTCAAAGGCAGCCTTTCTAAATCCCTTTGATAATGACACCCTTTCACTTTCTAAGGAAGATAATTGAATGTTTAATTACTAACTGACTTCTGTTCATGCCAGATGAAAATATATGAGCTGCATGGGTGACTGTATATAACCTCCATGCAGTACAGCTGCAGGTTTTCGATGTGCATATTATGGTCTTATCAAGCCGATGACAATAGACACGCTGCATTACGGTGGCTGCAGGGCGGCTGTAACTGGAATGGACAAGGTCAAGTGCGGCACTCCCAGTTTTAAAGAGAACATAGTGTGTTTTCTCCTAGCCTAACTATGACGGCAACGCAAAGTGACATGTGTTCATGTAATACTGGGGCCATGCTTCCAGATAAATATGAGGCTATGCATCAAAAAATTACCTGTACGTGTTTTCCTAGCGAGCAAATGAGGAGACGTGAAGTGTCTTAGCTGGGAAAACATATTTACCAGTCGTCGGGAACGAGAGGAGTAAATTTCATGAGAGAGCGCAAGTTTGTAAACATGTTTACTCATGGACCTGAACTACTCTGATAAGAGTTTGTCCTGAAATGCGGTGGAAGGCAATGGGGACCCCAGGCCTATTGGCACGTTGGCATCAGGGGTCACTCAAAGTGGCCTTTTCTGAGTCCTAAGGGTGATGTGAAATGAGCACAAACAACCAGTCCGTGTACACAATTGCATGGCGCACTAGGCTTAAGATAAGCATCTCACATGAGATACACGGGAATCTAATATTTCGCTGTCAGGCTAATTAGTATTCTAAGAAAAGGTGTTGTGACGCAAAGGCTCAGTTAATTTGCATTATTCATCACAACTCTGCATACTTGCTGTGGGAAGCCTTCGTGTGTTTGTTTGGAGCCCATGGGAAACGCCTCACAAGGAGTTCCTGTTGAGCAGAAACTTTTTTGCTTGCAACCCCAAAAAACAAAGTGCTGTCTTTTCAAAAAAAAAAAAAATCAGCCAACTTAGATGCTCTTGTCTAAAATGGTGAACTTACTTGACTACCGGTAGATCAGAGAGACTGTCACATCACCAAAAGGTCAAAGATGTCCTCGAGCAACCCACCTAATCCTTTTCCTGTCAGTGTGCATAAGACTCTCACCTAATATGGATGTACTTTCTTTTTCAAGCCTTAACACTGTAACGAGGCGACACTGTATACATTACCTCTGGAAAAGATTTTCCATAATAATGCCCCCTTTTTTTACCATTAATAGCAAAGCTCAGTATAATCAATCAGATTAGTTGACAAGTGCTTATCATCATCTTGTTATCATCTTGTTTTATCATCTGCTTGTTTGTTTGGTTTTAATAGTTATTCTATTCAAAGATAATTTTGCCAATTCTACAGGAAACTGTGTCTAAATATTTGTTGATATGTAAAAAACCTGTTAACCATTTTTAACTCGTTAAAAATCTCATTGTGCTTCAAATTTTCAGCAGAACATTGTGTACTAAATGACATTGTAGTGGTAAACATGGCTTTGGAATTCAGCAGAAGTATCATGCGTCAAATTGATTTTGTGAGTAAAGAAAGGCTTTCTGCAGTGTGAACCTGTGGCTAGACTGAAGGTTTCTTAGGGGGCAGTGGATGGATCTCTGAAACATTTTGTGGAAAGTGGATCAGTTGTATCCAAAGCACAATCAGGCAAGCAAAAAGTGACCGCCCTATCAGAAGATCAATACATCAAGCTTCATTCACAGAGAGATAGAAAAACAACTTTGGTGCAGAATTTGCTTTTTGAAGATAACAACTCTCCAATTAAGAGTCCTGTGAAAAGAAGGGCCTGTCTCAGGGGATAAGCAGACTTTGTGCTCTCAGGGGATAAGCGGTGTCTCCTCTAAACCAATTCTCAGGAGGGAACAAAGCCTCAGACATACCAGCATTTTACAGTGGGTGACTGAAAGTCCTATTGACTGATGATCCAAGTAACATAAGCGCGTATGTAAGGAGACAAACAAGAGAGAATGATACCTGCATACATAGATCAAACACAAAGCAAAATACAGCCATGGGTATATAAGATGTGGTAAAGTCTTCTGTGCTGGGACAAATGCACCAATTTAAGCATCCAAATGACCTCACCTTTGGAAGAGGTACTCGAAGACAAAAAAAGGTCAAGGATTGTCCTCTACTGACTTCAACCCCACTGAGCATCTACAGTCTGTGCATGCTGGAAAGGTGACATTAGGACTTTTGTGTCACAGTGAGTGGAAGCAGACTGTGTGGAGTGTGAATAGTGGACCCAAACACAGACACTTGGAAACAAAAATATAATTTAACAAAAGACGAGCGGCTTAATAAGGGTGATGTAAAGGTACAAAACAATGCACAAGGCAAACCGAGATGAGAATAATCAATAACCTAAACTGGGAACACTAAACAAAAACATGGAAAAAAAAAACTAAACGTGAAACAACAGACGAGCTGACAATGAATGCATGACAGCAGACCACATAAATACGCACGAGGGTGACGAGGGAAAAGGAAACACACGAGGATCACAGCTGATACAAATGAACATGACACCACAGGGGACGCGAAACTAAACACATTGAACATGAAACACAAAACTTTCAAAATAAAACAGGACACGGAGATGTAAATTTAGACGCGCAAGCTTGACACGAGACAGAGAGAGGTAGAGGGAAGCTTAACCACAGAGGACACGAGAAAGAGGAAACTAGACTTGACGGGCTGAAGAAACATACATGGATACACATGACAGACAGGGAAGACATGAAACAGCGCAGGAAGGAAACGTAAACAGGAAAGGGACACGCGCACATAAACACAGACACACAGAGAGGGACACAGAGGACAAAGACACACTGAGACACACAAAGCCCAAGGGAGACTAAGACAGGGGACATGACAGACTTGCACACGACACTATAACATAGTGGAGATGACAGACATGGGAGGAACCTCGACAGACAAGAACTAAATAGGGAAACAGAGCTCAATATCAACAGAACTGAATGAAGTCTAAACTATAAACAAAAGAACATAAGAATACAAAAAGGCATGAAACTCAAAATGCTGGATCAAAAGTCCCAGCCCATGACATTTTAAACTTTAAACATTTTAAAGTGATGGACATAAAAATATCTATAATAGATTTCCTTTACAAACAACTCTCCAATATTCTTTCCCATTTCTTTTCCCAGAAAAAGAGGAGATAGATAGTCATCATATTTGGAAAATAGCTGTGCTGTTGCTGACAAACTGAATACTTCAGCCCGTTGAAAGAGAGTTATTTGTCAAGGTTTCAAATTACTGCAAAGTGCAGCTTTAATAACTTGACCATTGAATTAGATCAATGTGCCTCACCTATAAAGAGTTGATGTTGTGTGTCATAGCTGGACAGTAATGTGAGCAATGGGCCATGTCCATAAATAAGATGGGCAGAAAAATAAAATAAAATAATAATAAAAAAGTAATATAGCGGTTTCAAGGAATCATAGTATGAGTTATACTTACAGAGGTAAGTATAACTCATACAGTAAATGAGGTTAAGTTCCAGGAGCTTTACATGTAGTTAAGTTTAAACTACGTTATGGAAATTCAAATATTTGGTACTGTTATCTAGCCAATTTAGTTAGATCATTTATGCCAGTGGTAAATGGTAAATAGACTGGTTCTTATATAACGCTTCTACTATACCTGAGTACTCAAAGTGCTTTTATGCAACTTGCCTCATTCACCCATTAATAAAATCACTTTTTTTTCCTTGTGTTTTGTATCTAAGTGCTTTCTATCTAATATTCACGCACATTCATACCCCAATGGATGGATCAGAGAGCAGCTTGGGGTTAATATCTTGCTAATACCTTATTTGGCATGCAGACCGGAGCAGACAGTCTGCATGCCAAATGCAGAACCACCAACCTTCCGATTAATAGATGACCTGCTCTATCCTCAGAGCCACAGCAACCCCAGTAAAGTATTGGGTCCATTTAGTCGTGCCTGTTGGTACAAACGCAGCTTTGTACAGATACATTTACAAAAACACCAAGAAAAAGGTGGGTGGAGAGCTGGGAGGCCACCACACACGACAGCCACTTTCTCACTGTGAGTTTAATAGTTCCCTGCTCGATTCTCAAACTGGTGCTATCGGCAATCACATGGCAAAAAAGCACATATCCTGAACATACTGCATTTAAAGTATTATGTACCCCAGATATTTTAATTATTACATTTATTGGTTTGGGAATATTGTCTGTTGAAGCGTCAACCCTCTCTGAAGCAAACCAATATAACACTGTATCATTTCAGAGCCCGGTATTATCATATGCTTTCTTATTGTCATTTGTAATTTGTAAGTAAATTTCTCAGTCCTTTGTGAATTTCTTACCCTGTCTGTGGACCATGGTGCATTGATAGTATTAGCCTTATTGTTCAGCGTTAGAGTTGTCAGCTTTAAAAGTATCCTCCAACAATAACTTCATCTGTGGGGATCCGAATCTGTAAATAAACAGACAGCGGTGTGGCTTAAGTGGAGAAGAAAACAGCATAAACTTTAAACAGACTGCGCATGAGTTTTATGAGTGTACCAGCAAGCCATTTTACTTCTTCATCGTTGCCTTTTCCTTTCAACAAATTGCTCTCTCTGTGCTGTCTGCACTGTCAGCAGAGTAAAGAGTGCAAACCGTAACTTTGTCAATTCTGGGGCCAAAACCACCAGTTACTTATTTGTCCACCAACCAAACTCTGTTTATCTGTTGTGCAGCAATTTTGAGATGTACTCCATCTCAGGTCAGTAATAACCGCTGTTCCAGGCTGACTCACAAAAAGAAAAAGAAAAAAAAAGCCTGCGCGCTGCCTTGTGATGCATAAAATCTGTACATTTCTTGAGGGGAGGATTTTAGCTAAAATCCTCCCCTCCAATAGATTCTGCTAGATTGTGATTCAGTGAATCATGATGCGCCGGATACCATAGCAGAACACAATCTTCTCATTGTCATATTGTAAACAGATGGGGAATGGGGATGAAACATGACGCGGCATCAATAAGCACAAAACAGCCTATTTTAGACTTGCATTTTCATGGCTCTGCATGGTCTCTGCATTGCAGGACCCCATTGTGCTGCAGATGGGTAGAAATAAACAAGCAAGATCGCAGTTGTTTATAATGACGTTTCTCTCAAGAGATTCCGAATGGAGTCATTCTACTGTGGTGCTGTTTTAAGAAAAGCTTTTCTACCAGGGATTTAGATATGCCTGTTTCTTTCTTTCTTTCTTTTAAACCAGGAGGTATTAAAAGTAATTATGCCAATAAGATAAACATAATTAGCACAGCATGAAACTTCATGCCTTTTCCTGTGAATTTTCCAACCCTAATTATGGCTCAACAGTTTTTTAGGCCTGTTCCTAATAAACATACGCACTGTTGCAGTTAATGTCTATCTATTTCACTTAACAAGTCTTTATTTACATTTTAGTCATCACCAGTTATCACCGAGTTATTCTGTACTTGGAAAGAAGTCTTTAAGGAGGGCTACTTACCTTCACTGTGTATTCATTAGATCTGCATCAAACTTCATGCAACTCTTTAGCCCTCAATCTTTGCTTATATTGTCCTCTAACTTCTGATTTGTGGTACATTCGATGTGGCTGCTTCTTAGGCTTTACATAGTTGTCAAAACTACGCGGATGATTTCCAAACTTTCCTCTCTAGCTGCCTCTCGGTTGTGACAGCCAACAATGTTCCTTCATATCGGTGACTCCCTCACAGAGTCAAGTCAAGTCAAATCTATTTATAAAGTGCTTTTAACAACCAGGTTTGTCCCAAAGCGCTTCACAAAAGGAGAAGAAATGACAGAGAACAAATAAAAATGAATAAAATGCAAAAAAAGGATGATGGTCGGACGGGAGATGGTGGAAGATTGAGGATGGCATCTGGTAATGTCAGCCAGATTGAATACGTACACCTGTATATGCATGTGTGTGGGTGTGGGATGACTAGAAAAAAGGGTGTTATAGACACAAAAAGCTACATGCAGAGGGATTTGTCATTTGTCTCCTAGCAACCATAGCTGTCCTCATCTTGCAGGTTTATAGGGGAGAAATCCTCACCTTCATCTTGGCTTTGCTCCTTTTGATTTTTGGTGGCTCACAGATTAGAAAAGCACAGATAAGCAATAGACTACCGTATTCTAACTGTGAATGTGATATACATCGGGACTACATGCATGTGTGGGTTTTAATCTCTGCAGCATTCATCTGAACATAATTTACTTTCATGTTTTTATCAAACAGCAGCTTAGCTAATATCTGTTTGTAGTAGGCCAGTTTCCACATACAACAAACATACGATGCAGTTTTATTACTTCACGTGTTGACAATAGGATAAACAGTTTATTTACTGTCTTTAATGTTGTAGGAAATAAAACCAGTTCAAAATAAATGACCAGAAATGAGAATTTCAGGAGCAGGACAACACTGCATACACTTCCAGTTGGGCGTCTATAAATGCCTTCCTGTCCTACATGCCAGTTTGTTCTTGTTTTCATGCCCCACCATCCCTCCACCTTTCTCAGTTTCTCACTTCCTCTTGTTAATCCCAGGGGAGCTGTCTGGCCCGGGTTCTCACTGAGTCCTTCCCCAAATCGCAGTCTCTGGCCTAGATCTTCGCTCACTCCTGCCGTTCTCTTTCAGTAAACATTGTTAAATTATATTTGAGGTTGCTCTTTGCTGGTGAAGTTCCAGTTAGAAAATATAGACTCACGCTGATGTTTACAGAAGATTTTTTTTAATACTTGGTCCTTATTCTTGGCCTCTAAGTTCAAGCAGCAGCGTGGGTGGGACACTGTAAGCAGGCAGTTTTAACAGATGACACTCAGTCATTTTACTTTGCTTTAACTAGAGGATGGTTAAATTTAGGGATGAATAGAAGGGTGATTTAGGCAAATCCATTTGGTTGAAGTGGGGATGGGATCAGCAGTGACATCTGTGACAGAATCCAAATTCTGTCTGCTGCACTGCATTGAAACTGAATGCTGGCACTGAACGTAAATCAGATGTGCAGAATTATAACTGCAAATGTGGTGATCTTCTACAGCTGTAACTATTATGTCCAGTTTCATACATGATGTCCATCCTTTAATGCCTTTACTATGGATGTGAATTAGTGTAAGCCAGTTTCAACTTTGCTGCATAACAATTGTTCCGATGGTTCATAAAAAATTAGGCTTTTGCAAGATTTACTTGCAGGATATAATAAAACTGATCTTGATTCAAACTTGATCTGCTCTTAGAGAAAACACATCCAGTCCCGATAAACTTGCCCCATTAACACTGTATCAATATTTAAGTGTGATGCTGTAAACACCCATAAAGAAAGAATACAGAAGCATGCACAGTGTGGTTAATTTCCTTTTTTTTTATTTATGGGGTTGAATAAACTTTTAAATTCTTTGTATCGCCCTTGTGCAAAAAAGGGTAGAGGTACCTGAAGGTGTTAGGAGTAGTGAAACGAGAGAGGAGGGTGCAGGGGGTTTGCAGTATTTGGAGACATGTATCCATTTACAACATCGGCATTTCTTCCAGCTCACAGGCTTCTGGAAAAATTAAGACAAGGGGGAGAAAGAAGGAAAGGTGTTCATAGAGACGCCCCAGTGCTGCGGTGCTGCTGCCTCAGCTCCGTGTGTCACTCCAAGTGTCAGCTTGATTAATGAGCCTGTGGCTCCCAGGAGTCCATATCATAGGGACAACACAGATCAATACGCTATGAAAACTAGTTCCAGAGGTCCCTGTTCATGGCCTCTGTAGGTTCGTCTGTGATGTCAGGTGACTGAAACATATCAACAATAATTCTGCATGTTTTTAATGTTGCCTCAGACGTAGCAGTTTAAATCAGTTGAAGATAAAACAGCAGCTAAAAATCCCAGGAGGCATCAAACATATGCTGTGGATTGATTGATATTAAACTCACAGTACAGCGCTTCAGTGCACGCTTCTAAACCGAAGTGCCCTGCGGCAGTATCTTGGCTCGTTCTCAAGACAAGATAGTGAGCTCTTAAGAAGCGTCTCTGTGTGTGATTTAGACTCTTTACTCTCACTGTCTTGTTGCATCTTTTTTAATGAACTTTTTCTGGTGTTTGTATCAATACCCCAGCCTGTAAAGACAAAGCATCGAAAGTCTAGCCGGGGTTTTAATTGCTTTGGCAGGAGCACAAGTCTGTCTCCCGCTCAGATTTGGGACCAAGTCGGGGTCGATAGCTCACAGTCGATATTGCTTTGTGTCAAGGAGAGAAGGGGGGAGGGTGACAGTGTCGGTATTTACGACCCTATATTGGAAAACGATTTTAACAAAGAGAATGATTGTTGATATTGAACATCCATGCATTCTAAATGGGGCAATTTTATTCCTGCTATTTTGGGGACAGTAAGTGATGCCGGTTTACTTCCTCCTCGCTGTAAAAACCTGTTTTGCTGCAGGCTGCGGTCAATGGACTCTCGCTGCATCACATTCATCACATTTATTTTGAGCTTTCCTGAAAACCCATAGGGGTGAAACTGATAACATTTTCTGTGTGCTCTTCCCTGAGTATCCGTAACTGTTCCATGCCCATAAAAATTCAAGGAACTTCAATCAGTTTTCGCTCCTAAAATTTCCAGAGTGACAAAGATTTAAGTTTCTAAACTGTGCTCGGGTGTTTGAAATCATCACAAAACTCAAGCAGGCTGAACATTTTCTCGTCTTGGAAAAAAAAAGGAAATCAATTGCTCTTTCTTTATTTCTTTTTTCAGCTTTTTCTCTCTGTAAATAATCTTTCTGTGTTTGCTGTTGTTGTGTTAAGGCTGCTTACACCTGCTTGATGGAAACTTTGACTCTGCTTTCAAAGTTGTTCAAAGTTTGTGTGAATGAAAATAAGAGCCGGTGAGTAACACAGTTTAACACTGTTTAATTTTCAGGCAACCTGAAATATATAAAATATATATATTGCTTTGTTTTCCAAGCAGTGTTCTCTCATCTGTCTTCACACGCATAGAAATTTGAGTGACATCCATAGGGTTTAATATGATGTTGACCCATCTTTTGCAGCTATAACAGCTTGAAGTCTTCTGGGAAGGCTTTCCACAATGTTTACGGATGTGTTAATGGGGCACTCACAAATGTGCATCAGACACTGATGTTCAACAAAAAGGACTAGCTTACAGTCTCTCCCCTAATTCATGCTAAAGGTTTTCTGTTGGGTTGAGGTCAGGACTCTGTGCAGGCCAGTCAAGTTCTTCCACACCAAACTCACTCATCCGTGTCTTTATGCACCTTATTTTGTTTACTGGGGTGCAGTCATGTTGGACCAGGAAGGGGTCATCCCTAAACTGTTCCCGCAAAGCATGAAATTGTCCAAAATGTCTTGGTAGGAGTTTTTTTTCACTGGAACTGAGGGACCAAGCCCAACTCCTAAAAAACAACCATACAACAAAATACCCATCCAGCAAACTTTACACTTGGCACAGTGCAGTGAGACAAGTATGGTTCTAGTAGCAGCCGTCAAACTTGAACACTTCCATCCAATTGCCAGACAGAGAAGCACGATTTGTCACTTCAGAAAACACATCTTCACTGCTCTATAGACCAGTACTACACTACTGCATTACTACTGACTGTTGACACTGTGCATTATGCTTGGTGTTGTAAGGCTTGGATGCAGCTGCTCAGCAATGAAACCCATTCTATGAAGCCCTCTATGCACTGTTCTTAAGCTAATCTGATGGCTACGTGAAGTTTGCAGGTCTGAATCACTATTGTTTTTACTAGCAAATATCATCAACCATAGCAATCAATCAATCAGCCTTACAGGTGACTTTTGCCAGGCCTGTGGCATTTTTTCCACTTCGTTCGTGTACAGAACTTAGCAACAGAATGATATATACGTGATACTTGCAAGCTACATAGTAACTTGTAAGTATCAAGAGGACAATTTGAACTAATTCATTTGCCTATCATCATATACTACTTTTCCTTTATGTTTATGGTTAACTTAAAACTACCTCTCTATATCCCAAATTGCACAGATAGTCAAAGCCAAACAAAACTGACACGGAGTCCCCAACGGCAGAGAGTCCACATGCCCGTTCATGTGGAATGGCAGCCTCCGTGACATGAACACCAGGACACAAACCTTGCCCAACCTTTTCAATTTAAGCGCCTGATTTAAAATGATCTAAAATGCCATACAGAATGGCACCTCAGCACTACAAATGCTTATTACAGGGACATTACATCATATATAAATCTGTATGAGTTAAACGCATGTCGGTTCAGGGGCTGTAAAGATACACACACACATGAACACACACTCGAGCCATTTTCTGCTCAGCACAATCTCACCACAACGTTTGCCTCTGACCATTTAGATCAAAGTTACATATCCCTGAATTATATAAGTGTAGAAAAAATTGCTTGCCCATGGGACTCCTTTGAATAAGCCCATGGCATGGCCTCATAGTAAAAATATTAACTTTAAGCTTTATTCGGGTCAGCGGCAACTAACATCCTTTTTGGGGCTGGGGTGTGCATGTGAGCATGTGTGTATGTGTGAGGGGGAAGATAAATAAATAAACATGCATGGAGCACTTTTAAGAGCTTATTTCAGTCAAATCTTTTGGGAACATTTTATCAGACTTCCCTACTAACTCTTGTAAATTGAGTGCATTAAATCAGTTATTTTCCTTTGGAGCTGAAAGTGCAAAGGTTCTAATATACTTTGCAAGAAAAAAAAATGCATTATATGGCAGCGCAAAGCCTTTGTCTACACTTTTTCAGAAAGTTTCCCTCCACTATTACACAAAATGTTTGGTCTCAAAGATAAGCTCTTATGAAAAACCACTGTTCTTCATATATTTTCCACAATAAATGGAGAACATTTGTCACAGCGAGCAGGCCAATATAGGTCTATATTTCCTTTTCCTGAAAAAACCCCAAAACAAATTCTTATACAGCAGCTCTCTTGTGTTGTGTATGAGCACAGCAGGAGCACAGCCCCCAGACTCTTCCTCTGTATGCTGTATGTGCTAGTAATATGTGGTTATATATGGAAATACTATGGCAGCAAAAACACACACAAAAGTGCATTCGGGCGGGAGGAGAGAGGAGGAGAGAGAGAGATCAGTTGGAAGAAAAGAGCTAAATCTGTTTTAAAAAAAATATGAAGATGCAGAAATGAAGTATGTTTGGCAGTTAGACTCTGATGAGAAGCGACATCATAAAACCGAGTCCCAGATAAAAGTAAGAGATAGTGACTGGACCCCTGGAGTCTGCAGATGGCTGATAGAGACTTTGGATGAGACACCCTGAGCAAGGGTGACAAGAGGGGGGGGATTCACAATAGACAGCCGGAAAGGCAGAGTGACAGATCACACATTTTAAGAAGTGTCAACAAAAACAGATTTTTGTTCAGTTTTCTAGGCTTAAGTAAAGATGAAATCTTGATTGACGTAATTTTGATCACGTTGGATAACATAAGTGACAGAGAAAGTAGAGCAGCAACAACGGCCCATATCACCGACATCCTTGTTATCCTTATTTCTCCGGCGGTGTCAGTAATCCGTGCAGGAATCATAAAGCAGCTTCTTATAACCTCAGCTGCTTCCTCATATCAAGCAGACTCGTGCATTTCCTGCAGCTGTAAAAAAAAAGAAAGAAAGAAAGAAAGAAAAAAAATCCATGTAACTGTTGTCTGTTTATCCATTGTCACTGCATGAGCAATAACTGCTGGCCTCTTACGATGCAACACAAAGGCTACAGGCTAAAACATCACAGAAATGTAAAGCATTAAATATGGCATTCAAACCCTTGGAGTCGTTAATCCTCCCATATTTTCACCCCGAGATCTACTTTGAAGCCAGACATCTTCAGTAGAAAATCTTCCGTTACGGGCCATGAAGACTGAAGTATGCAGAGTGGCCGAGAAGAGTGAAGTCTTTATCCAAAATTTCTAATCTAAATAGACACATTGCTAAAGATGTTCACGTCAAATCATTGATACAGGAATATAGAAACAGTCTTTGTGTGTGTTCCTTTGTAGTTATGATTTGTCAAATCCTCCGTGAGATTAATCATTTTTTTACAAACCTATACATGCAGAAAATAAGGGTCAATAAAATAAAATAAAAACACAGACAGCGTCCTAACAGAGAATCGAAACTGCAGACCTTGTTAAATAACACAAGCACAGCTTGGCTCTGTGGGATAATCGCCTCCAGTCTGCTCTCTGTGTTGACACACAGCACAGAGGAGTCGATGTGGGAGAGGGTGTCCAGGGTTCCGCTTTCTCACTTCACCTCGGAGCCAGAGCTTGATCCAATCTGCCTTTCCCACATGAACTGAGCCGTCGTAAGGCAGCTGGCATTTTATTCAAAATTGATTCCTCATTGTGATATGAATTTAAAAATTGATATTCACGAGGGACGTTAAAGGTTCAATTTTCACATTCATTTACTCTTTAAAATGAAATATTTACTTTTCTAGTTTTTGTCTTCTTCTTTGGAAAAGAGCTGAAGTATTTTATTTCTGGCTTGGTCTCCTATGTCCCCTTGGCAAAGTCCAGCAAAAAGAGACCCAGGATGAAAATATCCACTTATGATTAAAACATTCACGTGCAAAACTCCTTTTTTTTCCCCGCTCTTGGTAATGGCAGAGCTCCTCCGCATGCAGATGGGACCTCGTAATTCCAAGCTCATGAATTGCTTCCGTGAGGCATCTGCATACATAAACTAAAGCTGCATTCACAATAGAAAAGATAATCAAAGTTTTATCTCTTTGTGGTGCACAGAAGGCAATCTTTACTGTTTAAACAGAAGGAAATGATTGACTCAATGAGGCTTTTCATAGCTGAGAGTTTGGGGTCATATTTGGGTGGAAGATTACAAAAAGAAAAGGGGCATAAGGGTTATTTGTACTCATCTATGAAAGGATCAAATGTGCATCGAGGTGTTAAAACCTAATGTTTCTGCTTTAATTCTTTACCACCAAATAACAGGTGTTTTCTCTCATGCTACGTTTATCTGTCCAAAAGTTCCCAATCACTGTTATACACTAAAGAGGATGTTTTGGCAAAAGCATTCTTGTCAGCCGCTCGAGAACTGGGTATTAAACCCCCACATCTTTCCGGTAATTCAACATCAGAGACAGATCAGCTGGAATTTGAAAGCACCGAGTGGGTGTGAAAGGACTTTAAATACAAGCATAAAATATAAATGATAAAATAAGACATTGTAATGCGTAAAGACCTGACAGTAATCGCTGAATACAAGTGTTTTTGCAGTTAGTGGATCGCTGACTCAACACAGATCCTGACAAACACCAAACTGTTTTCCAGAGCAAAGCCAGCGCTACCACTGCTCTTAAAAGCTCACTTGATCTATGTGCTCAGCTGCTCCGCAGATTACATACTGCTGCTGCTTAAGTGTTTCATATGCAAGTTAGTGAAACAAACCTTATTTATTCGTTCATATATTATTCTAATACTAATTAAACGTGTCTTGCTTTTTTCCAGTTTTTATAAACTTTCTTAATAATATCCAAATAGTTTCAAAGAAGTCAAAACTTTGTCATTTTTTGCTGACACATTACACCTTAACACCCACTCACATCCTGGGCCATTTGACCTCAGGAAATCACATGATAGGGTGGGGCTAGGTTTCACAATGAGCTCACCCGAAACCTTGGCTGATTGTGACCTACACCCATTTTCACACCCGGGCTCATGTGATTAGGTAGAGGATCATTAGGGGGTCCATTGTCCCTCTGGGGGGGAAACTCCCACAGGGCTTAAATCTGGGACTCTCCACCATTTGAGCCTAGAACTGAAGAAGCTTCTCGGATGAGAGGTGAAACGTCTTCAAGCAACTTTAAGAAGTCCAGACACTTTTCTTTCCAAACTCCTTAGACAAGATTCCTGGTGTTCAAAAGGAGCCTGTTGTATAGTCTATGGGAAAACAACTCTTTGTCTGTAACTTCAATAAGGACTTTCCTTATGAGTTTATGGTTTCATTAGCTTATTAGTTTCCATTCTTAATACAAAACGTGGCTCATTTTGTAAATTATTGTCCCCATCAGAGTCAGAAATGGAGGATAACAGAATTGGGCTTTGAGGTGGGTCTACTTTGAGACTTACAAGTTGCTATCATATGGCTGTGACAAGTCTCTTAGTTTCTCTGTCCGATCCACATCTCAGTCAAAACATAAAGATGATGATGACATTAGAAACACTCAGTTTTCAGACAGCAACACTTTACCAGTGTCTGCAGACAACCACAGCGCACCTTGATATACGGTAATAGTTTATGGGACGTCACATAAGGGCCAATGAAACAAGCCAAGTGCCACAGCAAATATATACAGCAGGGCTGCTATACAGGAAGTTGATGTTAAAAGAGAAAAGCACAGTTTTAACGAGACTTTTCACTGGAGTTCCTTAAATGCACTTCTACAATTTTGCTGCCTTTTTTTCAAAAGCACATATTTGATTGGGAAACAAGACTTTTCATAGGCTCTGAGTAAAGTAAGGCAGCTCTGCATGCTGTGCCCTGCCTGACTTAAGCTACAGCAGCAGCTCTGCGCCGCCTACACACTCACATCCGCGCCAAGAAAGAGCTCACTTCCAATTCCTCTCCTGCGCTGCGTGTCGAGTCAGTGTGGACCCGTTTCTCTCCTGCTAGTGAATAGTTAGAGCACAGCACTCAGGCCAAGGGAGCTGTTACCTCGCCTGACAGAGGGAGTTTCATCATTATTGGATCCATAAGAGAGGATTTTGTCACAACAGCGACAGCAAACGCTGCTCCAGTGAATATCGTTAGCACTGCTTTGGTCTGAGTTTCACTGTGCACTTCCACAGCTGCTCTAGAGCATGTTGTCTGTTATGGGCACAGATTTAAAGGCTGTCATCTGAATTCATTCACACTCCAGGTGTCTTAAGCATGGTTGGAAAAATATACTCTGTAGCATATTTTAAATGCAGTTACTTTAAAGTCTTCAAATTAGCTCTCTAACTGGACAGGAGAGA
Organism: Oreochromis niloticus; assembly: GCF_001858045.2. Lineage (NCBI taxonomy): Eukaryota > Metazoa > Chordata > Actinopteri > Cichliformes > Cichlidae > Oreochromis > Oreochromis niloticus. The sequence continues at coordinate 7,793,009 of NC_031983.2, read as the reverse complement.
CTGGGTAGCCAAATTTTTCTTTTTAATTACATGGGCAGGAATATAGTAATTAATTATTGGAGGGTTTTTGGGGGTTTTTTGCTGCAGTGTTCTTCATATGCACGTAGCCTTGATTGCCCAGATCATTTTGTTTGTTTGCCAATAGATTAAAATTGCTGCAAACAAAAGCCTGAAATAATCAGTCCTGTACGTAACACTACACATATGGGACCTGACAAGTTCGCCTTCTCTGTTTATGTTTCTATTTAAATTTAGCCCTGATATGGACACAAAAAATAATTACTTCTAAATAACCTCATTTTCTTTAGGTAAACATCAGGTCAAAGTTCAAAGGGATTCAGTTTACAGCGCTGTAACGCAGGAACAGGAACATTCTTCCACTTTGGATACTACAACGACCAAATGTTTGACGCCTTTGCTTATGGAAGCGCAGGAATGATTAATCAGTTATTGAAACTGCCTTGATTAATATTTAACGTTTGATTAGGTAAACCAATTAATCAGCTAATCATATCCGTAGCAACAAATTACCTGTGTAACAAGGAAAGAGAGGGGGAATTTCCTTCACAGGGACCGTGCAACAAGAGCGTACTTTCTATTTAAACCACTATATTTATTTTAGTCGAAGCATTTAATGTCTCGTGCTGTACCTTAACTGTTCACAAAATGGTCTTTTTCGCCCTTGCAACAAGCAATTTGTGGATGAAGCCCCGGTGCAGATGGAAGCCCTCAGCATGTTTTTTATGAGTGAACATGGAGAAGCTTCTCTGTGTGTTCCAGACCTGGCAGTCTACAACAGGCACTTCAAATTGCTTCTGACACAAAGAGAGCCTAGCTAGTCATTTGTGTCTGACTTGATCTGTCTCTGTGGGGCTCGTGCATTATTCGTGTCTGTGGGTTTCTGTGTCTGCGCTCCTTGTGAGTGTGTACATACAGAGTAGCAGGACAAAGCATTGGCTGGGTCCAGGCTTGTATCAGGTCAGCTTGCCCCTCTCACAGTGTCCCTCCTCATTAAAAAGATGCCTCGGGCTCCAAACTCGTGACCACAGACCTAAAGTGAGAAAGCTCTCCTCGACGTGACAAGGACCACATTAATACTGCGACGCCCTCCACTCACTGGACTACATTTGCAGGACAATACTGACATCACTAGCACTAGTTGAAAGAAAGAAAAGAAAAGCAGAGTTAAAATTGGCCAAAATTCAATTTCAAAGTCACTCTTCCAGAGAGACATCAAATCCAGCCAAAGCTCAAATCTATTCCATTGGATGCTGCCATGAGATTCAAAATGATGATCTGCTCATGCAGAATGATATTGCTCTGAAAGTGTAACAGAGCATAAGGTAGCTGGAGTGAGACAGAAGCAAAATCTGTCAATACACATTATCATTTCATGCTGATCTCATATGGAACACAACGCTCTCCTAACTTAGATAAGGGGACGCCAGAGCCATCAGTGCGTCTTTTAATCTGCTGCCTTCCATAATGAAATATCAGCTCACCAACCTTCCTCATCACGGGTCATGTCCCAAGGAGTGTGTGTGACCACAGAGCCTTTGCCAAGCGCTTACATCAAAAGCCCTTCCTATTTTTATCTTTTGGAATGACATTGTTAATTAGCGGGCATCCACAATCAGTAATTAATGCAGAGTAGATTCTTGGCCCATAAGGGCACCCACCGTGGAGAACGGAAACGATAACTCAGTAATGACGCCACCATCAAAACGGCTCAAAACCATTTTTCACTGTGTAACAGATCCATTTGCCAGTTTCAAGGTTAGTTTTTCCACTCGTCAAAAAGTCTTTTTTTTTTTCTCTGATTTTAATTGTCTGCTGACCTTTACCCCGCAGGTTAAAATATACATTTGGAGAGCTCTTTGTAGAAGTTATAATTGGGGGTCGGTGATGCAGTCACAGCTCGTGCCTGCAATCAGTGTGTCCTCGCTGCGTTACCTTATCTGACCCAGGCACATGTAGAGGCAGGGGCAGGCACTCACTTTTTACAAAAATCAGACAGAAAAGCTAAACACAACCAGCTACGTGAACACACACACACACACACAGCATACTCCGTTAGTTGCACTGAATTTAAAAGTGAAACACAGCACTCACAAGCCGACATCTATATGTACTCAGTCATTTTCGAGCCTGCAGCACGGAGTATTAAATCCATTTCACACCAAGCACGAAGATCTGCAACTTTCAAATATAATTATTTCGTAGCGTGTAATGGAAGATTGCACACTAATGCAGAAGGTTGGTGAGGCACAGAAAGTGACTGAAAACAAGGGCTCAAAAATAAAATCCTTCAGATCCTGAAACTAAAAACCAGGACTCGCAGATTACATGCAACTTTGACTGGTAACATGCTACTAGTTAGTAATTATGGAGAGCCACGAGTGCAAAAATGAATTAAATAAATACATCATTAAATAATTAATCAAATGTGCCATCAATTAATTTTTTCATAAAAGTAATCAATTAATTGAATATATGGATAATAAATTAAAAATCAGTTCATTTTATTTAAACAATGCAATCAATTATTTATTCATTAATTTCCAATGTTCAATGATTAATGACATGTTTAAGGAGTTGTTTAATAATTTATTAGTTATTTAATAATGTATTTACTTCATTCATTTTGGCACTCATGGCTCTCCGTAAGAACTGACTGATGGCTTTTTTCAATAGCGAGTAACTGAACTGATCAGCTACTGTGTACTGTATCTTAAATTGTTGGTGCACATGACTTAAAAGGATACAAAGCCAACTAGCTTGTAGTTCTTTTATCTGTGTGGTGTATACTTAGGTAACCTACTAACTAGCCCGTCACACATAGTCAGACCTATCACATAGCACTGAAAAATGGCCAGGCTCATTTTTGTGGTATGGGTGGGAACAGCAGTAAATAGTAACATGCACACAGCACAAGTGAAGAACCACTGGGAGGTTTATACCTACACTCTCAAGTCAAACTGGCTCAAACTACTGTGAATACAATGCCAATTCTGAGTACTATGCTTGTGAGTGCAGTGTGTAGTCACGGGGACTAATGTTAAGCATTCTGCTGGAATGTTAATACCTTTAAATCACAGTCTGCCTGCCTGATTATCTGACTATCCCTTTTTCCATCTTATATGTACTACTCAAAAAACACAATGCATGGCATTACAGCAGCTTTGCAGACTTTCAGAAAGAAACTTTGTCTGGAACTGGCCTGGGTCGTGTTCGTTTTGTTAGGTGTATCGCACGTTCCTTTAACTGAGGAATATGGTTGTCACAGCTTGAAAGTACTGTGAAAAATTCAATTTTCAACACCACATGAGCAACAAATGACAAAAATTAAGGCCTCATTCTGGTACTTTTTAGACACAAACACTTTTTAGACACAAATATGTGTGTTATGCTGTTAAATTAACATTGTCCCTTATAATAGACATTACACACTGGCAGCATTTGGCCACCTTGCTACTGAGGAATTTTGCACATGCTGAAGTGAATGCTTTAGCTATGCATAGGAAGCACTGAGTGGCTACATTTTTCAAGAGCCTTGTTTGTGTGAGCACCAGGTTCAGCACCATGGACAGCGCACCAGGGCATACCATCCTATCAACAAGGACGTGTCAGACTGAGAGGAATTGAATTTTTGTGATTAAAAGATGGATCACACCAGTGGTACTGTACGACTGCTGGGTTTTTTTGGGGGGGGGGCTTCTATTGCTTCTAAGTGCTTCACACAACACAAACCAACAGAGATACACAAAATAAGCTGCCTATTGCCCACATGAGCGACGTGGCAGGGTACTGATAAGCAACACATCAGATGAAAAGACCCAGCTTTAAAGGATTGCCAAGTGCAGCTCAGGGTTTATTGGGTCAGAATATTTACTATGCTGCATCATTAAGTGTGGGAGTACCATTTCCAGCATGGCCTCAAACTGTGCTTCTGACATTTGAAAATAGTGCTTTTATACCAATGACACACGCGTTACCTCGTAACTACTCACTCATTGTCATCAAAGGTGCTTTCTCAGGGGGCAATAGAACACAAAAAATTGTCGTGACAATCAGACTACCACTTTGGTTATGTTATTGTGTTCACGTTGGCTGATTGCTCCTTGAGAATGTTGAGTCTCTTATTTTGTTTTGCTCTCATCATCACCAGTAATGAGTGTCCCATCGTCATTATTTTTGTTTGACACAGGTAGTGCTGTATTGGTTCCTAGAAGCGGTTAGCGTGTTGTTTTTCCACACAGATGAAAGAGATTTTTTTTTATGAGGTCTTATGTTTGTTGATTAACAACACCCTTCCCTCCTAAAATAATCTGCCCTTTAGCAAATTTGTCAAAATATATTTTTAAAAACACTGACAGGGGGAACGGAAATTGCCATTAAAATTGTTCTGACATGTTAAGGCTTCAGCTCCAGAAGACCTCTTAAAGTGTCTCAACAACAAGGTTCAGCAGATCTTTCAAGTCTTGGAAGTTGTGAGGTGGGCCACCAGGGAATGGGCTTGTTTTCCTCGCACATCCCACAGAAGTAAACACTATGTGATGTTCCTCAAACTACTCTTGAGCAGTTTATATGGCAGGGTGCATTTTCCTGCTATCTTGCCCGCTGCTGTCATCAAGAATGACGTCTGTGGTCTGCAGTGGGGTTTTTATGTGTGTCGTAGGAGGCACGTGTCAAAGTATCATCAGCATGAATGCCAGGGCTTAAGGCTTTGCAGCAGAACATTGCCGAGAGCTTTACACTGCCGTGCTGCCATCTCACCTGATGATGGATGTAAAAGAAAATATGATTCATTGCATCGGGGCATCTTCTTTCATGGTCCAGTTCTGACACTCAGAAGCCCATTGTAAGGCACTTTTGATGCCAGACAGGGGTCAGCATGGACTCTTAGGGCAGCTATGCACCCACATATACAGGAAGCTATGTGCTGTGACATCTTTTTTTTTCCATTAAGCTGTTTCCCAGTCTGGGTGTGTGTGTTCTGATTTGAGGAAATACTCCTTTATGCTTGATTCAGTGACACACACATGTCAGGTAAAGTTTTTACTGCGGTATCAAATTTGAACAATGAAGGATTTTAAGGTCAGATTCTAATGAAGCATCATGGCAGAGTGGCGCCCCCAACAAAGACAGGAAATATGGTGTCTGGGATCAGGTGGGGATGTGAAGGAGAGTCCGGAAGGCAGAGTCAAAGAATATCATTGAGTCCTTAAGAAAAGGGGACTGATTCACAGAAGATTATTGGATCTGGGAGATGACAACAGAACTGAAGCAGAAGTGATGAAACGAATAGAACTGCACGAAGAGCTCAAATATAAAGCAGTGCAGGCAGACCTTTACTAGACTTGTGCAAAAGCCATAGATTGTTTTTAATCCAATTTTCTTTGAACTAGTCAGTACGTGTTAATGCCCTGCATAGACACACCTATGTTCATGATGTATTTGCCAATTTATCCCTTTTTTTCCTTTTAATTTGTTAATTTGGATCTGTTAATTTGCAAAACCAGGACGTGACATAACATAGTCAGAGGAGCCAAGGCATAAATGAACTCTGTAAGAAGCAAAAGCTAATGGCAGACAAAATTCCTCATGTGGACAAAATGAATTTTCAAGCCTTGTAAAAATCTGGTTCAGATAATCAGTGCAGTGGCACCAACGCTTCAACGCAAGACACACTAGCCTTGGGCTGCCTAGGTAACCTTGTTAATTAACCTGATGACCCAACAAGATGATAAATGATGAGCCTGTGGTAAAAAAAAAAAAATGTTTTAAAAAAATTAATAAGTAGTTCCCTGCTTGTCTAGCTCTCTCAAGTTACTCTGAACAAAGCATCAGAGAAGCTTTGTTTCTGTTGTTCTGCCCACTTGGGATTAACTCAAACAATGAAATTATTTCCACCTGCACAAAAAGACAAAAAAAATGTTTTTACACAAATATTTGTGTAAGAGCGTGCTCGCACAAAAATGCTGTAAACAGAAAAACGCAAGGAGGATGCTGACAGGAAAGAGGCACATTTGTAATCCTCAGCAACAAAACTGTGGATGCAGACAGGTAGCAACATGCGCACACACACAACTATGTTTTCTGGCTCGACCCTAGTTAATGCATACGTAGGGTGTCCCGGGGAGATGAAGCGAAAAGGTGAGGTATCAGCGGAGAGCATGTTCAGGGCATGTGAGGAATACCGAGGCGTATTTGTGTATTTTGGCCGTGACGTTTTATTTTTCTGTGCATGCAGCGTAAAAAAAAGAAGAAGAAGAAGAAGAAGCAAAAAAATGAAACAATAATAAGAATGTGCGGTTGTGTGCGACACACAAGAGACTGCGTACGAGTGTGCTGTGTTTGATGTTTATTTGCAATCCGCACATAGTGTGTGTGTGCAAGTGGAGAAACAGCAGCTCTGTTCATTTCCGTGTCTGTGTGTATTCACAGCTTCATGTGTTCTTATAACAAAAAGAAGAAGAGATAGGCGATGATGCAGGAAGGAGGAGGGGAGTGCAGCTATTTTGGCATGTGTATTTAGAAAGTGAGAGAATGTAGGTATTTTTTTTTCTTTAATGCTTCCTTCTGTGCTCCAATCAGACTTTATAGCACCTTGTCTCTGGAGGACGGTGAGGATATAGCAGCTCATGAGAATAAAAATATCATTAGAGAAATATGAAAACCTTTATGTGAGAAAGCAACAATATATCGCCTTAAAATGTGCCAAATGCCAGTGGGAACAATAGTTATAATAGAGAAGCACTGAAAGGTGGATGCAAGGAAGAAAAATAATGCCAACAGACTGTAATACCTCTGCCTATGGATTCCCATCCATACTGATCATGAACCACACCAAATGTGCAAAGCATCTTTTTGTTTTTCACAGACAGAGGTTGGAGACAGGGTGTCATAATAAACTTTCTTTTGGAAACTGTTGTCTTTGCCTGTGCTGTGCTCAGAAAGTGTTTGGGGCTTGTTATAAATGGGAACCCAAGAACAACAGCAGCTCTGACGGAGACCGATGCTTTCTGAGCTTTGCTTTAGCACTCAGGGCAGATAAGGAATTGTAAAACCTCGGTGTGGCAGGTGTTCGGGAAGACTGTTGAGGTTGTCTTTCAGGTGCCACCTGAGATTTTCTAGACAGCCGTTCTATCACTTTATAAAAGGGATGAAATCCAGGCTTTTAGCTACACGTGGCAAGAAGTGATCATCAGAACAGTGGATGTCGTTGAACTAGAAAAGTCCCTGCTTGGGAAAAAAAACAAAGCCATTAGAAAGGGAAAAAATATGATATATGATATCATAACAGTTACTATGCTCATCAGTGGCAGCACACTAACAGTAGACAGGCTTACAAAAATCCCGGGAACAACTTCCTTGAATTGTCCAGAAGTTGCCAAAAATGGTTCTTGAAAAGAAAGACTGGTACTTCTCCACCAAGTAGTCTACTAATATGCCTTTCTCTCAAAGGTTTTATTCATAACAATAATTGATGTGGTCAAAAGTTCTCACAATCTGTTGCTCATAACCCCCCAAGATCATCTTCTCATGTACTTCTGGGCAGCAACCACGTAGGATGCCCTCGTAGGGTGTTTAGGGTTCACTTGAAATTTGGACTAAACTTATCACTATTTTATATGTATTTTATATTTTATTTGTAGAAATAAGGTTCTGTCCCAACATCCCATATGTTACAGCAGTCCACAGTAAAGTCTACAAGTGTTAAAGCCAAAAAGCAGTAAGGATTGTAAGGTCAGAGTGACAGCACCCAGACAAAAGATGAAACAAATAGCCTTATTTCCCCAGATTGCTCTCTAACTGAGAAAATTGGCAACAATTACATCTGGACTGACACTTCATGGATTTCCTGGCACTACAAAAAATATCCAGTTCAAGAAAACACTGTCTGTTCAATCTGTCCTCTCTCGGCATTTTACTCACAGGCTGACATCATTTTAAGAGTATTTTTCTACCAGCGTCGTGGTCTGCAACAGATGTTAAGGTCCTTCTTTGTACCAGGCTTTCTCAATCAACATGAACAAGAAGATTCTGAACATGCTTGTTCAGCTTCTTCTTGTCGAGCAGCACATTTATAAAACAAACAAACAAAAAACATAGGATGTCTTGTTGACAGCTATTGTGTGCACAGGATCATTGGCACTTTCCACAGCACACTCCTGCTTATGACTTTGGCTTGAAATATTTGGTGAATTGAGGTGATGAGGTGAGGTTATCCAAGTTATTTGATGGTTAGAGCAATGGACATGTAATATTGTTGGTTGATCAACAGCTACAAATTCATTCTATAGTTTTTCAGAGGATAAATATTCATGCTAGGATGGACTAATCTTCCCTTTGTTATCAGCTAGTCATGAAAGCAACTTCTATCTCAGTTGAAAGAAATAAGTCTGATCATTCTAATTTTCCCTTTCCCGTTTAGGATCAAACTCTGGTTCATAGAATGCCACATAGTCTTACCTTTCCAGTTGAAGCTATTACTTGCAGCATTGCAAATGGCGTGAGGGAATTTCCATTATTTATTAGGCAGTATTCTGATTGGCTGAAGGATAACTTAGAGCGACACCTCTTGCCAGTTAGAGCAGGCTGTCATGAATGATGCAAATCTTATTCAAATAGCTGCCAAAACAGGCTGCTGGAGGACTGAGAAGAATCAGGGATATAGGGAATGTCAAAGTTTTGGTGAATAAATTTGGGATATATAAGAGACTGTATTTAACAGACCTTTTAGTCTGCAAAAAAGAAAACGTTGAGAAAACTCAATATAAAGGTAGCTTTCTGAGTTTGACTGTTGTTGATTTTAGCTTGATTTAGTTCTGGCATCTCCAATTTTGTTGTTCTCTCAATTACAATAATATTGTTAGGTTAAAAGTTTTTGGTTTGGGGCTGATTATTACACCAGACACCCTTCCTGCAAACCTTCCATTTATCCAGGCTTAGGACCTGAAGTGGGAGTACATTAACTTGTTATAAAAGGCTGTTCTCTTTAAATATTGGTCTTATTTATTCTTGACATTGTTTGATAGGCTAGTTAGCAGAATAAAGACTGATTAGCAAATATCAAATGTCATCCAGCCTTTAAAGGTAACATCACTGGGAGAAAGGTTTATAATAATGACTACAGTAAGTAGGGGAGCAGAAGAAAATGGATGGATGGATGGAGTAAGCAGAACTTGCTTAGCTTAGATGAAATAGCTAGCCTGAAACTGCCAAAGTGAATACAGTTGCACCTTTTACAATCTTGAAACTGTGAAAACATTTTCAAGGGGTGCTGTCCTGTGGTAATGATGCTATCCTGTGGCAATGATGACGTTGCTACACAAACAGCTACACATAGCTACAAATGCTAATCCTTGCATCAAAGATAGAGCCCCAATCTTTACCCACTGTTAGCTGTGATGTGCTGTGACTTTTACAGAAAGGCAAGGAGAAACAATGACACTCCTATCTCCCCAAGTCTACTTACCACATTGCACTCTCTACATTATAGGAAGAGGAAATTAATCCATTACGACGATAAAAAGGTGGCTTGTTTCCTTGCTAATGCTAGCGCCATTTCCACACAATGCAAAGATGGCAGCTGATCTAAGAGCAGTGAAAGCACAGCCAGTGACAGCCTGTCTCATGTCAATTTCCTGTCAAAGACCAGAGGTTTATACAGAAATAAAAAACAATCAGGAAAATCTGCTCCCTTCTCTGCTTTGGTGGAACTGAAGGCAAGTGGAGTTAATACTGCTTCCAGAGATGGAAGAGCTAGACAGGCAGAGATGAAGGATGGATGAAACAGGCTAGAAGCTTTATGACAAAACGTGGTTTGAAATGAAAGGAGAGAAAGTGCTTTCACTTTGTCATGTTATAACTGATATCTATTTTTAGATTTCGCTGGGCAAGCACTATTTGTCTTACTTGCCTTTAATATTTAATATTAATATTTGTCTTTAATATTTGTGCTTTGATAAGTTAGGTCGCAGTTTTAGGAGGTTATTAACCTTCTAATATAATTTCCAGCAACAAAAGCAAAGATAGACTTTACACAACAGTAAACCATTCCTTAAAAAGAAAACTACTAACAAGGACAAGGCATTATTTTCTTCTCTGTCTGACTGTACTTGTACATTTCTGTTTAGACTTAACAAGAGGCACAATTCTGATATACAATCCCCAAAGAATTGTAAACAATAAGAGCTCAAATGTGTTGTTTTTGCTGTTTAACATCTAAATGGTCTCCCTGGTGTTGTAAGTTGGTTATCATAGCTGGAAAGGATTCAGCATAAGATAGAGTCTTTGAACTTGGCATCACTTCTCTAGTGGCTGAACAGCCAATTTGGACCAAACACTCAGTAGTCCAAGGATTCACTTTTTCAGCTCCATTGAAAAAGAAAATACTGACCAACACTGGACATCTAAAAACTTTTTGTGGGAAAAGGGAATGGAAATTCTTTGCTCTCCCACAAAGACCTCACAATGTCTACAGCTGAATTTGCTGCTTAGTCTTACCACAAGCCCTCAGTTCTCCCAAACTCAACTCTTTTACCTTTTTTTTTTAAAGTTACCCCCAGTTTGTACCGGCCTTTCAAAAAGAAGTATTCTAAAAAACAAAATCAGTCACCATTGCCTTCATTTCTTCTGTTTGGCCACCTACAGAAAAAGTAGTCGACAAACACTGTCTGGCTTTTCTGGGGATTTTCACTGAATCACATAGTCCTCCTCATCATCAACAGACTGAGTTTGCTCAGCTGGCTTGGACCTGGACACTTCAGACTTTCCATGTAAGAGCAAATACATTTACCTCTAAAATGTGGTGGAGGGAAAACAGGTAAAATGTTCAGGTCTACCACTGGGCTTCAACAGTTTGCTTGATTTCTACCTTAAAGTGCTAAATGCGGTCAGTTCTATTACATATTATTCTTCTCTCATGCTGTATCTGTAATTCATATTCACATAAAAAAAAATACAACATTCATTATTACAATATTAGTATCAGTACTTTTTGAAGTACTGAGCCTTTTTTCCATATCTTTTCAAACTCTGATCTTGTAATCTAACTTTAGCATAATAATAATTAAATTCTTTCACATCATTCCTATCACTGAAGCTCAGTCTAAAATCAATTTAATATTATCTTGCAAAACATAAATGTCTCGGCAAAAAGCATGATCTTTATATTAAAGGGGTAAAGTTACTTTCTCACTGGAAAAAAATGATTTTTTTTGCTATTTTTTTCCGTATACTTTCTGGGTAAATGATACACATTTGAATTTGAAGAAAACAGACAAATAGAGCAAAAAGAGCAAAAATGCCCAACGTGCATTTGCATGTTTTTTTCTGAAACAGCTGTGGAATAATATTGACATTCTTTGGGATGGACTAGTCACTGAGGAATCTGGGAAGAGCATTAGTATTCCGCATCATAACCAGAGTACTTTGGATCTTCTCTAAATTTCATCATGCATTCCAAGTTGTTGTCCAAGGAGAACATAATACAAACTAAAGTTATGCTAACATGCTTATATTCTTTTGGGGGGTTTTTTACTGCTATGCGGACATTTATGCAAGCATGTTGGATCTTTGACACTGACGTGTCCATGCATTTATGGGAAGAATATTGCATTTTTGGCAGCACTGGTGGGGAGGAGAGAGGGCATTATTAGTAGCTGTGAAGAAAAGAGCAACAACAGAGCAGAAAAGCCCAGCAGACACTGTGAGTCATCTTGGTTAAAAAGTGTTCAGGGAGGCACAGTTAGCTAATAGGGAGCTACAATACAATAACAAAAGCATTGTCCCTTGGTAGTGCTGTCAAAGATTTACCAAACAATCCAAGAGGCTGTTATCCTTAATAAGATTCATGATATTGTCTTATAGCAAGTCACTCAGCTGTAGCGCGACTGATGAAGCAAAAGATATTTTTTCTAGTCAAATCAGAAGCATAAAAAAACTACAAGCAGCATGGAGGCTGCATCAGCTCAAATAGAGAAAACAAACTTCAGTCATCAGTTACAGGTCCAGATCTTTGTTACGTCAGTGTTTGAAACTTGTAGCTGGAACATTCAGCAAAGAGTGGAATGCTTGCTTTATACTGAATTAAAGACTGGGCAGTTGTTTTTGGTGGGGGTTTTTGTATGGTGATATTGGGAATAGTCTTTCTAAACAGTATGTAAAGAAAGCTTTTTTTGCTACCTCTTGGGCATGAAAAGTTTCAAGTTCAATACGATAAATTAAGTTTCATACACAATGTCTATTTACTTTCATGGCCCACAAGTGTAGCAGCAATAAGTCTTATTGCTTTATATCACTATTTTGGAACAGCAGCAGCACTGACAGCAGCTGACTTGTTTTTCCACCATTAATGTTTTTCCAGCAAGCTGTATGTGGCAGCTAAAGCTTCACTAATGTGTTTGATGGCTAGAGTATCTTAATTCAGACACTTGTGTTAGTAGACTGCTCACATACTAGTGCTTGAGCTTCCATAGGGTAGAGCTGTGTGAAGTTAAACACAATGCAGTTATTGTAAAGAATGAAAATGGCTGTTAGCTAGCTAGCACTGGCATTTCTATTAACATAAGTGCTTTTTAAAAGCTGGAAATTGGTCCACCTCATCCCGCTAGGATGAGGGAAGAGCCTTTTATACAGAACTTTTTCACAGTATTCACACACGGTGTTCACAGTACACCGAGTACACACAACATACTGCAGGTAAAATAAGTATTGAACACGCTAGCAATTTAAAATATATTTTTAAAGGTGTTATTGGCATACAGTTCTTACCAGATGACAGTAAAAACCCATCCAATCCACACATGCAAAGAAATCAAACCATAATGTCCATAAATTAAGTAATATGCAATGATAAGGGGAAAAAAGTATTGAACACATGAAGAACGGGAGGTGCAAAAAGGCACGTAAAGTCATGACACCAGCCGGAATCTGTCAGTAATTAGAAAGCAATCCTGCCAATGAGTGCAAATTCATATCAGCTGGTTCAGTCCTGACTGACAGCCTATAAAAGGTGTCACACTAGAAACATCTAATGATGAGTAAAACTAGAGAGCTCGAGCAGAAATGTTGATTTTATATTGAGACTGATTACAGAAGAATTTCTGAACTACTGAAGGTTCCATCGACCATAATCCAGGAGTAGAAAGAACATTATTTCACTAAAAACTGGCCACAACCAGATGCTCCCTACAAGATTTCAGACAGAAGAGATAAAAACATTATCAGAAGAGTTGTCCAAGAGTCAAGGACCACTTGTAGAGAGCTACAAAAAGACCTGAAATCAGCAGGTACAAGGCAAAACTTTCTGAAGATAAAGCATGATGATGTACAACATTTAGACAAGCCTGTGACATATAATCTGAGCTCCGTGTTTGGAGGTCAAAAGTCACTGCTTATCACCCCCGAAACACCAGACCAACAGTGAAGTTTGGCGGTGGGGCTGTTTTTCAGTATATGGCACTGGCACTCTTTCTGTAACTGAAGGAAGAATAAATGGAAAAATGTTCTGAGACATTCTCGATAAAAAAAATCTGCTGCCATCTACCAGGATGATGAAGATGAAAAGAGAGTGGATGTTTAAGCAAGGCGATGATCCCAAACATACAGCCAAGGAAACTCATTTGGTTTCAGAGAAAGAAAATAAAGCTGCTAGAATGGCCCAGCCAATCACCTGACCTGAAAATCTATAGAAAGAACTAAAGCTCAGAGTTCACAGAAGGAGCCCATGAAACCTTCAGGATTTGAAGACTGCCTGTGGAAGAAGGTGTCAAAATCACACCTGAGCGATGCATGTGACTAGTTTCGCGACTGCAGTGGTGCACTTTGCAAAAGGATGAACATATACAACGTGACATCATCCATTGTATTTGGAACTCTGTCTGTGGAAGCCGCAGCTTTATGTCCACGTTCATCCTGATTTTCTGCCTGATAGCTGCCTGTGTGAGGACTCCTGTCAGCTAAACGAGCTACACCCCGAACTTTAGTGAGTTATACAGAAATCACATGTTATAAAGACTATTAGCTACTGAGATTTTGAACATGTCGTGTACCGCATAAACTAATTTTTCTCTCTGAACTTAGTCACTTTAACACCAGATTCTATGGGAACTGACTAACCTTTGGAGTGTCTATGATATTTAAGGAACTGCAGCTTTTTGCTTACTTTATTTTTCAGCCCCAATGAAAACATGAAAGTATCTTGAGCTTGAGATAAAAAAAAAAAATGTTTCCAAAATATCCCCAAGATATTGTCCTCAAAAGCCTGTAATGTCCAACCAGTTTAAAAGATGTTCAATATCAGGTACAAGTGGGTGGATAAAATAAAAGTAAAATATCCCCACATTTGCTATCCTGAAACCATCATTTTGGCTTTGTTTTTCCATAATAATTCAAACAATGGATCAAACACTGTATTTGTAGAAAAAAAACTTTAAAAAAGAAGAAAATGAAAACCCTGAAGATGGAAAAACAAAATTAGAAGATGTAAAAAGCTCAGAGCACAGAGAAATTAAAAAGGATTCCTTCGCCTGTAACAGACAACGAGTGGTCTCTACTTGGACTCTCTCATTAGGAAATCCTAACATGATTCTGGTTCAAGCAAACGGCATGTTTTGAATACTACATCATTTTATTATTGGCTTGGCTGTCCTCCACACCCTTTAATCATAATCATTCTTTTCATGAACCGCTTGCCGTGATGGACGTCAGTTATTAAAAAGCATTTCTGAGCTCCCTTCATGTGACATAAGAGAACGCGACGCTTTTGATGGAGCTCATAGATTTTTAAAGGATACTGGCTAGCGGCTGATGGCAGTCATTCATTCTTTGCTTTGTGAATTGACACGTGACGTGCTTTCCACGGTTGTTTTCAATTCGTGGCCCGCCGTGCCGCCATGGAAAACACGATCATTTTTCCCCCTGTTATTGCTAATGTGAGCGCTTCCATGCTTTCCCTGTCAAAAAAAACATTGTTAATTCTTCGTGTCTGTTTCTGTTTCCGGCTCTAAGAATAAAGCCAAATTGGCCCAACATCACAGGAATGACAAGCAAATTCAATGTTGTGTTTGTCTGCTTCTTCATTTTTTTCCATGGAAAAAAACCCGTTTATTTACTAAAATGTTTCTGTAATTTCTGAATCTTCTCCTTGAACTGTACCAGGTGTGTTTTAGCGCAAGCCGGGTAGGGGGCCACGACAGGAAGAACACAAACAGAGAAAAGCGGGTGGATAAAAGCGTGTGTGGGGAAAGCATGGCGTGAAAGAGGGAATCAGTGGAAAAGCAGGAAAAGAAACAAAAAAGCAGAGAGAGAGAGAGAGAGGGTGCCCAAATAGTTTATTTACCTCGGTGGGGTAAACAGGAAGGGATATAGGATGGAACGAATTTGAATGACAAGGCAACTGATTTCTCCTAATTGGTTTTGACTGTCTGTCTTTGAACTGCCGGTGCGCCGCGGCTCTGTTTCCAGGCAAACAGTTATCTCTGGCAATCTGGAGTGCTGCTTAATTCCTCAGACAAATATCAAACCTCTCTCCACACTGGATTAGTTGCAGTTTAATAAGATTCGCACTGCCACTGCTCACAGGAGCTCTCCCCCACCCCCAACCGCCCCCACCATACTTGAAGCCAATGAGAAGGAAAACTCTGCTTTAAGTTTCCTCTCTGCTCCACCTTCTAAACCAGAACACCCACACACAGTCACACAAACACCACCCACGAATCCAGCCCTCACCTGCAGTTCAAACGCACTCGCGTGAGAGAAGCAAAATGAAGCAACTCCAAATGTGTTTAAATATTGTTTCTCCTCACCTCGAGTGAAGAAATACCGCCACGGGGATGAGGTAATGTTTCCAAAGTGAATCTGCGTTTTGAGAGTTTTCTTAGAGCGAGTGAAACATCTTGACATAAGGCAGATTCCTCCACTTTTTCTTTCCCAGGTACCATCTTTTGATCCAAGAAAACTCTCGAGCAGAGCTGATTTGCATCAAAAACGAATGACATTATCTCACCCTGCAGTTTTTTTTCTCCCCCCACCTCCCTGTGCTTTACATAAGATAAATCCGATTTTAAGATTCTATAGTGAAATAACTGATTGTTGAGGAGGGAGGGGGTTCTTTTGTAGTTGCTGTTGTTGTTGTTTGGCACAATAAGTTCTGCCTGTCAAGACCTCAGCAAAAATGAGCTCTTCACTTGAGTGGCAGATGCTTTCTCTCAGCAGCATCCACAAACATCCAAAACCCATAGCAACAAGCTTCTTGCCTCGCTGTCTAAGTTTTTTATTGACAGGCCGCTGCTGGATTAGCTGATTCCTCGGCACAGTTGAGACGTATCCAGCTGGGCACGTGGCAGTTAGCCCATTTTCTCCACGAGTGTGGAAGGCTTCAGCCAAAGAAGTTGTAACCTTTTGTTTTATCTGATCGACCCCCGAGATCCATCCAGGGAGAGTGACAGTCTGAGTCAAACAGGGATGAGCAATTCTGACAGTTTTGTGAGTTAGTGAAAAACTAGCAAAGTTCTGCCTTTTTTTTCTGAGATGGAATAAAATTTTATTAAGCTGTAACTGGCCTGTATGTCTCATTTAGGCCATCAAATTTCACTTTGGAATACTCAAACAGGAAAAGTTCATATTTTATAGCTGCACCATTCCCTGAAATTCAAGTGTTCTTGGTGCATCGAGATGTTTTAGATGCTTTTCACCAAAATCCAGGCTGACATATATGCAGTGTTTAAAACTTCAGGATATCCACGACAGTTAAAAATGAAGTTTTGTGGAGAAACCCAGAAGCAGCGTGGCTAGAGCACAAATTCAGCAAGTCCCAGGTTCAATTACTTCACTATGTGCCACTTTCTCTCCTTACATTTCCCTTTCTCTCTCCAACTATCAAATAAAGACACAAAATGTCACTAAAAGACAATATTTTAAATCTTTTTTTTTTTTTTTTTTTTTGCAGAAAGTGTTGAGGTGGCATTGTCAGTCTTTACAATACTTAAGTCCAATCCTTGGGAATCTGAATCTCGACGACTTTTGGAGGGATTGCCTTGAAAAATTGTCGCACCCACAGAATAAGACTTCTGTCATTCTCCTCTTCAGTCGCCATGGTGACCCGCTGAATAAAATAGCTCGACTATTTAATTGATTGTCAAAGAATTTGGTGCTGTACTCTTAAGTTTCCTTGCACCATCGTCCAATTTAAAGTTTCAGCTCTCGCAGTACTTTTGCTTACAAACCTGACAAACTTATGACATCCATGTTAGCAGTTAGCATGATAATAATTAACAATTTGCATAAGACAGTGGAGATGTCTAAACTCATATCCTCTTGTTCCTCTGCAAATTTGCATTGTCAGCAGACTAACATTAGCATTTGCAGCTTAAGATACTTTACATGGCAAAAACATTACTGATCCTTTCATTAATGAGCCCAATTAGAGGCAAAAAAAGGCTAGCACCACTGTACACTCTTATTTAGCTCTTTTTTTTTTTTAGCATTTTTCACTCACTTCTAGCTTTTGTTTTTTGTTTTTACTCTAATAATAAGATGTTTCATTTAATGTTACATGCACTGTATATTTTTAATATTAAGCAGGAGCTCTTAGACAGCTGGAAATAAATATTGTCCTTAGGGGAATAAAGCTTGCATGTTATTAGTGCCACATGAAATAAAACCGAAGACAGTAAAAATGTTGTCCCCCCACAACTAATACAGCTCCTCTCTGGGCCAATCTGTAACAAATATGACACTTTGTTTTGACTGGAGCTGAAACGCTTCAGTGTAATTTAGAACACGTCAGAATGTATTGGTGAGATACAAGTTTCATCAAAACCTAGTCAGTGGCACCAGATGGATTTCATGTGACATGTGTATGAATTCATGAATAATATAGCGCACCCCTCGGGTTTATGAATGTAATTTTTTTGTTTTTTTTTTA
Organism: Oreochromis niloticus; assembly: GCF_001858045.2. Classification (NCBI taxonomy): domain Eukaryota; kingdom Metazoa; phylum Chordata; class Actinopteri; order Cichliformes; family Cichlidae; genus Oreochromis; species Oreochromis niloticus. The sequence goes on along the minus strand of NC_031983.2, from coordinate 7,775,074 downwards.
ACTGGCAAGAGGAATCATTGACCGTGTTTGATGGCTGCTGACGAGGGATGCGAAAATGTAATCCAATTATTAAATTCAGCTCAATTGCTTTGTCTTAGAGATGAACCAGCGAGTCGTAAATACTTTGCATTTATTTACGGCAGTTTGTTTTGATTCGCTTAAAGGAGCAAACCCATCAGCTACGCACGTCAAAGTCAGCTCTCTCATCACAGGAGGAGCATATAAAAAGTTATGAATCCCCACTGTAAGTCTGGAGAGCTTTAACTACTCTAGCGCACAAATTAGCCGTGAACATTTTTTGATTATCCCTCATGATAGTGTGCCGACAAGTTTCACATTATGGGACACGGGCACTACAAGTTTATGACAAACATGAGGGGCGCACAAGTGGACTTTTATCGGGAGCTTGACTCATATTAAGGACTGAAGGTCATCCTCTGTTGCGAGTGCGTACTAAATTAGCTTTTAATTTGAAAGTAATGCATTCACAAAGTAGCAAAACAGCTTTGTAGGGGAGTACAGAAAATGAGCCAGTGAGATCAATAATTAAACAAACACGGGGATGGTGGCTACACCTGTATAAACAGGAGGGCAAAATATGTTGGTTGACCTTTTGTCTGTTAACTCTCTAACCTCGAAGTAACTAAGTCAAAGTCTTTTGTCTGATGCGTTTCCACCTTTGATAACTTCAGATTAGCAAAGCAAAAACTGGTTAATACAACTATCAGTACATGAAAAGAATAACAAAGACAAAACAGATCTACACGTCTCTCGAGACTCCATCACGACTCTAACCTGTCCTCTCCCTTGTCTCACAGGAGTCCCACGTATGGCCCTGTCTGTGGGCGGGAGGGACTGTCTGCGTGCTGGTGACACCTGTTCCAGCGATGACACCTGTAGCCCGCGACTGCGCACCCTCAGGCAGTGTGTGGCAGGGGACGGCAGTGTGAAACTGGGGCCCGGGGCGCGAAACCAGTGTGAGAACGCCATGACGGCACTTCTGTCCACCCCTCTGCATGGCTGCCAATGTAAACGAGGCATGAAGAAGGAGAAGAACTGCCTGAGTATCTACTGGAGTCTGCATCAGTCTGTGCTGCATGGTAAGATTTGCATTAGTCCCAAGGTCACCAGTAGCTGGACCGGGATCCAGATCAGGACCCAGAAGCTGTTTCAAAAACTGTGCATTTAATCATTGTTTTATTATTCATTATTAATATCCTTGTAACTATATATAGTTACAGTGAACTGTTGGTTATGTAGACCATGCTACTTAAAACGTATTGCTTTGAATCATACTAAATGTGGAACTTCATGATACTTTTGGACCATTTTTTGAGGACAGTTTCTCTAACTGGATTTCCTTCAGTTGACTAGCATTACAAGAGGTGGGCAGAAGTCGGGGTATCATGTTACTGCGATTATCAAGTGTGTGCCACCCAGTACACATGAATTAGACTTCCACCTCCAGATGGTTTGACAGTAGATTCCAGGCGAAAATGAAAAGAGTCATTATTGTGTCGAAAACTGAAGCTCAGATTTCTTTTGTTCCACCCACACTGGATCACATTTATGCTATTTCAGATGCTTTACAACATCACTGTCATTTCCAACACTGAACCCCTTATTTATCATATGTTTACATTAAAATCCAGAGGCCCTGTAACATCCGTATGCTTTTACATTCAGACCAAATGGAAAAAGTTCAACTCTAGAACAAATCTGACAACAATGTAAATGTAAGTACGGATAAACCAGCCATCAGTGTCTGTAGAAAACATTTATGAGGTCAATTTCATGCAACACGTAGACAAAACAACATGCATGCTTTCAAGCAACCATGCCTCTATTGTGCATTTTATGTAATGGAGTGTTGGTCAACCACACACAGTTGTTCCTCCCCAATAAATATTTATTGATTACATTTAAAGTTCAGAACTTATGATAAATATTTCTTTTTCTAACTGCATGTACTTTATACTTGAACATCGCTTCATTGCTATTTAAACGTCAATAACATTTTATGTAGCATAGATAAATATATGAACTTCTTTTACTGTTACCCACCTAATTAACTAGGAACGCCTTGCTAGTAAGCGACTGGACCACCTTTTACCCTCAGAAGTGCCTTAAATCGATTCAACAAGGTGCTGGAAACAATCCTCACAGATTTGAAACCACATTGACATGATGGCATCACGCACTTCCTGCAGGTTTTTCAGCTGCACATCCATTATGTGAACCTTTTGTTCCGCCATATCCCAAACATGCTCTACTGCAGTGTTTCCCAACCTTTTGGAGCCACGGCACATATTTCACATTAGAAAAATCACACAGCACACCACCAAACAAAAATGTCACAAAAAGCATATTGATCATTTTCCCCCTGCGCACCAGGCATAGCGGAATTGGAACAGTTTGTCCCCAGTATACCTTCTTTGCTTTCTTCTGACCACTACTCATGCTAGGGTCTTCATCTGGATCGGAATTTTCTTCAGGACCCAGGACAGATTGGCTACTTTTTCTTTTCAAATATTTATGTATTGCTATTATGCAACTGGCAGTTGGCAACCCATTTAATTAGAGCAGGTAGTTGTACTGCCCTCTAGTGGAAGAGAATGTAATTGCTTTGCACGTTACTCATGCCAGTCACTTAGAGTACTTACCAGGTGGAACCAGATAATCTTCCACGGCACACCTGATCATTTCTCACGGCACGCACAGTGGTTGGGAATCAGTGCTCTACTGGACTGAGATCTGGTCACTCTTTATCAGATAATGAGATTAAGATGATTTGACCTTTGTGACATGGCACAGTCAGGGTTAGCAGGAATACTTAGGTGGCACGTGAACGATGCTAAAGATGTCTAAAGCGGGCCAATAAAACCATTACACCAACAACAACAACCTGAACCACTGATTAGATTTTCAGCCAAGGTCACCATGTCCTTCATGCCAACATCTGATCCTACGGTTCCAGTGTCACAGCAGAAATCAAGACTCATCAGATCAGATGTGGTAAAATGCGATTGTTGTTGTTTTCACTTTATGGTTTTAACTTGTGGATGCAGCAGTAATCTGCACTCAGGACAGATGCTTCCAAAAATGTTCCTGAGTCCATGCAGCGACATCTACTAAAGAATCTTCACACAAGGATCTGAAGATCACAGTTATTCAAAGATTTGGTCCTTTTTCTCCTTGTGTTTTTCTGGATCTTTCCAAAGACTTTACGTTCCACAGACGACAGAATCCACAAATTATTTGGACTAGTTGCACTTATGAGTCACTTCACTGAGTTAAGAACCCATCCATCCATCCATCCACCTTCTTCCGCTTATCCGGGGCTGGGTCAAGCAGCCTAAGCAGAGAAGCCCAGACCGCCCTCTCCCCGGCCACCTCCTCCACCTCCTCTCACAAAACATCCTCCACCAAGGCTTTCCCAGGCCAGTCAAGAGATATAATGTCTCCAGCATGTCCTGGGTCTGCCCCGGGGCTTCCTCCCAAACCATCCTAAGTATATTTGACTCCTCATCTACACCTATAGTCCTGTCTCAACTTTGTCTCTTTCCTTCCTTGTGTCCTTTCCTTGTTTTCCCTGTTCCATTTACCCTATTTTATTCTTTTAGAGTTTTTTATTTGTCTGTTTGCCTTCAGTTTGAATTTTTAGCTTGTTGTTATCTTTCATGGGTCTTAAATCTCTTTTTTTTTTTTGCTCTGTGCCCGACTACCCTCATGGAGTCCTGCTTTTGAATCGGCTGAAGAATGTTTCTTAACCATAATACATTGTTTTCTAGTCCGTGTTGTTAGCATCAAACTAAAAGAAAATCCTTTTTTTGTAAACATTAGATTTTGTCATGTCGCCTTTTTACTATTTTAATTTAAATTTTCCATTTAAATATCATTCAGGGCAGCTATGGCATTAAGCCTTACATTGCATGATGGTCTAATAAAGTTGTTGAGCACCGTGTGGTTGATTTTCTAGCAACTTCTGTAACTTACTTACTTAGCACTTAGTTCCTCCTACGCCGGGCGGCGCATCGGGCAGCTAGTGATCTCCATCGATGTCGGTCAGCAGCGACTGCTTCAGCTTCGTCCCAGGCAATGTCGACAGTTCTCAGATCGTCCATGAATGTTCGACACCATGTGGTCTTTGGTCGGCCTTGCTTTCGCTTGCCAGTGCGTGGACGCCATGTCATGGCAATCTTAGCTGGGCAATGAGGGGGTAGGCGTAAAATATGGCCCGCAAAGTGGAAGCGCCTTTCTGCAACAACATCGGCTAATGGGCGGGTGCCTGCTCTTTGTAGGACCTCCTCATTTGTTATTCGGTCCCGGTAGGAAATTCTCAGGATTCGCCGCAGGCCACGTTGTTGAAGCACGTTCAGGTGTTGAATAATTGCACTTGTTGAGCGCCAGGTTTCACTAGCGTAAAGTGCAGTAGGGAAGACGATAGAGTTCAGTATTCTGATCTTGACCCTAACATTCAGGGAGGTCAAGTTCCAAATAGGTTGGAGACGTCGCAGGACACCAACTGCCTTCCCTACTCTGGCATCGACATCCCGATCAGAGACCCCGTCATTCGAGATGATGCTGCCAAGATATGTAAAATTCTCCACCTCTTCAGCACGTTGTTGGTTGATCATGACAGGAATGCGGGCACGTGCATAGCCAACTCGGAGTACCTTGGTTTTTTTGGCGCTGATTCTTAATCCAACTTTCGTCGCCTCCCTCTGTAGGGCCGCGGTCAACTTTTGGAGGTCTTCCTGAGTCGAGCCCAGCAGGACGATGTCATCTGCGAAGTCCAAGTCAGTGAGATTACGCGTTTCGTGCCAGGGCACACCGATGCCAGCTTGGTCAACTGATCATCGCATGATGAAGTCAGTTACCAACAGGAAGAGGAAAGGGGATAGCACGCATCCTTGTCGGACGCCAGTATTGATCTTGAAGAAATCTGTGCAGCCGTCATCCGTCCGGACGCAGCAACGGAAGTTGGAGTAGAGACAACGAAAGGCATCTACAAACTGCTGAGGGACTCCATAGTGGCGTAGGATAGCCCATAGAGTCGGCCGGTGGACGCTGTCAAAAGCCTTCTCGAAGTCAATGAAATTAATAGAAATCTTCCTTTGGTATTCCAATGTTTGTTCAATGATCATGCGGAGGATGAAGATTTGCTCGACGCATGACCGGCCACTCTGAAACCCAGCCTGCTCTTCTCGCAATCGTTCGTTCACTGCGTGTCGTAACCAATTCAAAAGAGCGAGGCAAAACACTTTCCCGGGTACCGACAGCAACGTGATGCCCCGCTAGTTGTTACAGTCACCCAAATCACCTTTTTTTGGAAGTTTGATGATGGTGCCTTTTGTCCAATCATCGGGTACATGTGATGTTGACCAGCAGGCGTTTAGGAGTCTTGTAAGGGCGGCTTCAAGATGGGGTCCGCCATGCTTCAGCATTTCGGCGAGGATTTCGTCCAGGCCTGCGGCCTTTCCACTCTTGAGGAGTCGGATCGCTGTCTTGACTTCAGTGATGCTGATTTGTCCGATACTGACAGGAAGAAGGTCCATGGAAGGGGCCAGGTCTTCGGCCTCGAACAGTTGGGGTGGCTCAGGTTGGTTCAGAGTATCGCGGAAGTGTTCGACCCATCGTTGGTCTTGTTCAGCTGCAGTAAGGAGGACACGTCCATTTTTGTCTCGGATTGGAACACCGCGGCCACCACGAGCCCCAGTTAGATCTCGTACAATGCAATATAAGGTTCGGGTATCGTTCCGATCGGCTGCTTCTTGGGCTTCGATGCCTTTAGCTTCGATCCATTCACGCTTGTCACGTCGGCAGCTGCGTTTGACCTGTCGGGCAAGGTCTCGGTAGGTGGCCATGGCCCTCTCACGCTGGTCTGCAGAAGCATGTGGGTCAGAGGCCACCTGGTCCCGAACTGACTTCGCCAAGCGACGTTGATCTATAAGTTCCCATGAATGGTCGGAGATCCAGCGCTCCTTGAAGCCACCCCGTCGGCGACCAATCTTTGATTCTGCTGCACCGACCACAGCCTCTTTTAGCTCATCCCAGAGTGTATCTGGGTTTTTGTTGTTATTTCCTTCCGCAGCAAGGAGCTGGAAGCGGTTTCTCAATTCGAGTTGAAATTCCGCTGCCGTATTTGCATCTTTTAGGCGTTGAACGTTAAAAGGACTTGGCCACTGCAGTCGTGGTTGGAGGCGCTTCAGGTGAAGTTTACATTTGGCAATTAGCAGGTAGTGATCGGAGTCAATGTCGGCTCCACGCCACACTCTAACATCGCTAATGGTGGATGCCCAGCAGGATGATATGCAGATGTAGTCGATCTCGCTTGTATATCCGCCACCGGGGGCCTTCCACGTCGCCTTGTGTATCCGCTTGTGGCTGAAGAAGGTGTTCTTGATGGTCAGCCGGTTTGCCGCACAGAACGAGATCAGCCGCCCACTGTTTTCATTTGTCATTGCTGCGATTCCAAACGGGCCGATAGTCGATTCCAGGCCATCCCAGTTACTGCTTATTTGCGCGTTGAAATCTCCGCCCACGATCAACAAATCATGACGCGGGGAGTTGTCAATGGCATCCTGGAGCATCGCATAGAAACCATCCTTGTCAGTATCGTCAGCCTCTTCTGTTGGAGCGTATACTTGAAGAATTGTGACTTTCACATGCCTAGCTTGGAAGCGAGCCAAGATTAGGCGGTCTGAAATGGGCTTCCAGGACAGCAATGATGTTGTTGCATGTCGCGAGAGGATGAAGCCCACGCCGCGTGCATGGTCTTGGGCATGGCCAGAGTAGGGCACCATCTTTCCATCACTAACCATCTTCCCGCTTCATGCCCACCGCATTTCTGAGATGCCCAAGATGTCCATCCGGTACGAGTCAAATTCATATAGAAGCTGGGCCAATTTACCTGTTTGGTACAGAGTCCGTACATTCCATATTCCATAACAAGTAGTTTCTTTTGGGTCGAAAATTGGTCAACGCATCGGGCAGTGGACAACCCGAGGGCTTTTCTCCACTGCTGTCATTGAGGGTTGCCGATCATCTTCGCCCTGATTCAGTCGATAATGAGATTCACTTGCTGTTTCCGTAGCAGTTGGAGTTTTTACATGATGGGGTTGCTAGCCCCACGCCCAACCCTCCTCCTTTCTCATCCGGGCTTGTGACCGGCAATGGTGGTCCCAAGCCTGCCATTGCTACACTCACTGAACACAAACGCCATTTAAATTAACTAGCTAATTTCTAATAGCCTGTGGTAATTTACACAAATGTGAGGTGTTTGCATGTTTTGCAGCTTTGTGCACATCTATAGCTTTTATGAGTAACACTACATCCTTCAACAGTGTTACACGCTGGGATTTAGGACTTTGCAAAAACAAAATCTACATTTTGAAGAAAAGCCATTTAGCTAACTACTCTCTTTCCTCTGTGTTGGCAGGACTCAGCCTGGTGGAGAGCTACCCATATGAACCAGAGGAGAGGGGCACTGACTACGTTCGTCTGGCCTCCATCGCTGCAGGTAATCAAATGAGCAGTTACTGCCTGGCCAGGGGGAAAAAAGTCATTTAAGTAAGTTAAGTATCCATTTTTAAGAACAAAAAAAGGCTAAGTGGGTTATACTATACTACGTGTCAGAGTAATAACAGATCAAGTTGTGATTCTGCGTTGTTTTGACAGAGCAGATATGCAGGTGGTTTTGTGAAGCGTTTGATGAGTAACAGTCTCACTTTGCTTCTGTCTTCCCTCCGAGCCTGTGGGCAAGCTGCAGGGTGGGTATGTGCTGCTGTTAGCCCCCAAGGCACAGATTAATTACCTATTTACTTAATGCAGCTGGAAGCAGCAAAGCTGAGGTGGGTAAAGAGCTGAAAGCCAGAGTGTGAAGTAACGACAGAAACAGGAAGAAAAGAAAAGAGGTTACATGGAGAAAGAGACAGAGGAGGCGAGAAAAAGAAAATGGCAGACAGACAGAGCTGTTGACTCATATAAAAAACACTTTGTTTTCTTCTGGAGGAATGGAAAAGACAGAGGCTGCACAAAACTGACAAGCTGCTTTTTTTTTCCACTGCAGAGGACGTGAAGTTAAGTGTTTTATGTTTTTCTGACAACAGTTATATTCAGAGAGTCTGTGAATCTTAAGTAATGACTGAAATGAAGTTTAAAAAATACCTCCACAAAATAAGCACATGTTAATGTTAGAAATGTTAAATATGCACTGCTGAATAAAACGAACACTTTTTAATCAAAGTCAATCATCAAATCTATTAAACCTTTGTGATATTGATGTGGTCAGTTAAGTAGCAGAGGGGATTGTTAATCAGTTTCCACTGCTTTGGTGTTAATGAAATTAATAACAGGTGAACTAGAGTGGCAACAATGAGACAAACCACAAAATCTGACTTTTTTTTTTTTACCTACTTTTGCATTTTGGCTAGACTCAGTGTCACTGCTGTTAGCTTGAGGTGATATCTGGACCTTACAGAGGTTGCACAGGTACTCCAACCCTTCCAGGATGACACATCAATATGTGCCAGAAGGTCTGCTGTGTCTCCCAGCACAGTCTCAAGAGCATGAAGTAGATTCCAGCAGGCAGGCAGTTAATCTAGGAGGGCTAGACAGGAACGTAGAAGGTCCTTAACCCATTACCAAGACCGGTATCTGCTCCTTTGTGCATGAAAGAACAGGATTAGCACTGACAGAGCTACAAAATGACCTCCAGCAGGACACTGATGTGAATGCCTCTGACCAAACAATCAGAAAAAGACTTCATGAGGGTGACCTGAAGGCCCAACGTCCTCTAGTGGGCCCTGTGCTCACTGCTCAGCACCGTGGTGTCTGATTGGCATTTGCCAGAGAGTAGAAGATTCACCACTGGTGTCCTGTGCTTTTCACAGATGAGAGCAGGTTCACCCTGAGCACATGTGACAGATGTGAAAGGGTCAGAAGAAGCCAGAGGGAACGTTTGACTAACCTCTACAGGTTAGTTAACGGCACCCTGGCTGCCATCAGGTATTAGGATGAAATTGTCAGACGCTACACTGGTGCAGTGGGTCCTGATTCCCTCCTGGGGAACGACATTGCCCGGCCTCATGTGGCAAGAGTATGCAGGAAGCTTCTGGAGGATGAAGAAACCTCCAGAGACTTTATGTTTCAGTCCATCCAGGTTACCCCTCAGAGTGTTCAGAAAGCTCAGTGATGTCCTGATCCAGATCTGGGATCAGATCCCACAGGACACCATCCATCGTTTCATTAGAAGCATGCTCTGACATTGTCAGGCATGCATACAAGCGTGTGGGGGCCAAACAAACTACTGAGTACAATTTTGAGTTGCTGCAATAAAATTTTGGCAAACTAAACTTGCTTGCTTTAATGGTTTCCATTTCATTTAACCGATGTGGCGTTCTTTTGTTCCTGACACATTACTCAGTCCATATCAATATTGATATCTGGCATGATTTTTGTTTCCCATTGAGATCTAATGTATTTTTCATGTGTTACTTTAATTCCTGTGAGCCCGGTACATTAATATAAATATTACAAGTCTCTATGTTTTATACAAAATGTAGGTATGTGGCGAGTACACTTTAGTCATGTACAGAGGTGAGGTGAGGTGAGGTGTGGAGTGGAAGCACTCTGTGCCACAGGAGGTTTCTTCTTCCCACACCAAACAAGCTGTAATATTTATTGTATTTATCATGAGATTAAAAATAGTTCTATATTTTGGCACCCAGTAATACCGATGAGGGATCAGTGTCAAATACCAATTTCATGTTTCCAAACCTGAACTAATGCAAGGTGACACTGGTAAACTGTACATCCTATTTTCATGGATGGGAACACATTTAACGTTGAGATGAGGGCAGTTCAGGCCGTAGTTTGCATAATAGCCTTAAAGGTAAATTCAGGTTATGTAACAGGTAACGATGCAACTGAATACAGAGATGCAGAGCATGGCTTTTCCTCTAAATGGAGCTTTACAGTGCAGACCACAGAGCACATAAGCTGGTTTAAGATTATAAGAACACTATACTAAGTAATTACTGGCTCCTGTGAATGCAGTGACTTGTATAAAGTAAAAAAGTATCAAATCTATACTGTAACCAGACATGTACTCCCCCACAGCACAGCTACTCTGCACAGCTTCTCTCATTTTCATGGATCTTCCCACAACATCTCAGCCAGCTTTTTTCAAACCCACTAAGGATCTCAGCGGTGCATTATAGTGGCGATATCAGCTCAGCAGCATTCATGGCTCCCAGAAATGCATAGTGCATGCTGTAACATTCACCTTCATCTCCTTAACCAATTCATTTTCTTCGGGCTTGTTGTGCATAATTTAGTGAGATCACAGATTAGGCAAATTGGATAAGCCGCGCTCACCTGTTTGCACGAAACTGTGTTTGCATCTGTAAAGACTGTAAAGAAATGCACACAAAAACCATAAGAAAGACCAAACAATTCAGGTTTCGTGCTTGTCACCTTTTACGCACGATCACATGTTTTGCGACCTTATACATATTCTGCTTTTTTAAAACAGTACCTCTCGTTCTGGGCTGACGTGAATTACAACAGTACCAGGCCCGCACTGTACCGCCTTCTGGTAAATCTCGCTCCAGTACCTCCACAAGGGGTCATAGTTGACATCCGTGCCATGCATCTAGACAAGTCAACTGCCAAAACAACAAAGACGTGATTAATGGATGTTTTTCTGCCCTTATAGCATCGCTCCTCAGACAGAGTAATGACCCTTTTTAAAGATGCAAGTCAGAGTCGGAGCTCATCATATTTAGCGAAGTATTCAAATAACAGAGCAGTTCACCCTTTAACAATTAATCAGTTAACTAAAGTCAACTCGGTGGTTCTGAGAAAAGGCTTTCTGTTGAAGCGCAGCAGATGTAGGGCAACAAGAAAGAAACTTTTTTTAATGCGTCGTTGACCCGAGTGTGAGCAGTCCTTTTGTCCTCACAGTGATGCTTCAAGTTTGTCACAAGCTTTGTAAAGTCAATCAGCCTTTTAGATACAAAATGGAACAAGAAGCACTCCGAGATCACAGGCGTGACAGATGATTACTTTGATTATAAAACATTATGTAGGAGCAGGTAATGGATAACAGGCAGTGATTTGTAAATAACTGGACATGAATACCTTGAGCCTATTATCTACTATTATAATACAGGATATTTCTTACTAACAAGGCAGCTCATTCTCTTTGTCTTGACAAAAGTTTCTTTAAAGATATAAACACATTTTGGGGTCAACTTGGACTGATTCTTATATAGCGCTTTTCTACTCTCTCGGAGTACTCAAAGCGCTCTATACAGCATGCCACATTCACCCAATCACACCCATTCTCACAAGCACTTTATCTATACTTAGTGCAATCTAACTACATTCACACACATTCATACTCCGATGGATGCATCGGAGAGCAACTTGGGGTTAGTATCTTGCCCAAGGATACTTGACATGCACACTGGAGGAGCCAAGGATCGAACCACCAACCTTCCGATCAGTAGGTGACCTGCTCTACCTCCTGAGCTACAGTCACCCCAACTTGAAAGAAAGGCAGATGGGAAATGTAAAACTGAGGTCAGAGGTCAAATTTGATCTGATATTTGGACGTTAACTATAGTGTGAATCTTCATACGCCAGTATCATTTCCTAAATCCTGCCAATATACACAAAGCAGAAGACGTTTAAACACAGTTTTAAAAGTAAAAGACGTTTTATTAAAGTTTGTCCTTACTTGACTTCGAAGAAGAGAGAAGAGGTCAAAGTTCCAGAGTTTTAGAATCCCTATATTCCCTATATACCTATTTATTTGTATACAAATCTATGTGTATACAGTGGCTTGCAAAAGTATTCGGCCCCCTTGAACTTTCCCACATTTTGTCACATTACAGCCACAAACATGAATCAATTTTATTGGAATTCCACGTGAAAGACCAACACAAAGTGGTGTACACGTGAGAAGTGGAAGGAAAATCATACATGATTCCAAACATTTTTTACAAATAAATAACTGCAAAGTGGGGTGTGCATAATTATTCAGCCCCCTTTGGTCTGAGTGCAGTCAGTTGCCCATAGACATTGCCTGATGAGTGCTAATGACTAAATAGAGTGCACCTGTGTGTAATCTAATGTCAGTACAAATACAGCTGCTCTGTGACGGCCTCAGAGGCAACAACACCATGAAGTCCAAAGAACACACCAGACAGGTCAGGGATAAAGTTATAGAGAAATTTAAAGCAGGCTTAGGCTACAAAAAGATTTCCCAAGCCTTGAACATCCCACGGAGCACTGTTCAAGCGATCATTCAGAAATGGAAGGAGTATGGCACAACTGTAAACCTACCAAGACAAGGCCGTCCACCTAAACTCACAGGCCGAACAAGGAGAACGCTGATCAGAAATGCAGCCAAGAGGTCCATGGTGACTCTGGACGAGCTGCAGAGATCTACAGCTCAGGTGGGGGAATCTGTCCATAGGACAACTATTAGTCGTGCACTGCACAAAGTTGGCCTTTATAGAAGAGTGGCAAGAAGAAAGCCATTGTTAACAGAAAACCATAAGAAGTCCCGTTTGCAGTTTGCCACAAGCCATGTGGGGGACACAGCAAACATGTGGAAGAAGGTGCTCTGGTCAGATGAGACCAAAATGGAACTTTTTGGCCAAAATGCAAAACGCTATGTGTGGTGGAAAACTAACACTGCACATCACACTGAACACACCATCCCCACTGTCAAATATGGTGGTGGCAGCATCATGCTCTGGGGGTGCTTCTCTTCAGCAGGGACAGGGAAGCTGGTCAGAGTTGATGGGAAGATGGATGGAGCCAAATACAGGGCAATCTTGGAAGAAAACCTCTTTGAGTCTGCAAAAGACTTGAGACTGGGGCGGAGGTTCACCTTCCAGCAGGACAACGACCCTAAACATAAAGCCAGGGCAACAATGGAACGGTTTAAAACAAAACATATGCATGTGTTAGAATGGCCCAGTCAAAGTCCAGATCTAAATCCAATCGAGAATCTGTGGCAAGATCTGAAAACTGCTGTTCACAAACGCTGCCCATCTAATCTGACTGAGCTGGAGCTGTTTTGCAAAGAAGAATGGGCAAGAATTTCAGTCTGTAGATGTGCAAAGCTGGTAGAGACATACCCTAAAAGACTGGCAGCTGTAATTGCAGCAAAAGGTGGTTCTACAAAGTATTGACTCAGGGGGCTGAATAATTACGCACACCCCACTTTTCAGTTATTTATTTGTGAAAAATGTTTGGAATCATGTATGATTTTCGTTCCACTTCTCACGTGTACACCACTTTGTATTGGTCTTTCACGTGAAATTCCAATCAAATTGATTCATGTTTGTGGCTGTAATGTGACAAAATGTGGGAAAGTTCAAGGGGGCCGAATACTTTTGCAAGCCACTGTATACTGTAATTAGCATTATTATCACTTTGACCTTCAGATCAATAGATTGACCTTGAAGGTTAGAGGTCAAATGTGGCATGATATTTTAATTCTTTATATGGTACTTTTGACATTACACATCACATCTGTGAGAATCATAGTTTCTAAGTTATGAGGCTTTTTGTCTGTTTTCCACCAATAAATCTTTAAGTTCACCTTGAAGACCTTGGTGGATTTACGCCATATTTGAATAGCTTGTTAATATGACCCCACTCTACACCCCTACAAAGTTTTATCAGAATCCATTATAAACTTTTTGGAGATTATGTATCAGAATTTCAGGAGCGGGACCACACCTCCAAACATGCTCATTCCAGTTCTATGTAGGTTCCCCCAGTTCTGCAAGCTGTCATTCTCGTTTACGTGCCCCTCCCTCCCCTTTTCAATTCTTTAACTTCTTCACTTCTATTTGGTACATGGGGATCTGCCAGGCCTGGGAGCCATCGCCAATCCCCTTCAAGGCCTTCCCCAAACCGCAGCTCAATTCATGTCCAAGCGTTCACCTTTACCACTAAAACGCTGTCAAATCTAAAATGAGGACGTGGGCTGAACGAGTGAATTGAGCTACTGTGTTTACAGAAAGTGACATGCATGCACGCATACGCTACCAAAAAACATAACCTCCTTAGCAAAGGTAAGAACAAAATGCTTGTGTTGTGTTTACATCCAGATCAGCTGAACAGTCATTGTTATACTGTGTAATATTTTAGGGTGGTCTTTAAAAAAGCTTCTGTTTGTGAGATGTTTGTGTAATAAGGATCTGACCACAGTCAGAGACACTGGTGGCTTTAAAGGGAGAAAAAGCGACAAAGCTCACCGCAGAACAAAAGAAGTTGAGAAGTTTCACGTAGCATAATCCACTTTTTCTTTTACTTCCTTTAAACTGCAGACATTTCCACGTCACTTTTTTCCACATGCAGTTTGCAATTGTGTTTTTTTTTCCTTTTCTCTTTTTTGGACACAAATTTTTTTGATTTTCATAGACAAATGCTGGAGTTTTCCTTTAAGGCTTAGGTACTTTAAGCTCAGTTGCTTTCTATTTTTCAAATCTATTGTGCTAGAAGGATGGTGCCAAAGCAGCTGAATGTGTCACTGTCCAAACACAGAGAGACTGGCACTACGTAATTAAAATTTAGACGCGTAATCCTGAACATTACAGAATCTGGTCTGAGACTGGATAATAATCCACCTTATGCTCGAACTACAGTCGGCCCGGTGGCAGCGCTGGGCTGTAGGTAACTTAAGGATGCAAGTGTGTGACACATAAGTGTGCTGCATGCTCAGCGAGCCTCCTTTGAATAAATAACAGGTTACAAAACCATGGCGTGAAGGATTTCACACTCAAGCGTGTGGGAATATTCTCCTCCCCAAGTATGCAGACACTGGATCCAGTTTTCCAATCTGCACTCCACCCTTGCCCTCCGCTGGCTACTTGGTTAAGCTGGGAATAACCTGTGCTTTGCGATGGGTTGTTTGCCTGCTCACTGAGGCCATTCATATTTTATATGACAGCTTGGTGAGAGTCAAACTCACTAGGAGACGCAACTACAGGCACTTTACAAACTAATGAGCAGCACTATCTGCCAGAGGAGCTGAGCGTCATCATGGCCGTATTGACTGGAAGGTCGCTTGGGAAAAAAACACACACGCACACACATAATGATGGATTGGGAAATAATACAATGGAAAAAAAGGTGCTTATGAAAGGGGTTTCCACTGCTTCCACAGAAGGTGGCTCATTACTCGAGAAGTCAGCAGGAGCATGGGCACTGAGGGAGGCAGAGATGGACAAAGTTGAGGAAGAATGGATGGGAGAGAGAGCTAAGCAGGGGAAGGGACGAGACAGATGGAGTGGGGGCGATAGCGGCATCGCGGGTGGCAGGCACATAGCGAGGGAGGAGGGCGGCGAGGGAAGGAGGGAGTCAGGTGAGTGAGGAATGGGCCCAGATGTAGGGAGGGAGTGCTGGAGAGATGGATAGATGGATGAAGGGGGGAAGGAACAGTAATTACAGGCCTTGTTGTGCGGCTGGAGAGATGGAGGAGCAGCTTTTTCAGCGCTGCCACTCTGCATTAACCCAGCAGAATGAAATATTCAGCCATTAGGCCTTGGCTGAAACACATCCAGTGCCCGCACTCATACAACATTTAGACACCATTCATGTTCTATTCATTACAGGGAGGCATATTACATACAATCATCATTTTGGTTTATTTTCTTCTTCAAGACATGCGGGTTTTTTTGTTTGTTTTGTTTTGTTTTGTTTTGGTTTGGGTTTTTTTTTGTAAATGCAGCTCTGCATCCAAGTGTAGAGGTGAGGGCCGGCGAGTCGATCCTAACTCCAATTAGTGCTTCAAATCATTTGTAAACATTGCTTGGGATTTGATTTTCTGCACACGAGGATGTAAGCCTTTCTGCCGCTCACTCACGTCTTCCTTCTTCCTTTCAGAGTCTGAAGTGACGACAGTGAACCGCTGCCTGGACGCTGCCAAGGCGTGTAACATAGATGACACGTGTCAGAAGCTTCGCACGGAGTACGTCTCGTCCTGCATCCAGCCGTCTGCCCGCTCGGGGCCGTGCAATCGAGCAAAGTGCAACAAGGCGCTGAGGAAGTTCTTCGACCGCGTCCCCCCTGAATACACCAACGAGCTGCTGTTCTGTCCCTGCACCGACACGGCCTGCGCAGAGCGCCGCAGGCAAACCATCGTGCCGTCCTGCTCCTACGAAGACAAGGAAAAGCCCAACTGTTTGGCTCAGCTGCGGATCTGCAAGGCAGACTATGTGTGCAGGTAGAAATGTGAAAGAAAAAAATCTGGTCTTACATGCTGCCTCCTGCTAAAAACATTTCACACATAATTTCTGGAGTTGACATCACTTTTCACACTAAACGGAGAATCATTTTCAGCAGCTGCAGCTTCTATTAAAGGCTCACAAAAGGTCTTTTTCCATATTTTAACCTAAACGTAAAATCACTTTGTTAAATTTTTCATGTCATGGTTATCACACCCTGCTCAGACGCTTATTCAGAACACTTGAAATAACTAATCCAGGACAGAAACACGGATTGATTCAGAAGGTGCCGGTGCTTAAAAATGATGCTCCAAGACTTAAAACCGAGATAAATGTTATCTGACATGTTAGAGGCTGAAAGTAAATTCCCACTTAAATGGAGAAACAGGCTTTAAAGGCTGTATCAGCTTATCGAGTTCTTTTGTTAAACTTGTTGGTAAACACTCGCCCGAGGTTACTGACACATCGCAGATCTTCTTTGATCTGTCGGCTCTTGAGGAAACTATTTGAGTCTTGCCTTGTCGTATGCTTTTAACACCAGCTTTTTTTTTCTCTTTGACTTTCTGCTTTTTACGCTGAAAAATTTAAAGCTTGATTCATTTTAAATGACTGGGCTACTGAATACCATAACAATCACAAAGTAACCGAGCGAGGTCATGAGAAGAATAATGCAACCGGTAGTTTCTTACATGGAAATTGTAGCCATTAATTTTTGACCACTAGCTGAAAGACAAGCTGCACATAAAAGAGATTTGCTAAAGTGTTAGCAAACAGTCCCCATGCACACATCAAGCAGACATAGAGCAGTGTTATTATTTATGATCATTAGCATCAATATAATTAAAGTTTGGTGTCTAGCCTCCAAGGCCAGTGCACCTAGAAAAAGTGTTGCACGCAGAAATCTGAGGGTGTGGAGCAGACGGATGGATGTCGAGGTGGTGGAGGGGTTAAATCTGTGAGCCAGTGAAAGTTTGCAGCCAAATTTCCAGTGCTGTTAAAGAGGATCCTCGACCACTAACCTAAAAAGAAAACGAGACAGTTAAAATAGAATAAAGTAACACCTGATTTATTGTACTGCTCAAAAGGTTTGGGGCTACTTAGGGAGGTCTTTGTTTTTGAAGGAAGCCACTTTTGTTTAGATTTATAATATAACTGAGTTGACAAATGGTAAAGAACAATTGGAGATTCATGGAAATCATTCAGTGTTTTCAGTGCAGCATGCACATAGATGTAAGTATCCTTGCTCAGTTAGTCTAATGCAACTGTATCCTGTTAAAAGGCTAATTAATTATTATAAGAAAAAATCCATTATCATCTTCTAGTTGGGTGTCGAAAACATCACCTGCTGTGGTTTTAGTTAGTGTCATAATGCCCAAACAAACAGAACCCACTAAAAAAGGAAGGAACTCACATAACGATGTATAATGTTCCCTTTATATAACTGGGAAAACTGGCTCTTACTAGAAAAGACAAGTGAGAGGCTGTGGTGGGAAAACTGAGCAAGTACAAAGGTACGTCAGAGTCTCCAGTTTGACAAACAGACCCTTTATAGGTTCTCAACTGGCAGCTTTATTAAATGGCGGCTGCAAAACACCAGTCGCAATGTCAGCAGTGAAGAGGTAACTCCAGGATGCCGGTTGTCTAGGCAGAGTTCCAAATAAAAAGCAATATCTGAGAGCGGCCAATAAAAGGCGAAAAGATAAAGACGGGCAAAAGGAGCACAGACGACGGACGGAGGATTGGACGAAAATACTGATGACGGCAAAACAGGCTCGCCAAGTTTGATTCCGACTACACTTTACTTCATAACTACCTCTACAGTTGGTGCATTTGGTCGACACTGAGCAATAACAGCCAGTCTTATTGACCACTGAGGGAACGAAACAGAGCCATGCTTTATTCACCGCCTTTGCCAGAGTACACGAGGCGTTGAGTGTAAACTGTAAGGGTTTACTGTCCCATTAGTGACTAAGCTGACGAGCTTGCTGACAGGTGACAAGCCCAGAGAGCTAAGTTGCAAGTTGCGTCAAGTTGATTTATTTATTTTTTTTTTGACCGAGTACAAGATGTGGCGTCATCGTCACCGCTGTCTGGTTTAATTTGAAGTGCTCTGTTGATGGTGGCCTCGCTCGCTGACTTTCCCTCAGGACAATAAATAGCGTCGTGTATATCTTGGAAGATATGTCTGGCTGGGGTGATATGTTCATTTAGATTTAATTAGTCAGTTGTGTTTAATTAATGCAATTGTTATACTCATTAACTGTGTTTAATTAGCTCAATTAAATTCTGCATTCATTTTCCGAGTGAAGCAGCCATGTGAAATAGTCATTATTGAAACAGTCTTTCTCACTGGGGATTCACGCATGGTTTTCCTGGCAAGTTGCTTAGAAAAATGTTTATTAACAGCAGTGAAGACATCATCAGGATCAGAAAATAGTTTGCAGAAAAAGTGACCCTCCTGGCACGGTAAGTCGTCTGAGGAAGCGTAGCTATTCGGCGCTTATGTCCCCGTGTCTGCGACTACCAAAGGATTTAATTCAAATTTAAATGGGTTGTAAAGCGTCCAGTCAGAAAACTAACAATGCCTTATGAGGTCATTAGGATTCATAGGGTGTGTTTCTCCCAGGAACACGGAGTTCTCAGAAGCATCCAGTCAGCCTCCTCTTACTGACAGCAAATGGTCGCCAGCATTTAATCTAGTTCCTCTTCAAATGTCAGGAAGACAAAGGGCTTCATCTGTCACGGCTATCGATCAGGCATTATTCTCCACTGCCGCCCCGACGGATAGAGCATCTCAAGGCCCCCGCACGGCCCACCAATCGCGCACCAGTCAGCCGGCATTAACTGGCTGCCTGCGGAGGATGCCTTCACTTAGCGCACAGCCTATGAGTTTTACGCACATCATTACAATGACATGACAAATGAGGGCAAAGTGGAGAGTTGTGGTGCCCTGAGGGGATCCCGTCGCAAATGCCAGTCGGCGGGGACCAATGATGCAATATGATGGCCTCGATAGCCTCGCACGATGACGGTGATGAGGTTGGATGTCTGTGCGGCTGGCAGGAAAGGTAAGGCGGGAAGGCAAAGCTGCTGTGGGAGGAAGTATTTATATGAAAGATCCATATTTGTCTAATCTCCTCGTGGCCAGGCCTGCCAGACAGCACCCACAGTATTAAGAGAGCAGAGCTAAGGCCTATCTTTGCCCCTCATTGACTCTTTACAGCCTGGCAGCCTTCCAGAAGACGACTGCCAGGGAGAAGAAAAAAAAGAAGGAAGAAAGAATAAAGGGGGATGAATGTCACCATGGGTGACTGGAGTAGGGTTGAAGTGCTGTAGAGCGGGAGATCTTGAAGGGCAGAGGGAGTTGTTACGGGAGTACAAGCAGGTAGATGAGCGTGGTGGTTTTCAAAACCACATTCTGCTGCTGAGAGAAAGCACCAGCACTGGCCACCACTCATTGACATGATGTGTGCAGCAGCCAAGCACAAGTAAATGATGGATGGCATGTTATTGCTCCCACAGGTCTCGCTGGGCACAGTTCCAGCATGACTGCCAGCCCTCCGAGCAGAGTGCCAGTGGCTGCAAGCAGGAGAACTACGGGCAATGTCTGCTCGCATACACCGGCCTGATAGGTAAGAACTAAATCTTTCTGCACCAGCTCCGGCTCGCCCACCTTCGGTGATAGATTGGGAACAAAAGGTTTTCGAGGGAGGAAGGCCAAGAGCAGACAAGTGCACTGAACAGGGCTCAAAAGAATGAATCAAGGATTGTGATGAGGAGCGCGCTTTAGGAATCGATGAAGTGCTGATTAATGTGGCTACAGCGTGCCCAGCCAAATCGTTGGCATTATAAGTAGTGCAATTACAACTATTGACCGCTGTTTTGAGAGAATTATCCCTGACGTGACAATGAGCGGGACTGGGTAGAGGCGCAGAACACGGCCTATTGTGCTTCGGATAAAAACTTAACAAAGGATCACATAATGCACAAAAGGTTGTTAAAAAGCACTCAGTTCAAACATGCCATTATTGGACAACAATACCCAAGTGAAGTACTGCAAAAAGAAGGGTGGTGGGGGGGCTTGCTGGAAACTGAAGTAGACAGATAAAGGAAGACAGAGACAGAAAGCTGTGCAGCACAGATTGGCCATTGTAGACAACTCAAGACGAAGTGAAACTCTGAGGTGCTGTTGTTTGGAAGTCCCAGAAAAATCAATAGAGGTAAATCAGAACTTTTTTTTGTTTTGTTTTGCCACACTCCCTCAAAGTGCAGCAATTTTATCCTCACCCTCTTTAAAAAATACAAGCTAGAAGGCTTCCCGGGGAATGACTTCCCAATCATTTCCCACTGAAAGGTTGAAAAGATTCAAAATGAAAAGAAAGAATCTGACGGCGCCTGAATTTTGTGTCTCAGGCCGCTGCTCTTATCAGAGTTTGCCAGGCTGCCTACGGTGGTGGATGCGCATGTTTGGGGAGTTCATAAGTGTAAAAGAAAACCTAAACAACTGCTGCGGTACTTGGATGCTTGGATCTGTTGTAACATCAACAAAGTAGGAAGGTTGCAAGAGATCAAGAGGATAAGCTAGCAGCGCTGCACTGTATGTATGATAAATTCACCCACGATGAAAATCACATTTTTGAATAATCACCAGTTACACAGACAGAGTATTTTTAGCTGTGTGTTTGCTATTTTCAAACCAAGACATAATACAGTAAGATTTCTTTGCCTGACTCGGTCCCAGCTGGTGTCAGGCAGCGGCACTAACTAACCTGCCCGTCTGCGTCCCTGTGTGCATTCACTCCGTTTTCATCCGTTCCTCTTTTTAAATTCCTCTCACTTTCCCTCTCAATGAATACATTTACATACGCACTAATAACTCAGTCTTAACATGATTAGGGCAATGCCGGGATGATAGAAATTGCCATGTAAATGCCTTTATTTGATTATCGTAATCAGAGTAAGGTCATAATCAGGCTAAGCGTAACAAGATTAAATCAGCCAGAATTCAGCTCGAATGACATCAAACTTCTCAGTCAGACAAGTTTTGGGGGGTTTTCTTTGGAAACTGCAGTTTTTATGAGGCGCTTATGAGCAGAGTGTAGCACGGGGTGACAGGCGGAATAGCTTGAATAACAAAAAAGACGGCGAAAGATGTTAAATATTCCGCTCAGTTCGGCTAAATCAAAGAGATCGCTTCCTTTTTATGCGAGCTCGCTTAAGGTCAGATTCAATCACTGCATCGTAAAGATAGTAATGTGAGGAGATGTGTTGGCTCAGTACGCTTGTAAACATACAGAACTGTGTTGTTTTCCACCTCTCCTCCCCTCAACAGGAAGCACAATAACTCCCAACTACCTTGACAACTCCACCTCCAATGTGGGACCCTGGTGCTCCTGCGCAGCGAGTGGCAACCACAGGGAACAATGCAGCGACTTTCTCACTTTTTTCCATGACAACATCTGCCTGAGTAAGTAACAACTGCAGAGAGAGAGAGAGAGACCTCTGGCAACAGAGAAGCAATTGCAACCCAGACGAAGAACCAGAGCAAGTGCGAGAATTAAGAAAGTCTAGTTGTGAACAGAATAATCTGTGACGCTTTTATTGTGGTGCAAAAATCCCTTTGATGTTCTGCAACCCACACGGGAGTCAGGCTGTTTTGTACACAGATGAGAAACAGAACAGACAGAGAGGTAGTCTTTATTTTACTTGCATTTTCACTTGAACTCTGTTGAAGTGAAAATATACACTTTATTGGGTAGACTTCTTCAACGGCCCTTAAAAACAAGTATCTAATTAGCCAATCACATGGCAACAACTCAACACTTTTAGGCATTTAGTTGATGCAATGTAAAGATGACCTGCTGAAGTTCAAATTAAGTATCAGAATGATGATTTTGAGTGATTTTGAACATGACATGGTTGTTGGTGCCAGACAGGCTGGTCTGATTATTTCAGAATCTGCTGATCGACAGGGATCTTCCCACCCGATGATCTATAGGGTTTAAAGAAAATGGTCTGAAAACGAGAAGGTGTCTAGTGAGCGTTAGTTCTCTGGGTGAAAATGCCCTCTTGATGCCAGAGGTCAGAGGAGACTATTTCAAGCTGACAGGAAAGCTACAATAACTCAAATAACTAGGTGTTTCAACCAGGGTATATAGAAGAGCATCTCTGAATGCACAACTGGTAAAACCTTGAAACAGATCGCCTACAGCAGTAGAAAACTACACTGGGTGTCAGTGCTGTCAGCAGAGAAAGGGAAACTGCGGCTGTGATTTGCTCAGGCTCACCAAACCCAAACAATAGATGAACGGAAAAATGTTCACTGGTCTGATGAGTCTTAATTTCTGTGGCGATATTCACGTGGTAGGGTCAGAATCTGGTTTAAACAGCAGGAACACATGGATCCATCCTGCCTTGTATCAGTGGTTCAGGCTACTGGTGGTGCAATGATCTGGTGAATGACTTCTTGGCACACTTTAGGTGACTTAGTGCCAATTAAAATCCCACAGTGTACCTGAGTACTACTGCTGCTCATGTCCATCCCATTATGAACACAATGCACCAATAACACCATTCTTGAACATGACAATGAGTTCACTGTATTCAAATAGGTGGTCACCAGTTGTCAGTCCAACAGAGCTGAGATCTGATGATGAAATCTGCAGCAACTGTGTGATGCTATAATGTTAATATGGAGCAAAATCTGCAAGGAATGTTTCCAGCACCTTGTTGGATCAATGCCATGAATAATTAAGGCAGTTGTGATAATGCATTTACTTTTCTGTTGGATGGTCCATTTAAAATTGACCAGTGTAACTTGGTAACACACTGCCAGCTATTATCCACTCCCCACTCCTTCTTTGGGACTTAAAACAAATGAACCTTTCAAACTGCAGCCAACCGGCAGACCACCAGAGCCACTTTTACAGGGCAGAGCACAATTTAAAATTTAATATAAAAACGGGGCAATTTGAAGCAGAAATAGCAACCTGCCAAAAGTTGTGTCATCAAATTATGGCTGCGTATTTGTGTGATTTTTTTTTTTTTTTCTAGAACAGTAATATTTGGGGGAGAAAAACACATTTAAAGACTTCATTTGTAAGTTTACTAGAAAAAAATATATACTACTACTGTACTATACATGTACTTTGAGTTTATAAAGTGATATATTTGTGAAAAAAGTTACAACGAAGGAACTGCATCACATTTGCTTCATTGACAGAAGAAAAAATTAGTTTTTTCTCACAAATTTGTGACTTTAATCTCTGAGAATTTTTATGTTGTAAATTTGGTACCTCTAAGAATAAGAAGGTTTTTTTAAATTTTTGGTCCTCTTAAATTTGTGAGTCATTCCTGGTTATTTTCAAAACATAAAATCTGAATCATCCAGCCTTTAATAGAGGAAATTATTGTTAGATTATTACCCTCATCTGTGCTGCTAAACATTTGCTTTTACCATGTTTGAAAAGTATTCTTGGGAAAGCTCATACTAGGAACACATCAGCGACGAAGTAAAGAGTCGCTCCTTCCCCCTTGTTATCGTTTCAGTCAATAGTCATTTATTTATTTTTACAATTAAACTGTCAGATAAACAGCACTGTGAATTATGGCAGCGGTAGACCAGTGACACTAATGAAACACTACAGCTGGTGGCACAAAGTAATGGGTTAACACAAATATCACATATGTTTGTTTATGCGACTCGCAGGGAGTTTTATCACGCCGGAAAACAAAAATAACAATAATAGCATGTTTTCTTAATTGCAGTGCATTCTGCTGATAAACTGCAGCTGGTGTTACATTCGAATTATCCACCAATCCGGTGTAATCTTTTATTCATCCAGCAACAGCAACAAAACAGCTATGATGATACGGGAACATCCCTCTGAATGAATGATAGTGCCAGTGACAGAAGAATGACATTAGTGACAAAGTAATACAAACTGTAGCTGCTGGTGTCTCACACACACACACACACACACACACACACACACACTGGAATTTATTTGGGGTTATTATATTTTTTCTAACAACAAAAGCAGACATGTTCTTACAAAGCTGTCAGCGTGAATAACAACATCAGTGACAAACCACAGACACCAGACGTTGGACTGTGTGACTGTAGTGACACTACAAAGCAAACTGCAACTGATATTCAGGGTCAGTTTATACATATGTTCAACTGTGACAGAACAGCCAAGTACCAAACTCTCATCAGGTGTCAGACAAACGGCCTCTTACCACTGATTTAACCAGACACTACAGCAACATAAACCCTGCCACGAGTGATCCGACGATGTCGGCGTGTTAACTGTGCTGCTGTTACTGCAGCATCTCTGCTCCTCTGCCTTCACATGATCGCTCTGTTTTTCCTGGCTTTTTGTTCTTAAGTGTGAAATTTACATCAACACCTGTGAATAAAGCCCGTAAATGTCCTTGTTTCAGACTGCACAGCTTTCCACGCACCTGTTTATTCTTTACACTGTACAATAAAGCAGAAATACACACTTGATTTTTCATGTCAGGGAGTAATAAAAGGATTTAAAAGCTGGTCAAAGATAGTGAGACCATACACTAGATGCCAAAAACGCCTTTTTTGAGCATGTCTGTCACAGTTTTTTCAAACTCTTCTTGACCAGCTGACGTCTCCCAGAAACAATTAATATAATCATAATGTGTATAAAAACCTATACAGCAGCAGACCCAGGGGCAGCAGATGTTAACCAAGCAACTTTGCAATTCTGGGTGCTTAATAAGACAAAGTATGAAGATTCAAACAAACCTTACTAACAGAAAACAAGGTACACTGTGGCTCAGTAGTTTTAAAAAAACAGGCGTTTGGATATTTATTAAAATCCATCCATTTGCTTCCACGTATCTTTTTTAGGGTTGCGGGGGGGCTGGAGCCTATCCCAGCTGTCTTAGGGCAAGAGGCAGGGTACACCCTGGACAGGTCACCAGTCTGTCGCACAGCTCCCGCATTCACACCTATGGGCTATTTAGTCTTTCCAATTAACCTATCCCCACTAAATGCATGTCTTTGGACTGTGGGAGGAAGCCGGAGTAGCCGGGGAGAACCCACGCAAACAAGGGGAGAACATGCAAACTCCACACAGAAAGACCCCGGCCTGATGGTGGAATTCAGAACTTTGTTAGGCAACAGTACTAACCACTGTGCCACCGTGCTGCCCTTTATTAAAATCTTGCTTTAAAACTCAAAGTTATCAATTCTCCATAGAATGAATTAGATTAAAGGGAAGACCGGGCTGATGGATGTCTTGCTGTCCAGTGAAACTCCTCATGGGCATCCTGCAGTCAGGAGTTAGACTTGCTATAGCAGCTCCCATGTGCTGTTTACAGTAAGCTCCTTAAAGACCCAGAAAAACAGAGCTCAGAGTGACTGGCCTCATTTTCCTGCATCTTGGCCAAAGTGGAAACGGCTTGAGCGAACGGCTGAAGTCAAACATTCTACATGCGATGATAAGGATTAACAAGTTTCTAATGGGAAAGGACCAGCGGTGCATGTCACACTCATCTCAGCTGGAATTTAGTCGCTCTTCTAATACTCGGGCGGACAACACTTCTTTTTGGGGGGAGAAAGTGTCCATAATGAATTGGCAAAGAGAGTTTGGATTGGATCCAATAATTGGGGAAATGAATGTGCCCTGGGAGAGTTCCTCAGTGTTTGCTTTCTCCCTTGTTTCTCATATAATCACAGCGTGTAAAGAATTGTTATTCATTTTGAGTACAGGGCAAGACTCTCCTGTCTTCAGTGATCGTTTAGTATTACAAACGGACAGCGACATCATCATCATCATCATCGGTTAAATAAATCCTCCTTGTCTTTTTTGTGTTTAAATTTCTTGCAACTGAACCCACCGTTATTTTGCGCACAACCCCGCCCTTGTGCTGGGGCCTGCTTGCTGAGACAGGACTTCAGATGGCCTTTGATGACTTTGTAATTGAGCCTAATTTGGTTTCCTGCCTCCGAACTAATGAGGCGGACAGAGAGAATAGTGGCAGGGAAGAATACAGTTGTTTGCAGACAGGGGAGGGGGAAACTGCTGGAAAAAAAACCCTTCCCTGTATGGAGCGAGCTCAGTCAGGTTTTAAAAACAGCTGTCACCCCACCTTACCTCCTCATCGCGGCGGTAATAGTCGCATCACTATGCAGAGCAGCAGCTCTGGACCTCTTCATTCTCTGAAAGCTGTGCGTGGCAGGGAAAAAAAAGAGAGGACAGATGGAGGTGAAGCTAATTTTATTTCTGCAATTATGTAAAATCTTTTTTGGAACTTAAATTGGTATTATAAGAGGGAAAAGTGAGGGTGGCCAACAATACGTTGGGGAGTTTGGGGACAGAACCGGGGCATGCATAGGATGGGTTCTGCATTAATGCCCCAGGGAACCTGTGAAGTCAGTGAAAGAGTAAAAAAAGCCCTCAGGAGGAAACTTAAAAGTGGAAGAGATGGCTGTGCTTAAACAGCCGTGGCCAAACATTTACAAAGAAACTGTCACAACAGCTTACCACTAAAGATATCAATTGGCACTTCATCTCTGCGTGATGGCGGGTGGTGAGGCATGGTGGCGAGCAGCTGGAGTTGCATCCTTCGCTTCTCTCATCCGTCACCCTGCCAGGGAATTGCTGTGCGCTGCCGAACCCTAACTGCACGCTTTGAGCGCACTGGCACACTTTCCCACCTGTCCTACCAATGCTAATGACCCACAGCACCACTAGTATGGTAGTCCACAGCCTTATATATGTATATATAGCCTCAAATGGGATCAGTGTTTGATTTCTTCTCACTGTCGATTCATTGGGATTCTGTTGCAACATGCATTCCCTAATTAGCTGCAGGGCTAAAGGAACAAGCAGGTCACCCTTCCAGCAGCTCCAGTGCTCGATGCTGATGCTCAAGTCAAGGCTCTGCATTGACTGCTGCAGAATTTTATTTGCAGAGGCAAACTATCTCAGGAGGAACGATCAATTTGTTTATGATCCTGTGAGAAATCAATGTCTGTGCGTCACACGCTGATACTCCACTGAAGACTCTGAATTCACATCACTGAAATTCACTGAGTTGCTTCTGGGTTTTTTCCCCCTCAGGAACAGCTGGAAAATGACGGTTTTTCATGTCTCATGCTCACATTCATCTTACAGTATAAGCTATGGCTATTAATTGATGGATCTCACAGTCATGTCTTTATTTTGAGCATATTTTAATTGAAGTGACTTTCATGAAAACGTAATTGCTGCTGAGTAACCCATTAGCCAAATGAGAATGAGTGCCTATAGAATATTAATTCATTATATGGTCATAATTCATTCTGGTTGCTATAAATCTAACAACTTGATGTAATGAGTTTCCTTATAAATCCAGCAGACAGTAAATTGTACACAGGAAACATAATGTGATGTTCCTCGCAGTCACAGGCTTCTTATGGTGCTTTTAAATAATCAGTCATCATTTTGTCAAACCTTTAGAGAAAGGTGACAGATTTTTGAGGGTCTTAAATACATTAAAGGAAACCAGTTCATAGTCCAGTATCCATGTCCGCCTTCTCTGACTTTCTCCACCTTCCTGCTCTGTGTCAACGCTCTACTAACCAAACTTTTCTGTCTGTATTTTACGCTCCTGTAATTTTACTGCATACTCCTGGTAGACAGTGAAGGTAGGAAATGTTATCTGTTTCAATCACTCGAGTATTCAAACAGAAATATCAACAGCATCTGTTTGATTGAATTACATCCAAATTTGAACATCTGTTTCCTATCCTCCTGCGAAAAGAGAAAAAGATCTCTGAATTTTTCTAGTCATTATAAATTTGCCGACAAGAGATTTTAATGACAATGGATGGCAGGCAGTAGTCTGTGGAAGTACACATAATGTAAGCCTGATCTTTGATATGTATATTTGTGTGAAAAAGTAAGTTTTCACACAACTCCGTAGCCCTCTGTCAAACTAAGTACACCCCATGACTCAGTAGCTTGCAGAAGCACCTTTGGTACTACTAACTTGAAGTAGTTTTTTGAAGTAATTCATATTTTATTAGTTTATCTTTGTGGCTCAGTCTTTTTTACAGCATTGCTTCATTTCATTGAGGTTTACAGGTATTAATTTATACACGGTGCTCAAAAGATTCGATGTTTTCCAGGTATTATATGGTGGATAAAGGGTGGTGATACTTTTTCTGCAGTAATAATTCAATCACTTGTTGACAAAATTACCAAAACCACTGGTTGAATGCATCCTGATACCATGACGGAGCCTCCACAGTGTTTTATAGACGTCTCTGGACACTCAGTGTTGAACCTTCTTGGCCTCCTTACATACTGACGACCTGTTTCCACAGATTTTCAGTCCAGTTCTTGTGTAATTTAACATATGTGCATTTGCCATCCTTCCATTGAGACCTTTTCTGGTGATGCTTTAGCAAATAATAGATTAACTGAAGGGCCAGGTGTATCTCTCAGGTCATGTGTCAGGTCTTTCATAGTTTTTTTCCTGCTTCTTAAGATACTTTTAATGAGCTGATAGTTTTTTAAGCTTTCCTCTCTTTCTTTGTCCTTCACTAGGGCACACTGTACACTGTACTGAGAAAGTTTTTAACTAAAAGGGTCTTAACATATTATCACATCTTTGGAAAGCTAAGTACAATTTCTCTAGCCACAGCCAGGCCTGATTACTGCCACACCTGTTCTCCATCAAGAAATCCCTTAAATAGGACCTGCCTGACAAAGTGGAATAGACCTTGTCTGCTGTCTTTGTCTAATATTTACATTTGTTTGATGATCTGAAACATTTAAGTGTGACAAGCATAGAAAAAATATAGAAAGTCAGGAAGAGGCGAAACACTTTTTCACACCACTGTAGCAGTCCACACTCAAGTTACATTTGTTTCAAAAGTTACATTTTAGTAGAAATCTTACATTCCACTGTGGTTTCCATTTGAGTGACGTTTTATTGGCTTGTAAAATGTTCTGAGTAGAGATCCATACTGTACTGCATCCTCTTCAGCTACACAGACCAGTGTTACACGCCACTGGTTTTAAAAAATGAAAATACATTTTTTGCAATTCATATAAATCTGTATCTAAATTTTAGATTCTAATAGTATTATGACTCATTGTTTGCTGCATGAGGAGCTGATTTAGGCTTTGGACAGAACCTTTTGCATGCTAGAGCTGTATAGCAGTGTGGTATTGTGCCTATGCTGAGTTTCCCTTTTCAACCAACCAACACATTAAGGGACATAACGTTTTAAGACCTGATGTGCTTTTTCACATTTCAGTTTTTAAACATTATGATTGTTAGCGCATCATTTTCAGCATCTTTTCTTTGCTGGATGGATAACTTTACACATCTGAAGTTGCTGAAAACGTGATGTTAACATCCAGTATCTGGCTCTTTAGATGTTAAATGTTCCACTTGGTGTGAGCTAGTTAAAAACGCTGTGTGACATTCAACATTTATACAGTACAAATAAATATGCAGTACTTCAGAATCCCAACCATCTATCAAACACACTTTAAAAGCTTACAGCTATAAGAAAATGCTACCATTACAATTGTGATTAAATCTGCATTTGAACTGACACAAGCTGTCGCAGGTGGTGTCAGTGGATGACAGAGCGGGTCATCCTGTAATCGGACGTCTTTGGGGCACGATACCGAACCCCCATATCGATAAAGATAATATGAAATCAAAACACTTTGTGGGTGAATGAGGTTTGAATTGTAAAGCGCTTTTGGTGGTCGATAAGACAAGAAAAGCATCAAAGACCTTTTTACTTTTCTTTTTTGTGCTTTTGTTAAACATAATTGCTCACTGTTGCTGCCGGCTACTGCATAAAAACCTATTTAACCTCACCATTGTGTGGTGATTGGATGTTATGACTCAGCTGCTATTCTGTGTTTAGTCATTACTTCACATTCCCAACTTGCGATGCCGCGTGCAGAGGACGCTGCACTTCAGTGTATTCTCAAGTGGGACTGAGGCAAGTTTAATTATGCCGTATAGAGAAACTTTGCACAGCGTTGGCCCTTCGTTCTTCTCTCAAGTGTTAAGTGCGGGGCCACTAACCACCAATGCCAATCAATGAACCCTCTTGTTCTCGCTAATCAACAAGCACCGCTCTGCTCTTTCATAACATTGTCCTACAAGTCACAACAGGTGTGTCCTTTACTAAAAACAAATGTTGTCCAATCAGTTTGTTCATTAAAACCCCACCGTCTAACACACTCATCTATTTCTAACATTTCACAATGAGATTAATTTCCACATTTCACTTGTATTACTGCAGTGGAGCACTTTCAGCACGTATTGTGATGGTTTGTGTGCGTTGGCGCTCCACCGCCCATGACCCTGTGTGGTGCTCTTATTTTACTAAAGAGAGAATCCTGCCAGGTTGAGAGGGTCTGAGAGTGTATGTCCTTGGTTTTTACTGAGTGAATGAAAGCACTGGAAAATATGAAAATCCTGCTGCATAATTTTGTGTAATTTGACCTTACTTTAAAATCAATCACTGTGCATAAAATCAAACATTGTGAGTATAAAGTCCGTCTTGATTATACATTGCACAAGGCATGAATTTAAACAAAGCATAAAGGACTTTTAGTTCCAGGACTAGATCTGATGTTAAGTACAACTCAGAAGGATTCAAGGCTCTGGGTTGTTGCTATGGGAAGCCTGATTAAGTGAAACTAAGAAGTTGGAGCTGGGATATGTTTGCAAGGAGAAACAAAAAAATCCAAATTTATATGGCGCAGAAACGTTGAGTCAACAAAGAAAAATGCTGTAAATCAAATTTTCTCTCAATGAATTCAACACACACAGCCGCGCCAGTCAAGCTAAGATAACTCCTAGCTGGCTCCAACCATTGCTGCAGGAGGTGTTTTCAGTCCTCCAGACACTTGGGGTCACATGTGCATATGCATTCTGTGCACAAGCCTCATTTCTACTCCCATCTCTGGCCTCAAAATAAATGTAGAGACTCCGTTCGCCTATTATTTGCATTGTTTGTGCCACAAGTTATAAAACACGGCAATGAAAACAATAAAGAAGATGTGCAAGACTGTGTAAATTCAGAGAAAACAAATGAGTGCTACAAAAGAGAGGCTAAAAAGTACATCCGTTCACACAAGGGAAGCATTAAGTATGGCTTCAGCTATTTATAGTGTCGCAGTTACCAATAATAATGATAACAACAGTGGCCTCATACAATTTAGTGAACACTAAATTCTTTGCAGTAAAGTCCATGTGGATAAATTATGCATATTAATATAAGTAAGTGTGTTTGCAAATAGAAAAATAATATATATAAGAAACTCGAGCCCTGAATACTTGTTTGTTTTATTTTCATATTAAATTTTGTCTTAAATTTCTAGCTCCACTGCATCCTTTCAGACCTGACTCTCTCCAAAAAGCATGTGTGCGGTCTGAGTTGTGTGTAGTCTGCACATTATTCCTGTCATAAATACTTTGTGTGGCAGAAAGAACATGCACGTGTTTTTTGTGCGCTAACATCATTTATATATCCAGCCCCAAAACAACAAAGGTGATCATTTCACTTATTAGAAGACACATGCACAACTGTTATTATGCACTGCTACTCAAGATCTGCCTTATTCAGCTTCTCCCGCTATTTTCTACATAATACGACTCCTTCTCACAGACACTGTATTTTTTGCCTCATACTTAACCACCGTTCTCTCCACATGCACCATAATTTGTTCCTAACTGTCAGTTTCACTTACACGCACCATAACTTCCTAACTACCAGTCCCTTCTTTTTTAGTCATCTGTCTCACACGAACAACTTTACCAAGGTGATAATAGTGTAGTGTGGGTACTTTTTGGCCTTGCAAACCTGCACTGCAACCAGAAGCAACACATTATTTATTCATTTATTTATTTTGCAATGATTTCCTTATAATAAGCAGTGAATATTGTGAGATTTATGGACACATCTTTAGTTTGGAGAAAACCAGCAGGAAAACCAGTACACTAGAATAGCTAAGTGGTAGCTAAGAGACTTAGCAACCAGGCAATTAATTAATAATTATTTTATAACGTGATTATAGTTCTCATTTTGCTGTTACATGTTCCTGCATTACATCTGACTTGCTGGAGCCCTTGCCTCACAGATTGACGTAATTAAAACCAAAGCCTCCATCTGTATCTCAGGCATTTTTCCATAGTTTGTTTACGTCTGTTACATAAAAAAGTGAGTTTTGGCTCACACTTTCTTTCTTTCTGTCTTGTTTAACACCAGACAGAGCACAAGTTTGCTTTTTTTTTAATCACCTGAGGAATAACATACTGAAACTGATTCCCCAGGTGTGAATAACACAGGTAGCTCCTTACACCAGCAAAGAACCAAGATGTGTAAATTTGAAAACTGTGAACCGTGGCTGAAGCATTCACTGCTTATTTAGGGACATTTTACACGTTTCTTTTTAAACTACTAAGGTTTTCCTTCCTGTGTGTAGTAGCTGCTTCTTTTTTCTTTTTTTGTGTTGAGCTGCCAAATCCAGGGTGAAATTAATGCTTCAGCTCAACAAGCCTGATGAGTCACAATGCAAAGTTGACCACCTTGCAATTTTGGGCCTCTTGTACGTAGTTATAAAGTGGCCAATTACAATCAAAAGAGTTATGCAGGAGAAAAAAGCAAAAGAACACTTGAGGTGATGACTCATGTAAAAATGATCAAAGTCTCCTGATTTTTCAGCATGAATGTATCTATTAAGCTCCAGTGGTGTCAGTGTATCTGCGGCTGCTCTTTTGTTCCAGAAAATGCCATTCAGGCCTTTGGAAACGGATCGGATGTGAAAACGGGCGCCAGTCAGCCTGGAGTGTCCAGTCCAGCAACGGACAACCATAGCCCACACTTGGCAACCACTGCCCCGGGCATCGCTATGGAAACAGAGCAGAACATTCTGCGAGCACAGATACCTACTCAGGTGAGACGAGATGGAAGACTGAAAATATGATGTACGGCCTTCTCCAAACGCACGCGCTAATGGAGACGGCCTCTCTGAGAGTCGGGTCATAAAGCCACAGATATCTTTAAGTGTTTGTTTTAACTTAGTGGGAGCGGCAGATGGATGGGATTTACACAGCCTGGATAATTCACACAGCACCAGGTCACAGAGAAGTTGAGATGAAGAGAGTTTATTTGGCATCTCGTGCAGAAAATTCACTTCTTTATTTGAGCGTCCGAATTCTAGGTGTCCTCAGTGGGTCAAGAAGCATCAAGAACGAAAATCAAGAAGCTTTTCTTTGCCTTTTAACATCACTTGTGTGCTTGCTTTTACTTGGTAAATACCAGAATCTCTGGAAAAACTGCCCCTTTCCCTTATATGCCTGAAAATTGGCTGCTAATAGTAATTGGCACTGAGTAAAGATATTTTTAATGTCTAAATATGAAGTTTTGCAGGAAATATGAGTCCAATAAACGATAAAGCATGCTCATGCTGCGGTTTCTATTTTATATGTGCTTTATATCCTGTGACAAGCTATTATTGACTCATTAACTCAATACACTGACCGGCCTCTCCAGCTCAGCGGAGACTAACCTGTGAGGTACGAGTGAACTGAGGCATCTTTAACATTCGCTTTAACTTTATTGATTGCGTGTTGTCATTAGATCGATTGAGCACATAGTCAAGCAAAAAACAAAACAAAAGAACACATGGAGAGTAAATGATATCA
This sequence comes from Oreochromis niloticus, assembly GCF_001858045.2. Taxonomy (NCBI): domain Eukaryota; kingdom Metazoa; phylum Chordata; class Actinopteri; order Cichliformes; family Cichlidae; genus Oreochromis; species Oreochromis niloticus. The sequence continues at coordinate 7,741,106 of NC_031983.2, read as the reverse complement.
ATTGATTTAAACAAAGGTAAACAAATGAAACTGGAGCACAAAATACCAAACCTACAGATGACATAGTGTGCAAATATGTATGTAAAACAAGGAATTAACATGTAATGTGAATCAAAGCATCTATACATAAATAATTATGTTCTTAAAAATGTCAAAAAGACATTTTTTAAAATGTAATGTTGTTTAGGAATTACTCAAAAAAAAAAACTAATTTGCAACTAAAACAAAATGAAATTTAATCGAGCCAGAAACTCAGAAAGTGCGAGAACATCTCAGATTAAAGCAAACATTTGGTTAATTGTTAATTCTTTGTTGATACATTTTTCACTTCCACATAGATAAAAACATTTAATAGCATTAATCCTGACAAACAGGTCAGCCATGGTGGAAAAAAAAGAAACTACATCAAGGTTTTAGTTAATGAGACTAAAAAAATCGACATCATTTGGTAAAAACAACTTCAGATGAACAATAACACATGAAGTATTACAGAATGTCATTAATTATTTAACAAAAACTGAGGGAAAAATACAAAAGCAGTGCGTGGAAATCTAAGTACACCTTTACTGTTTCCATAGGAATTAAAGAGAGTAAGTAGCAGCCAGTGCTGCTAATCAAATGCACTTGATTAATTCCACTCACCACTTTTTACTCTCCAAGTGTTTCCACAGAAACGCAACGTGTCATTGAATTTTTCTATTCTCGCTCCCTAATCTGTTTTTCTTATCTCTCTACGCTTTCTTTATTTTCTCTTTCCCCCTCACCCCCTAACCATTTAAATGACATCAGCAATGATCTTAGACAAGCATTGTTCATTCTCTGCTCATCTCGTACTCTACCGCCCTCGGTTAGCATGTCAGATGTTTAAGTTCGTGACAGTAAAACTAGAAAAAGACTGAACAAGTACAAATTATGAACACAGCACAGTTTAGGTTTGTTGCATCTGACGAAACCACAGAGGAGATGTATATACATCAGGAAAAACACCTCATGTGAACAGTAAAGCATGGTGGTGGAGTGGGTGTGATTTGGGTTTATTTTGCAGCCATACAGTAAGACCTGAACTCCTCTGAATGCTAAGGTTAGTTAAATTCATAGCTAAAGCTTGGCCCAAATTTGGTCATGCAACAAGACAATCACACCGAGCATAGCAGCAAATCTGCAAAAGAATGGCTGAGAAAGAAAAAGATGTTGCAATGTGAAAGACTTCACCCTGTTTGTTGTGCCATTGTGGGAAGTTGCAATGAAGATTAGGCTAAAATCACTCTGCGATGATGTGGGAGACTGAAAAAGTCATACAGAAAAAAATTAAGTTATTTGACTGATTCAAGCAGATTTTTTGGGTTTAGTTTTTCTTGAATAAACAGTAACAGTGTAATATGTCCTGTGCTGTTTTTCTTAGTTTGTATTCAGACAACTTCAGAACCTGCTAAGGACCAGCTGATTTTTATTATGTCCTGATATGTGAAACTTAAAATTGAAGGATATCATGACTGTATCACTGTATGTTTTTTTAAAGACTTATGAGTTTAAAAAAGTCTGTTGATGCCCATTGTTGTTTTTGCATACCAACTGTATAGCACACGGACACAGCAAAATCAGCAGAATGACTTTGCAGCTCTAGAAATCCGACAATCCAAGGAGCAGATAACTGTGAGGTTTGAGTTGTCCGTGGCTTTGGAGTGTCCAGGATGGTTTTCTTTTCGTCCTGTGTGTACACCGTCAGCTTGAACATACAGAAACTGCTCCTACATTCACACCATTACCAGGTTCTGTAAACCCCATTAACAAAGTCCATACAATACAGTCATAAAGCAAACAACTACTGAATTCTGTTGGACATAAATTTTAATGTGAACAGCCTGTTTTGCATTAAACATGCACACAGTATTGCAGATTTTAATAATGAGGAGAAATTTATAAATTATGTAATTTACATCAGGGAAAAGAAATTTGTTCCATGCATTATGCTCCAAATGGGAACCCAAAAAAATAATGCAGTAGATAACATAATTGACAGTCTGGCAACAGATATAAATAAACTTCACAAGCTAAATTTATAAGTAGGCCACTTACTTAGTTCCAGGGGAAAAGCTGCAGAAAAATGGCCAAAACCCAAATTATATCTTTTTGCCCCGAGTCCTCTGAACGGTGTGCCCCACATGCAATTGTTTCAACAGTCTGTATCATCCTTTCACCGCAGCAGAGCTAACAGTACGGTAAAGAGACTCTGTTGAACATAAATGTTTTGTCGCCTGATAGTCGAATGTCAAATGAGGTTTGGATAACATATGACTGACTTGACACCAGTCAAAGTTAATTGTGTCTGTAAATTAATTCTGGACAGCCGCCTCAGAGTCGTAACAGCAGATATGACCAAACAATATCCTGTCACATTGTTTTTAAACTGTCGAGCAATACAGCTCCAGTCTTTAGTACTTCACAAATGAGGTACGAGAGGTAGGAGTGGGGGGAAAACACCCAATTTCTAATTAAATATTTTAATTAACACGTTTTCATCCCGTTTGTTTGTTTGATTAAATTCAAAATGCTTATTTTCAAGTAGGAAGTTGTGATTTTATTATCCAATTTCCTTTTAATACATAGTTTCATACATATTGGTGACACAGTTTATCTGTTATAAGCTCACTAATGGCCTGATGGATGTTGAAAGGTTAAAACTTGTTTATTTAAATGTAATAGTATTTTACCCCAAGATGAGTTATCTGTTTCAGGGTCACGGTGGGGCTTGGATTTAATGCGTGCTGTCATAAGGCTGGGTATTCGTGGATCGGGTGTCGAGTATATCACAGGGCTAACGCAGAGAGACAGACACACGCTCTCATTCCCACCTACAGCCAATTTAGAATCACCAATCAGCCTAACATGCATGTCTGTGGACGGTGGGAGGAAGCCGGAGGGTCCGGAGGGAACCCACACGGGCTCAAGGAGAATATGCAAACGCCACACAGATAAGATATTAATTGTAGTGTTACAGCTATTATGTGTTTGCATAAATCAAGAGAATGAAGGGGGGAAAAATGATGATGATTGAAGAGTTTACTGTGAATACGTCTGCAGCCAAAAAAAGCCATCTCTTGCTGTGAAATTGCATCAGGTTGATAAGTGGCTATGTCCTTGGCATTGCTTATCTTATTTTTCAACTGTGGATGTGGAAAATTTGGCCATTATAACCACATAGCTGCTCATGAAATCGCTGAAGATATGTTTCAACAGATTTTGTTGTATTCTTGTTAAACATAAATGGATGTTTCAGACACAGATTTACATGTTTTCTTTCAGGTAAACGAGAACGACAGATTGTGGGACGACGATGGAGACTCCACTCTTCCCTCTCCGGGCCTTTTGGACCACGGAGCCGAGCCCGTCTGCCTCTCCATGCCGCTGCTCGGCCTGGGCTTGCTGTTCCTCGTGCTCTCCAGTCCGTAAGAGGCCTCGGTTTGCCCGGCCTCCAAAGACAAATGTCAAGATCCAAGGGGGAGGGGTTGGGGCGCCAGATGAAAAAAACACAACAAAAAAACAGCCATTTTCTATGTGTCACGTGACGGTGAGGGAAAGGGTCAGCTTCGTCTTACCCTACTCCCCTCTCCCTTTCTGTCACAAAAATCACACTTAATCTCTATTTGTGAATCATGACTCAGAGCAGATGTGTTGTGCAGCCCACACCCTTGCGAAGAACACCTGAGTGTGTACCACTACAGTGGAGGGGGGAGGGGATCAAGAGGAAGTACACAACTCATTTCCTGCTTCACACCTGCCCAAACATAAACTTTTCCACACAACACACACACACATACAAGCAGACTTCACTTCATCTGAAAATAACATCCAAACGGTGAAAACGGCCAGCGAGATCAGAAGGTGTACAGCAAAAGACACTGATGACCCAGTGCAGGAAAACTATTAAATATATACATATAAAACAGCACAATTTTTTTCTTTTCTTTTGTTCTTGAACATTCCTTGATGTAAAAGAAAAATACTCAATGTTAAGACTTTTCTCGCAGATGAACTGTGATGATGTGTTACACGAAATTTAAGCTGGAGTGTGTGTGTGTGTGTGTGTTTTTCGTCCACATGCGGCACTCTGGCTGCTCAGCTTCGCTCTTTATTTCTTCGAAACGCACATTTTAAATTTCGAACTGTTCGTTTTGCTACCCGGGATGTTAGATGGAAGCACATCGAGTCAAATCGCAGTGGAAATTCTTTGATCGTTGTCGTGCTCTATGTTTCAGGTATGAAGAGTTCATTTCCAAAACAAAGAATATATAAGTATATATATATATAAATATATATAAAATAGGAAATTTAAGTTTAAAATTTACCATTCAAAGAAGATAGAAGTGTATTATGTCATCACACAAGGACCTACATTACTTTAATGTACTTTGTACATGTTTTTTCAAATGGTGGATACCTCACTTTGGAAGGGGACTCTTCATATAGTCATTCATTAAGCTTTAAGTGTGAAGGCCTACAAAATATCTTGGATCTGATCCTTTTATAGAACTTAAAAAAAAAGACACAATCATGTGAAGTGGAAAGATGTTGAGACAAGTTTATATTTTTTCAAAAGTAAGTGCAGAAAATACAGATATGTATTGACAAGTGTGTGACCATTCATGCTTTGTTGGTAAAGAGGGATACGGTTGGCTTTAGTCAGTGCACATTTGAATGGATGGCTGGATGCATCTGTCTTTGTGGGATGGAAGCAGTAACTCGCCTGCTACCTGCAGGAATCTACGTTCAGCGTGGGACGGTGAAGAATTTGCACTGTACAAGCACAGCTCTGCGTGGTGGAGCAGACATGTCTACAGGAGGCGCTCGAGAGCAGAAATATATTGTGGGGTGTAGGGACAACCTTCAGTACTGCCACAGAATACAGTTTATTCACCTGCATTGCTAAACAATGCTGATTTTTACACAATGAAAATCAGCTGCGATGAGGAAATGATGGACCTAAGAAACTCCAGATAAGGACGTTCCACTTTGCCGGGCGAATTCCACAAGAAGGACACAAGTTTATACTTCCTCAGTGATGCTCATGTCATTTCAATGTGTTTTAACAGGTGTGGGGAAACAGTTGTACTATTTTAAAGAACCAGTTCACTCAAATCACAAATATTCTCACTCTCAAAAAGTCACATGGATATATAGAAGACCGCTTTAGTGAAAATAGTGCAGCCCATTTATATGCACTTACATGGAAAGCGTAAAGCAGGGAGAGCACACATCCCTGCCCTTCCGGTGCGTAGGTTTGAACAGCCAGAAGGTGGGGAGAAAAGGAGGAGCTGCGGTGGAGGTGTGTTGCAAAGCAGCTTGCAGAGGCACTGCAACCAGGATTACTAGCTGAGCTCGACTTAGCAGTCTGCCAGAACTAATGCGATGCTCGGCTTTTAGAAGAGAATACTCACTGGTCGGTTCATTATGGATACCTGTGAAAATCCATTTCAATCCAGTATAACAGCTCTGCGATAACTCTACTTTCCAAACAAGTCTTCATTTTCAGTTTTTCTTGATGTTGTCAAAAAAAGTTTACTATGAGGGTAAAAGAGGGTGGTGGGTGAAATTTCATCTGCATTACATTTAAAAGTATACCTAGTATAGTCTGGCCCCTGGAAGACGTTTTAATTTAAATTACATATAATTGTCATTTAGGGATATTGTGGCTCTTAAGGGAAATGTGTTTATAAGCCAAATACTTCACTGCATTTACCAGCTGGTCGGTATGTTTGCCAGTTGTTTACAGCTGAGCAGTTAGGGTACAAAGACTTTAGAAGGCAGTTTCTGGTAAAAGTCAGCTCAAACAGAAGATGCTTAAAAGCTCGTGCACAGTCATCAGGCAGTTCTCTCCACAATATGCTAAACATTGTGTTGCCGACAGCAGTTTCAGACAAAGATATAGGTACTCAAACTGTACTACAGTGGATTTATTAATGGTTAAAAAACTATTTGCTGTTTTTACCGACTTCTTAAAGATGAACTAGAAGCCAAAAATATCTTACAGATGGGCAGATCTCACAGAGCATGTCAATTGGCGCTTTAGCTGCTTCGGATTCACTGAGAAGAACCCTCCCATGGATTGTGAATAAGCAGTATATAAATGGATTTTGGTAAAGCTGCCCTGCAGCCCTTTTCCTAAAGACAGGTAGTCAAACTGTCAGTGAAGGAGTCCTACTAAATTAACGACTCCTACTGAGGAAGCATTTACTGTAACTCAAAAGTTCCTGTTTTAGTGGAATATGATTAATTAAGCACCATTAAATGTTACATTAACAATTAATTAAGTTTAATTAAAATGTGTTATTATTGTTTAAATTAGTAAAATGTTGTGTAAAAAAAAGTCGTATAATTATATTTTATATATGCAGAGGCCCCATTAATGAATTTGGTGCAAAGGGAGCAATGAACAGATAGAAAATGTATCTGTTTGGTGTTGTTTTAATCTGGGATTATCCACAGTAACTAATGACGACTAACTGCTGATGGAAGGACACATTCCTGTGGAGTCTGGCAGAGGATAAAAAGATGTGTGCCCAGTGCTCAGACACATGAAATCACCTCTCTGCATTCAAGTGAGGTGTGTTTGTTTTGTCGTTTGGGTGAACTGGCGCTTTTATGTTTTCACATAAGAAAAATCACCAAAACTTCATCTGTGTACGTTCCAACACATCAGCGAGTCTGAGGGCCCCCTTTGCTTTGCACAAAGCCTCTGTCTCATATCATGACGTGTCACCAGCCAAGCGCCCTGTTTTGATTTGTCCTGTGTTTTATCAGTCAGCGTGCATCGCGGTGCCGTGAGGTGACCGACCAACCTGCTCCCTGTTCGTCTGCGCCGGCAGAATCCCTGATGTGACATGTGTCACTTCCAGAAATAAAGATGACATTGTAAATGGAGGTGAATTCTGACCACTTTCTTGTAAAAGGGGGGACTTTTTTCACCTGTCTAGAAATTTCTGGGTCCCTTGACAAGATGTGACTGTTGACCTCGATCTGAGTTCAGCTCTCTGTATTCCCCCTTGGCATCCAGTTAAAAATCCATGTTTCATCACACACAGGGCGTGATTTGTAAAGATGTTATAGTACAGTGTATATACTACACGGTGAATACCATATATATGATGTCTATAAAATTCATACCTTGAGTAAAAATAAAAAAGGATTTTATCCAAAGTTTTGCTTTTGATATGTCAGAGAAAATCACCGAGGAGCTAATTCTGACATGAAAACTTTACAAAGCACAACTTTGAGCCCAAACTTGAGCATCAGGAAACTTTAATAAATGAGACCCCTGGTGTAAATAAACCTAGAGCAAATTGGTGTTTCTTCTAAACTACTCTATACCTTAAGGCTATAATGCAAGGATGTGTTTGTGAGGCAGCCGAGGTGAGGCACACTGCAGCTGGAAATAGCCACAGAAACACTCGATGCTGTGGTTTTTGGAAAATCAGCAACCCACACACACCATAAAGCCTGACAGTAGCCAAATATAACTAGAAATCACCTCACAACATCTTCTGAAAGCTGCTGTTTGGCTAAAGAAAAAGGCTCAGCCCGTCATCCTTCCAAATTGAGACTCCAGCTGCACGTGTGCGCCACCTGTGCTTTGCATATTGCGGCTGTAATTGGTGCCGTTCTCCATGTTTTGGGTCAACAGCTATGTGGGACAGACCTCCTGCTGTCCCACATACTGGAGCTGTTAGGTCTGTGGCTGCTGCTGCTAGTGCTGAAGGCTGATAAAAAGCTAAAAATCTGACCACCAACGCCCAGCTAAGTACTGCACAATGTCCTAAACTGACTTCTGAAGTGCAGAAACAAATATCTGCAAGAGTGTTTACTGACTTGTGACACTTTATGGCTACTTAAACTCAACTGTAGAATTATTACATTTAAAGAGATCAAAATAAGCTCAAAACAAACTAAATGCTAAGTGAAGAAACAGATTCTCTTAAATCAGAGGTCAGCAAGCTGTTTTTGTTGCTACTGGACCATAATGAAATACCAAAATGCTGTTTATCAATTAGTCTGAGCTGGAGAAATCTTGCTTCTGTTGAGGTCACTGATTTATATTTCTAATGATGGCTCACCTGGTTCGGACAGGTCTGTCTCAGAAGCTTGATAAACTGCTGTATAGGACTTTCACCAGGGAGAGTTGGCTTCATATCCTGTTTTGAATCCTGTGAAAACGTCATTCAAAAGATTCTAGAAGCATCTTTCAGCACAATCACTTCAGGTTGAGCCTCTTTCTTTAGTACGGCTTTCAGTCTCTCACATCATTGTGGATGAAAGTTGGCCCACTCTTTAGTTTACTGAAGTTTGCAATCATTCATCTATACGCAGCTCTCTGAAGGTCCCAACACAGCCTTTCATTGAAATCAGTTAAGTCTGGTTTTGACCTTCATCCTTTTACCCCTGGCTGCTGTGCTCAGGATCATTGTATTCTCTACTACTGTGTTGAAAATTACTATAGGATGCTTATGCTGATATGCTGTGTTTTCACCAAATGTGGTGCTATTCATGTTGACCGAACATCTCTACTTTTGAAGTACTTGAGATACTTGAAGAACTTGAAGTAAACTGTGTTGGCAGACTCTTTTTAAAGCGGAGAGTGTTTCTCCTTGCAATATTTCAAAAATAAGCCACACTTGAACATGAACTTTAACATGTAACGTGCTAACTGAGTCCTGTAGAGTCTGAGATGTAAGTTTGAGATGTAGTTTTTGCAGTTTCTGATCATTGCACAGTCTGAGCTCAGGATGAACTTGCTGGCGTGTCCAGTCGAGTGAAGATTGGAGCGTTGTCCTGACACAAACCTGAATGTCCAGTCCAGAAATCTGTCAAAACATCTTCATTTACAGAAGCGCTCACACTTGCTGATAAGCAATTAATCAAGTGCTTTTGATTAGCAGGACCTGGCTGCTACTTACCTTTTTAAACCCTATTGAACCCATAATGTGGCAGCATTATAGGGAAGAAGGCTTTGCAGGTGGAGAGCTATCTTTATTTCAAATTTTGCCATTTTCCCACATTAAAAAGTTCGTTTACATGACGCATGTGCATACGCAGGATTAAATCACATCTATATGTACAATGGTAGTTACTACACTTACTGACAGAAATGTTTAAATAAAGAAAGAAATACATGTGCAATATGAACACTCACATTCCAGCAACGGTGCTGCAATATGGTGGCAGTAAGTATTAAAGATAATCAGAACTCTGCAGTGTCCATTGGTGCTTCCAAACACTTTCAGCATATTAGTTACAAGACAAAACAGCATCATAAAGACAAACGAGCCCATGATTGATCTGAGCTGCTTCCCACTGGTCACAGTCACCGGTGACTGCTGAGTTGTTTCTATTCATTTTATGATGACACATGCTTGTAGCTACTGTTATGTGTAGGTTATTCTGTCATATCACAAAGGGCAAGCTTTGCCAACCAGACGTCACAGATCTTAGAAAATTCCTCTCATCCACTGCTGCAGACACATTACTTTACAGGCATTTTGCACTACTGGCAACATCTTGGACAACAGCTATCATATTAAAGGCGTTTTGTTTGGGAGCTACAGCGCATGAGCAAACAGGGATTTTCCTCACATGATGGATTTACTGCAGATTATTAATGAGTGAAGTCCTTTAACATAACAAGAGGGGGGAGGGGAGGGTGGGTATCATCATCAGTCAGAATCTGACAAGCCAGCATAAAGAAGGAAACTAAAGACGGACTGATGGAAGAAACTTCCCTGAGACACATTTCCTAATTGTCATAATGTGTCAGAACGACACACGAGAAGAAGGGGAAAAAAGACGTCTGTGACAGAAAAACACAAATGCAGCATTTCTGAGAATTCCATCTCACCGTGTAACCTTTGTTCAGCAAATCTGAAACACGACGGGGGGATTTTTTTTTCTTTCCCCCCCACAGACGTTATTGTCCCTGACAGCTCTGCTGAAAAACCAGCCGAATCAAAGCTGAGGAGAGATAATTACATTAGACTGTTTGATGAAAGCAATAAAGTCTGGATGACCCGAAAATGGGCAGACGCATGTAAAGTCTGCAAACAATATCTGCTTACTCGGAATTAGAGTCAGATGATGATGAGGAGGAGGAGGAGGAGGAGAGGGGAGGATGGTTTCATAAACACCAATGCTGTAATGTGAAGGAGGAAAAAAGAAAGAGAGGAAAAATAAAAGTCTCATTATCAGCCAGCTGCTACAGAGCAGAGTGTGCAGCCTGTCATAATGATCAGGATGGATTTAGTCAAAGACTTGGAATCAAAGGACAGCACCTAATCATCTGTTTACACCGTACAGGAGCTCCTCGGGCGGAGAGAGAACAGGGTTGGAGCAGGTAGACGGGAGAGAGGTGTAGGGAGGGAGAAGAGAAAGAGTGAGAGATGAATAGATAGGAGGGGGCAGAAAGGAGGTGCATTGGAGGATAGAAGAGAGAAAGGAATTAAGTGAGTGGGACTGGGAACATTTAGGAAACGAAAGAGGGAGAAAAGAGAAGGAATAAATAGAAATAAATCAGAGAAGGAACGGCAAAAGAGGACAATAAGAAAAAAAGGATTAAGAGAGAGGCAAGAGAAGACCGAAACAACGAGGAGAACAGACGTGACAGGGATTAAAAACAAGAGTAGGTGAGAGAGAGAAAGAGAGATGGAAAGGTGAGATGACAGGAAGGAAGGTAGTGGGAGGAAGAGTGAGAGAAACTGAAAAGGAGATAAAAAAAGAGAGAGAGAGAGCAAGGAAAGGATTTAAGGGAAGGAAGGATCAGAGAAAAATGAGAAGAAAGGAGCATCAAAGGGAAGAGGGGTGCCAGGAATCAGGGAAAGAGGAGATATGAGCAGGAGAGTTGAGAAATGACAGATGAACATAAGTGTGTGATGTATGGAGGAAAATAATTAGGAAGGGAAAGAATCAAAGAAAGATGGACAGCAAAAAGGAGGGGAGACAGACATGAGAAGAGAAGGAGAAAGGAAGGGAGGGGAAAGACAAACAAAAAGGGGAAGGATGTGAAAGATGAGACGAGGGAGCTGTGTGTGAAAGGGAATATGGGAGGAATGAAAAAAGAGGACAGAGGAGAAGAGAGATGAATGGAACAGGGAAAGGAGGGGAAACGGGGAGAAAGATGCAGGGAACGTGGAGATGAAAGAGAAGAAAATGGAAAGGAAAAGAAGGAGAGAGGAAAAAGTTGAGGGATCAAAGACAGAAATAGATGAGAAGAGGAAAGGAAAGGGACACAAAATAAGGGACATGGAACGTCTGCATCTTAAAAGGGGGTGGCAACAACAAAAAACACAAAAAAAATGGGTTAAATGAGAAAAGTGGATGAACAACACATGAGGGGGAAAAGGAAGAAAAATGAAGATGGGGCCATGACTCAAAAAAGAAAAAAAAACAGATCAGGAAGGAAGTGAAAAGAGGAGAGTGAGAGATGGCAACAAAAGGAGACATGGAGTGAGTGAGAAGGAAGCAGCGAGAAGGAGGGAGGGAGTGGCAGACACAGAGATTAAAGGGAGAGAAAGAATGAAGGAGAGATGGAGAAAGACTGGTGATGAATAATTGCTGGTGAGAACACAGCAGCTCAGCGACACTCAGCCTCTCCTGCCGCCGCTTAGCTCGAGGGCTCGGAAACATCAACCGCGGCATTAAAAATAGCAGTGATTATTTGAAAACAGGCCCGGGGAAAAGTGTATTTACAAATAATAATTCTCAACATTTGTTTTTATCTTACTTGAAGCAGCAGATGGGAGGGGTGGATCACAATCTGACAACTGAACGTGGGGAAAACTTTTTGTCTTTCTAAAGCGACGCTTTTAACCCACAGACAGACATCGTGACACCTGCGAGGCCCCTTTGAAAGATACGAGCTCGGCTGGACAATCCAGGATCTGCTAGACTGGCATACGAATTGAACGTGCAAGCTAACCTGACCTACAAATGCTCTACTATGCGACCTGGCAAAACAAGTCAAGACTAGGAAAAGTAACAAATCTGTGTTACAATAAGTCAAAGTTGACGGAGCAGAGTGACATGAAAGGCTGTTATGATGGATTTTCATTGCAGTTCCAGTTACTACTGCCTGCTTACTTTTGCCACATGAGGCCAGGCAATGCTGTGCACCAGGAGGAACCCAGGACCCACTGGGTCCTCTGAGAAGGTCTGAGAAGGATTTCACGCCAATACCTAGGGTAGTGTCTAGCACTGCCTTAAAACAGGATGGTTCTTGGGCTCGATTCCACCATCTGTCCTGGATCTTTCTGTGTGAAGTTTGCATGTTTGCACATCTGCATGGGCTCCCTCCTACAGTCCAAAGACATCTAGTTAGTGGAGTTAGGTTAACTGGTGATTGTAAATTGTCCATAGCTGTAAGTGTGAATGCTTGTGTCTCTGTGTTAGCCTGTGACAGGGTCTACCCTGTGTCTTGCTACAATAGCTGGGATAGGATCCAGCCCTCCACAACTGTGAACTGAACAAGTGAAAGAGAATGGGTGGACCTAATAGCAGTCACCAAACCAGCCATGCTGAACGATGTAGCAGGCAGCTCTGGGTGAACCTGCTCTCACCTGTGAAAAGAAGAAGGGGTCAGTGGGGGCACCAATTCTTCTATGCTGTGGCAAATGCCAATCGGGCTCACTGTTGAGCCACCGAGTCTGTTTCTGATCGTTTTGGAGACATCCACATCAGTGTCCTGCTGGAGGTCTTTTGTAGCTCTGGCTGTGCTCATCATGAGTTAAGGACCTTCTGCGGCCCTGTCCAGCTCTCCTAGAGTAGCTGCCTGTCTGCTGGAATCTTCTCCATGCTCTCGAGACTGTGCTGGGAGACACAGCAGACCTTTTGGCACTGACTGATGAGCCATGATGTACTACAGTCAGAATAAATGAGGAAGAAAAAATGTCAATTTTTTCACCTGCAAAAGCACTGCTTTGGATTTTGAGGTCGTCCCACTGTTGCCTCTCTAGTCCCCCTGCTGTTAATGTCATTAACAGCAAAGCAGCTGAAACTGATGGACACCCCCTCTGCTACTTAACTGATCAGATCAATATCCCAGAAGTCCGACTGACTTGATGCTATACTCTGATCAGAAGTATATCCTTTATGTATTTATTTTTTAAAAGAAAGTAGGAGAAAATCCAAACTGTCAAAGGAAAAAGAATGAAAAAGTGGCACAGCGGCCTTTAGTTCGCTCTTTCAGCCTTGCTTGGTTCACTGCATTAATGATTTTATCATTTACATGGTGCCTTCTTTTATTCCTTAACTTTGAGTGCAAATACCAGCACACCGCGGACTCTGAGAACAGGTTAGATTTAAAAACTCAAACACTTCTTCAAACAGGTATTGTGGATTTTTGTTGCAGCTTACTGTTAATAGGCCACAGGGCACTTAATGTTCTCTGTCTTTTTAAAGCAAATAGCAGCAGAGGGTGGAAGTGAAAGGAAATAAAAATGGACCAGGCCACCTGGGCCGGACTGGACTTCAACTGAAGAGCTGGCTCTCCACCAAATTACTGACAGGGCGGCGCAGTAGGGGTCTGATTTGCGGTAAAGTAGGCTGATTGGACATTCCTGCCGTTTGTGTCATAGGTTTATTATCACAGGGCGTGCTGTGTTGCTTTGTAATTTCATTTGGAAATGATTGGCGATGCTTGTGGGGAACGTTGGAATATTTCCAGTGATTTAGCAAAGGGACGAGGACTCGTTATCTGGAGAAAAGGTGAGGAAACGCTGTTAAAAGCCAACCGAGTCTTCCTGTGCACTCTCTACATCATCACAAAGCAGAAGCAGGGAGGAACATACAGCATACTGTACATTACTACTGAGACACAGCGCTACAGACACAACCTTTAAAACAAGAATAACTCACTTTAATTTGCGCGAGGATGTGCGAGCTGTGTACTAAAGTTATCTTTCCTAGAAAACGGAATATTCTTGCATGAAAGGAAGCAAACTGGAGGGAAAAAATGCTCCAAATCCAACCACTTCAGAAAGGACTGATAAATAAATGCATGCTGACAAACACAAACGCACATATGCACATCAAACAGGTTATCTACAAAACTGTTACATTACAGGCTGAAAAACAGCGCATCTGTTCCCATCTTTAAATTACCGTGTGTTTGGAATACAGGCTCATCATCCTGTCAGTGGCAGCTCTGCCTGTAGGTCATTATCAGTCTGCACTACCACCTCAGAGCCCCCTTTACCTCCAACTAATAGGACAGAGCATGCAACATGCACATAATGTGTCATGCTCAAGTATTTTCAAGCACTGAAATCTGTCCTTTAATCGTACAGTGGTCACTTTATTACCAGCTCTTGTCCCAGCAAGAGCTACATTATGATGCATTTGTGCACCTGAGTAAGTGTTGGGGTCGTTAACACTGCCTGGAGGTATAGCTTGTTTCTCCAACCAAGTTCTTGCCACGATGACTTATGGAACACATTATTGTTTATTAATAGGAAGCCGACTTCACCCCGATTATTTGGTTTGCACAGGCACGCGCTGTCTAAGAATGCATTCACCACATTTCCACAGGCTTAGTGGGTATTGCAGGTTTTTATATTAGCTGCTTCGAAGCTCCAAAGTCCCCTCTTCTGGGAGCTGACGAACTCGTGATTTGGGGTTGGGTGAGGTCCGATGATCCTGCTGTAACTGGAAATCCTAGCTGTGTGAAATCATTAGTGTGACTTTTTAGGAGGTTTCTTTCCAGGGTGAATCCCACCTTGCCAATAAATACAGCACACAACCAGATTTTCTGCACTGTCTGCAGAACAAAGGTTGTTTGTTAAAATAAATAAATAAAATTCTGATTTATTTACCTTTTCTTGTGTTCCTAAACACACCAGGCTCTCCAGAACATGCACCTATTTTTGGACTTTCATGCTGTAATTCAAGTTCTGCTTTCAAGTCAAATATGATGATGGTGCTATATTTTAAAAAGCCGATGGATCACCGAGCTGATATGTTCTATATGATTGGTCTTTCCTCGCAGCATCGATGCCCCTCTGTCTGCTAGCAGCAGTCCCAAAGAGCCAGAAGTCATCAGAATTATTCAAAGAAAAAAAATTCAATTGAAAACTTTTAAAAATTATTCTTTTTTTCTTTATATTCTTTATACATTATGTATGCAAAATCTTACATATATTCCACGTATTGAAGTAATAAAAGTACTTAGCATCCAAACCTTGAGTCAGTTGAAGTTCTGGTCAGTGCACTTTGTATTCTGTGGGATTCCCTTCAAAAACCATAAGTCTTATCTCAAAGAGACTGACACTGTGTGAAAGAGGACAAAATTGGCTTCATCTCAATTTAAAATTGTGCTTGCTTTTGTTCAGGACAAGTATTTTGTCGTGGTTAACCAGCATATGTTGTCTTACAACATACAGCCATGGTAAAAAGAAAGCATGCCTCCTGTCAACTCCAAGCTTTTACCCAACAGGGGAATATTTTACAATCCAGGGCAGCATTCACCTTAAAATGACAACCTGAAACAAACACGAGACATTTGACACCATGTCAAAACATAAGCCAAGCTTGAGAACCAACTATTGGAAAACCTGTGGATCGATTCAAATATCGATAGTATCAATACCAAGGCTGGAGCACGGTAGGATTAATACTTAGTTTCTATCCTCTAACTTCAGTATGTGAAGCCCACAAACCGTCTTTAGGTTATAGCAGCTGTATTGGCTACAGTGGTCCTGTGTTTACTTGGTATCGGATCAATACCAACATTTACAGTATTGCACAGCACTAACATACATTTTTTAAAACCATCTTTTTGCACCGATACCTTGAATTGTTTTCTATACGACTTTTCCAAACTCCTGCATCACTGCAGAGGAATTTTGACCTACTTTTGTTTACAACGGTGAACTTTGCCGTTCGTGTGCATTTGTTCATGCACAGCTCTCTTACAGTCCTGCCACAGCACTTCAATCAGGTTAAAGTCTGGACTTTTGCCTTTGGAACAACTTGATTCATTTCTTTTTCAGCCATTCTGTTGTAGATCTGCTGCTGTGCTTGGGATCATTGCATGATAGTGTTTGGGCCAAGCTTTAGCTGTCAGACAGATGGCCTCAGTCTGAATACTTTGGTATACAGAGGAGCTCATGGTTGACACAATGACTGCAAGGTGCCAAGATCCTGTGGCTGCTAAACAAAGCCAAATCACCATCCATCCACCACCGTGCTCGACAGTTGGTAGGGGTGTTTGTGTCGATATGCCGCGTTTGATTTTCCATATAAACGGCGCTGTGCGTTGCCTCTACTGTAATCAAAAGAAGTGTTGTGGTATGTTCAGAAATAACCTTGCAAACCCCGTATTAAGCCGCAGGCAGGAAAGCATTTTAAAATTTCCGAACTTAGAACGGGAGTGGAGATGAAATTTTGTAATTTTACAGCACAGGAGGACCCCCGCCTTCACTCTGATCCATCCCTAAGCTGATTTGTCATATTTTCCACAGCTCAAGTACTTTTAAATTCACCCTGCTGTAAACATAAATTTTTCAATACCGGCTCCTTTCATTGCGAGGCGAACATTACATCCTCTAGGGGATGCAAAAAGGGCTTGTTTTGGAATTACAGCATCAAAGACAATCATTTCAAGTTGAGTGTACTTACTTGAAAGACATCTTAGCCGAATTTGTGCACAGTCTGAAGCACCATCCCTCTGGCACCAAACGAGCACATTCAAACAAGCGTTGCAGGAGAATTCCAAAATTAATTATTCGTAGTTATCGAGACAAACAGCAATGGCTGGATTTCCACATTTAATAATAGACAAAAAAAATTGTCATTCTTTTATGTACATCAATAATTACAAGGTCAGTAAGCTATTATCCTCAAGTTTTACATGTAGTTGTCATCAGCTTCTAGTAATGCTTGTTCATCCTACTCTGCTGTCTTACATACAAAATATGCACTGTAGTCACATTTTTAAAAGCCGAGAGAGGTTCGCCATAAATGATTTTTTTAAACCATTCAACAAATATCATTCACAATACTTTCTCATTATTTACAAAAGAACAGCAACTGCTAAATTATACATATTAACAACCTACTTCCTCAAGATATATAATGCCTCTATACAAAAAGGAAGGAGGAGGAAAAACGATAGAGGGGGTAATGACTGAATTTACAATGACCTTATTCGGATGCTTAAACCTAGGTGTTACAGCATTTTAAGTACAGGTTAATGCTGCTAGTGTCTACTTGTGAATATTAGGAACGTTTCCAGTTACTAAACACACTTTATGAACATGTATCTGCTGTACATTTCTACCAGCGAATACAGAGATTAATAAAGTGAAATAAGGCCACTGTAAAGTTTCAGTGTTACCCTAGTAAAGTTTGAGGCCTGGAAAGTGGAGCAAAATAGAGGAAGCTGCCCATCTCTTCGAACCAAAAACAAAAATAAATGGACAGGTAAACAGGGCAGTGACAGTGTACACACTTTAAATGTTTCCCTTTGCAAACTTCCACACTCCCTCTAAGATATTTTGAGCTGCTCAGGAGCACTTCACACCCTGGTAACACCGAAAGGTAGCGGGAGGTAATCGGCTGGAGAATCTGAACTTTAGGACCCAGGAATCTCGTAATGCGACATCAGCAGAGTGCACACGCTAAAGTTCATGTTTACCAACAGGGCTGGGCTTTAATGCGTTTAGACCAAGGGGAGAAAGTCAACAGATTTAGCTTCGGCCTGCCCACGTCGACGTTAAAACGGAGTGTATTGTGCTCTTAGGTTTTGATTTGTCGCATCAATTTGGTCTTACAAAAAACACGGGACCCATACTGGAGCTAGATTTCTGATTTTAAAAAAGAGAAAGAAGGCATTTCATATATATTCTCATGCATCCACCACCGTTCCTGCAATGCTGGCAAAGATTCCTCAACACATCATAGCGAGGAAAAAAAGCCAGTGATTCCATGTTTGACCGATGAAAACAAAAAGCAGCTTTCCTGCAGCTTTACAACCCTCCTCCAAGCAATATTTAACACTAATCCACCAAACAAAATAGGGCACACTGAGGCCATCTTCCAGCTCCGTAGAGGTATAATCATTTACTATTTAAGGATGGCAAGACTAAATTAGCAAATGCATGCCCTTTTTCCCCCATAGCTGCTTTACAATAAATGCCTTACAGATAGATTCAAATTATTATATTCCAAGTAAAGGTTTTGATTAAAATGTGACTTCAAAAGTAAATAAGAGGGGAAGAAAATGAATGTGCAGGTATGTTTCTTAGTAATTTGAAAGAACGGTTATGTTTGACTGGTTTTAATCTGGGATGTTTTTCGTGTTGCTGGCAAAAATTATTTTAGCAGAAATTTGAACGATTACGTTTTGTATTTACACTTGAAATTTTCCCGCTACAGATATATAACATTTTTTGAGTACAGTTTCCAGTTTTGCGCTGAAATGACTGCTAGCTTATCCTGATTGCACAGACAACAAAGTAGCTCCACCCCCACTGGTCTGCAGGTGGAAACCTTTCTGTAAAGCATCGACTGCAGGAGGCAATCGATTTCCATCAGGAGCCGTGTTTAAAGGTACCCTACGCATCAGCATTATTTTTTTTTTTTAACTGTACACAAACACATCTGTCCCAGTGATTTGATGCTAATCCACTGGGGAAAAACAAAGGAAAACAAAAAAAGCAGCAATGCATCAAAGCAAAAACATGCTGTGCAGGTTAAGACATTTAAAGGTGCAATATGTATAGATTTAACTTTTCCAAAGACGTCTATACAGCACACATATCTACCGAATTTGGCATGCTAACCTGCCAACACTGACCCGTACTCTTACACAATTGCACTTTGCACTAAAGCATCCAGTCTGCACTCGGCACAGTATCAGAGAAAAAACAAAAACACTTTTCTTTTATACAGACACTGAGGACCGGGAACTTTTAGCAGCAGACGGCAGACATGAGCATCGTTTGTGCCCCATTGTGAGTTTTAAAGAAAGACCGGCTAAGAAACAAAAACAAGGCCGCTTAGGATCTAGATTAGCTGCTAATGCTAATGCAAAACCTTCCCACTGCTACCCTAAAGTAAGGTGTTCTACATATTGCACCTTTAAAATTTTGGTTTGCAAAAGAAAAAGTAAAATGCTTCAGTATGTTTGCAAGATACTGACTAAACATCCAAGGTAGTGCTTTTAACACTAACGAAAGGCAGCTAAATGCAGACAGAAGACCACAGAAAGTGGCTAATCTCAAAAAATAGTTAATAGTTGTCATTTATAAGATACAATGTAGCTGAGATGAAAACAGCAAGACCTTTTTGTCCATCAGTCATCATTGGGGGGAGATGAGGTTATCATGGGGCGGCCTAACTGGACAACAGTAGCTGCAGCTGGGCGTAGCTTCACTCTGCTGAGCGCAAATGCGTTTGCTGCTCGGCATGGCTGAAGCACACTAAGTAGGGCTTTTAAAGCATTAGTTGGCTGAATGGACTTCTCTTCAAGTTTTGTAGAGCTAAATATGCTTTGAATGCGCGCACAGGCCAAATTTATCCAATTACAGCATACAGTCTGGGCCACAAGCCCAGAATTATGAACCCGGCAAACTGCAGTTAGCCAAGACCAAGAATGAGGCATCGTGCTCTAATGATACATGAAACATGTCGTTACATTTATTATTAAAGTGATAAAAGTAATGACATGCTTTAGATATCAGGTCATACTGTCCAGCCCTACCATTAAGCTGTATGTCCGTCGTTTCCTAACAGGGGCAAACGCACAACTCGGAGTCTGTACACGCCAACACAGTCCTGAGAAGATGCCTGATCGGCAAAATAAAAATTAATGAAAACAGCCGTGTGGGTGGACCAGGGATGAACTGCCCTGGATAAATGTTGAAACTGCAATATTACTTCTAAATTTACCTAATCGCTTTGAATGCTTGGGACTTGTGTAGGAGTCTGGTGTGAGGCTGCTGACAACAAACTTGTTTACAGATAAACAGGTTTCATACATGTCAAAAAACTTTAGTCTCTTTTGAGTTTTTAAGCCAATCATAGCACAGAGGTTAAAAACAAAAACACAAACATTCAACATTATCTCAAAGAGATCAGCATCCGACACAGGATCCGTGTCGTTTGAACCATCAAGCAGAAGAAGATCACAGTGGGCTGACTGGGCATGCAGAGCTCACATCTTCTTTACAAGCTCAGTGTCTTTCTAAAGAAAGGAAGAAAAAAAAAAACTTCAAAGTGACAACTGGCTCTTTAATGGTCTGAACCCATCATCCCGCAGTTCCTCTGCCGTCTGCATTAACCACTGCACTGCCCTGTCACCCATGGCCAAAGAAAGAAAGTGGCGACAAACCGTCCTGGGTGAGTTACAGTTTACAGATTTACCTTGGCTGCACAGATTTTACATTCATTGATAGAAAACAAAACAAAACAAACAATCTTTATGAAATTATTACTGCAGTACAGTCGAAGCAGTTGTACACCACACTCGTATGGAGAGATTCAATGCAACAAAATCATATTTGCAACGATGAAGACGACTGCCGTTGTAGGTTCTGTCACTGGAGAGTACAGTAAAGCGATTGAGCATCGTGAACAGCTAGTGTTGTATGTTAAACAGAAACAGGCCTGCTGCGGAGTGAAAAAGTTAACCTGCAGAGAAATCAAAAACGCAAAGGTGCTGGCAGATCTCAGAGCTGCTGACGCTGCAGAGGAAAGACAGAGATGTAGTTCATGTGCCGTTCAGGCATTTTAGTGTCGGGAGCACGTCGGCACCTTTGATGGCGGTTAATGGGAGTTTGCGAGCCGCATTTCTGTTGTGTCTCTCGTGTCTCTGCCACACTTTTGCCTCACAGGTTATTGTAAAGTCTCACTTCTAAGCCAAATCTCACATAAAGCGTAATTTTCTTCTTCCAATGGCCAACATAGCACATTTTATTAGAATTTCTTGAACTGAACTGCACCTCCAAATGGTTGGAGGTCAAAGAACTTCATTCTGAGACAGCGTGGTAGGTGTTTTCAAAGAGACAGAAAAAGTACTAAATAAAAATACTCTGTGGAACTCAGAAGGACTCTTTGTGATCATCACATTCATGTAATAATAGTTGATAATTACCAAAACGCCCTACAACATCCAGAGCCTCAGTTTAATATAAATAATAATAATTATTATGATTTTATTCTGTAAAAACAACCCAACGAAACATCAAACTACCCATGTTGGGTAAAAAACAAACCCTTTATTCTAGCAGAGGAAAGAAGAAAACTGATAAAGACGGCAGGTGAAGCGCTTTGATTCCTCAAAGCATGAGCACGAACGGAGCCGGCTTCTCCGCGCCGTAACGCTCGCCAAGCGGAGTCGCGAGCGCACGCGGCACTCTATAATTACAGAATGTCAGCTTTGTTCATGCTTTCTGTTCTGACCTTTACGCAGTGCTAAAAGTGTGCCCTTTAACCAGGCGGTGTGACGTTCTAGTATGCTGAGCACATGTGAGAGCCGGGAACTAAACACAACGAGCTCTTTAGGGTAAAATGCAAACTATTAAATTGTTCTATTGCTGCACTTCCCAGAGAGCGGGAAGTTTACAACCTTCCGAGACGGCAGGAGATGCAGCATATTTCCTGTAGGTTGATACACCAACAAATGTGTCAAAGGCCTAAAAGTGCTGCAGCGCACAACCTATATCTTGTAAATGTGAACAATAAGATACATAGCTATGTATAGCTATATGCAAAATTGAACAAAGAAAGAAAGAGAAACTAAAGCAAAAAATGGCACAAACCCAAGTTGTGACAGCTCTTTTTTAATCTACCAATCTCAGTTTTTTTGTGTTTGCCTTGGGGTTTTTTATTCTGCATTTTCCCTCATTTTCCCACTTGAAGTAATGCAGCTTTAAAAGCAGGCCCGATATTTTAGATGTAGACTGTAGACAAGTGCAGGGAAAAGCAGCTGAGGGACCAGACGACAACATAATTTCAAGAGACAATTTTTTTCTTTCAGAATAAATAACCAGGGTCTTCTGTGACATGGAGGCCGATTCAAAAGTCCAGTTTTAAAAAACGATGCTCTTAAAGAAACAGTCACTGACTCATGCATTCTGGCTGCTAACAAAAATAAAAAACACCGCACTTTACCATTTTAACGCTGGGCTTTAGCAGCTCCACTGTAGCTGCATCGATAAGGGCACAGACGTCGCTGCTGTATGGGCTAATTGGGAGGTTGTAGATAGGTCACAGATGTGGAACAATCGCAATCGAATGGCACGATAAGAGCGGCGGAGATGCTGGTATCCCGGGGGTAGGAGGGATGTATTGCATTTCGGGAAATGAGAGCAGTAATTAGAAGGTATGGATTTCTCAGGCAACAGTTGCAGAGCTAAACAGTTGCCCTGGCAGCGGTCACTAACATCAGCCAAATCATTTCAGTCAATCAGAGTCACAAGATCTATAGGAAGCCGGTGTCACATGGGTTTCGAGGACAATTTTTAAATGCCAGAGGTCTCCCTCCACCCCACCACTACTACTGGCTCTGTGTGTGTGTGTGTGTGTTTGTGTGTGTGAGAGCCTTGAATACTGCCATTGGCTTTCATTACAACTGGAAGAGTAATTAGCTGGAAAAGCTTCAATTGCACTGGCGATCCAGCAGCCAGCCGGCCAGCACGGGTGAGGCATTGCAGCGGTCTTGCCTTGCACGGCGGACAGCTCGGCAGCCAAATGGCCAGAGACGGAGAGACGAAGCTCCAGACAGGCCGCAAGAGTGGGCAGTGGGAGAAGACACATAGGCCGATTGAAATGTCACACACTCTTTAAATGGGCTCTGGCTACACAGGCAACCTCCTACAGTGGATCCTCATTAAAGGAAGACTGAACATGCTGTTAGCTTGCTCGGAGGCCAAACTGTGCAGGACTCCAGTGACAACAGCCCTCAGTGCTGAGCTGTGAACATGACAGCAGGTGACAATGGGCTACAAATGGGTACAAGGGCTTGCTGAAGTGTGTGTTATGCGTTTTTGTGTGTGCATGTCCAACCGAGCGTGTCCAGTTTTGTTCCTGCCTCTGAAATAACACAATACAAAACAAAGAACAACAATAACTTAAATAAAATGCGAACATAGACGGTCGCAAAGTCTCTGGATTTTTTTGTATTGTTTTTTGTTTTTGTCAAAAACTACGAGACAAGGATCTCTTCTAGCAGCAAGCCGTGGCCGCCTCGACTAACGAGGTGGTGTCGACAAATGTAAAATGTTTCATTGAGGGGGAGGGGAGGGGTCAGCACCCGCTCTGTCCCTTCCTTCCTCCCTCCCTCCCCCCTCTCTGTGTCTAGTTTCTGTCGATCAGTTCGAGGGGACTCCAAGCATCAAAGTTCCTGTAGGAGGACAGGAAGGGGGAGACCTCTGAAGCTGCAGTCTGCCAGATGTCTCGGCCCCCTTTACCAAAACGTTCAAGTCCTGCGTCCCAGCATGCACCTCTCCCTGCCAGAACAGAGCTGGTGGGAGTCTCTGAAGGATGGGGCTGAGGCGAGGGGAGGGTGGGGGAGGCTGATGGGAGAGCTTTTGGTGTTGGGATGGTAGAAGAGGACAGGGGATGCAGTCAGATGCAGGTGGATGGCTGCGCTGTGGGCTGCTGTTTACGGTTCCTCAGTCCCCCAGACTTCTCCTTGTACCCCACACACATCTGCTGAGATACATCGACCAGCGCGCTGGCCACGGCCAAACCTGCACACACACAAGAGGACTCATTTAGTTAAAGCTTAAAAAACATAAAGATATAAAACTACAAACATGAATTACTTTTATTAAGCTTTTCCTTATTTTCATTCATATCAACCTGTGAACTGTGTATAACATATGAAACATGTCCAAAGTTTCAAACATGTGCAAATAATCACACTGCTGCACAAAAGACAAGGGATGCCCCTAATATGATCACCTCAAGCATAGAGCTTTTTTTTTCTGCAAGAGGCAGCCAATCAGAAAACAACTTCAAAAAAACTAAAAAACACACTGTGACATTTAAGAGAGAGGATAAACTGTGATGTAAGCACTTTTAACCTCCAAGAATACAAATGTGGAGCTGGGAATGGGGATAAATGATCAAGTTTAAAGTAGAAACTGACCCATAAACAAGGGAATCGATACATATAAGTTCCATTAGATGGAGAAAAGTTAAATGCTAAGCCATGTTAAAACAGCTAGTAGATCGTTTATAATTAAGAAAAAACATTAAGACACTGAAATGTTGCACTGGTAACGGTCTCAAAAACCCAGCATTAATTAGGCTACACTTGCAATATGAGGCTAACTCTTAATGCAGCAACGTAATGTGGGGAAAGCTGCTGATGTGTGGAAAGTAAAACACACAAGTTCCAGCTCACAACCACGTACACAAACGTGCAGAGCTGGCAATCATTAACTTACACCACACTTCATCAACATTTAATAATATTCTCTGAGCCATGAAATACCAGTAAACTCCATTTATCACCAATATTAGATGCATTTACTGCAATCAAGTAAACATAGCTGAAGGCAAAAAAAGAAAGCGGCTGCGCTAGGGATCGCACGCTGAGAAATCATACCGCTACTACTAGTTTCTTATTGATTGAAAAAGAAATAAAAAAGGGTGCAGGACGGCTCAAATCACCTAAATGAGCCGAAGATAGAAATCAGTGATCATCTGTAGTGGTGATATCCTTTTGGTTGCTATGAAATGAGCTAAAGAGTGCTGTGAGGCTGGGATGCTGAAAACTGAAAGCAGTTTAAAAGATCTGATAGCAACACGGCCGGATGGGGAACAAGTTAAAAGCATTAGAACGGTAGACCCCCCCCAGGGCACAAGGAGATGGGAGGAACACGGCTAACATGGTCTCAACAAAAGCTGCCCGAGGGAAAGCTCCATCGAGAGCCGCGGCAGTTTTGTTATGACAAAAGGACAATGTGGTAATTAATAAGGGCCTTAGGCATGCTGATGGTCTGGGGACTGCAACTGTGGGAGGCAAAGAGCTATACAACACAGAGGAGGAAAAAAACACTGAAAGAAAGGCAAGTTGAATTATTGAGACAGTAAAAGAAAGAGAACAGGAAACAAAAACTAAGGAAAGGTAAGGGAAGCAGCACTTGGTCTTATCAGAGGATCTTGAAAAGAAAGATAAGGAAAACAGATGAAGCATGGGTGGGAATGTAAAGACAGCAAGTGACAGAGCAGAGGATGAAATAAAGTAATGGACTCAATTCTCAGTGCTGTCAGAAGTTGGGCAAAAAAGGAGGAGGAAGGGAAAGAAAGGAGCAGAGGGAAACAGGAAAAACACTAGATTGCACTTTAAAGCAACGAGGATGAGAAGAGTATAGAGAGGAATCAAGCACAGAATGAGCCTGCATGCATATAGCTGCAGTATGCTTCCTAACACACCAAGTAGATGAAGGTAGGAAAGCAACAAGCAGTCTCCATTTCGCCACAGGAAGAGGAAAAAAAAGGAGGGAGTAAAGAGCAGTAACTGAGGAAAACTGTACCGTTTTTAAAAATGAATACATCCACATCAACACGATGGTGCTACATGAAGTAATTGCTGTAAACATGTTAGACCACTGTCGAGATGGATGTGCATGATTTTTGCCGTGACTAAAAATCACACAATCCCCAAGTAGCATTCAGAGGTGTGGTTAGTTCTGCGAGTAATTTACAACAGTTGTACCGTTTTCCAAACACAGGCACAGTCAGCTGATGTCCAAAAACAGGCAGTTAGTGAGGTCGGGTTAATTGGGGATTCTAAATTGCCCATAAGTGTGAATGAGAGTGCGAATGCCCTGTGAGAGGCTGGCGACTGGTCCAAAGTGCATGCAGCTGAAGTTGAGTAGGTCCACCACTAAAATCAGTCATGTGGTCAAGTATAGCTCAGGAGATCACTGTGAAACCTTGTGTGCTCTCCATGGTCCTGAAATCACAAGTGTTCAATGTGAGTGTAATTAAATTTAAGGTTTAATTTATTTTTTTTTAAGTTTGTTAACATAAAGGTATTGCCCAGACTGACGTCCATCCGAGGCCCGATTATTTTCAGGATGGGGTCCAAAATCCACATCGTGATCACTCCGTTCTCTCCTTTCTCCAACTGCTAAAAACTAAAGAGTGGCTGGAAGTTTTGTTGCCGCAAGTGAGCTAATACAGGGCGCAATACATGCTTTTTTCCAGCGTTAAATATCAGCACAAATACCACATCACAAATCAGTTTGCGTGCTTGATTTAAATATTCTCTCCTCCTTATATTTTGAAAAAGGAACACCAAGAAATCTCTAAATTCTTAATTTTTACATGTCATCTTCTCACTGTGCTCTGTTTCTAAATGCTGATAGTACTTTTTTTCGAGGCTGGATCATAAAGTTGGTGTTGGATAACAAAAGAAAGAGGAAGTGAACCAAGTTGAAAAAAGACTGAAAGGCTCAAAATTGTCATGGACCAACTAAAACCAAAGCTACAGTACATAACAGAGGGGGGAGGAAGTCAGATCAAGGAAAGATGATGTAAAAAAGTGAGGCTCAATCAAACAAACAAGTCAGGAAAGAAAAACAAGTGAAGGATTTTAAAGGCTGCGTCTTACCAGACTGTCCAGGAGGAGGGATTCCGCCGGTGCCCCTGGGTAACCGTACAAAGATGGAGAGCACGGCGGCTTTGTTGCCAAAGCAAGGCTCGAGGGCAATGGGTTTTGGGACGGACTGTGGAAAGAAAATGGGAAAAGAAGAAAAAAGTATTATACATCACAAGGCTGTCAAATCCTGGTGAACACACACCATTTTCAAAGCCGTGGATAACAGAGGCTTTACTGTTGCTGTTCTTGTTTGTGTCAGCAACATGCACAGAAACACAAAAACCCCACCTTTCTATCCCGTGCTGAGATGCAACTACTGATCTGCAGGCACAAATTGCCCACCCCTCCAACCTTCAAAATCCCCAACTGAGCACAATTTCATGACAATGCCGCATGTGTGCAGCGTTGGCAATGAGTGGCTATCAAGCGAAGACGCCTGAATGGAGATTTGAGTCGGCGGCGCGCTCCGGTCGCTGCAGGCCGTCTGACACGCCTGACTCTCTAATACCAATCTCTCCTTTTTATCAGCGACTCATCCATATGTGGGGGATGAGTCTCCTCCCCCCCTCCGCCCTGTAAACACTGTCCGGATCTGCTGCTGATGCTAGCCTCGTACAATATTTATAGTTTTACCTCGACAGAGGATATGGATATGGAGAATGCCACCATCTTGCCTGCATACAGATAACTTCCTGTGTCTCTCTGGCTTTGTGTTTTGAATTCCTGAGCCGGACAAGAAAAATTGGGCCATGGCATGGCTTCACACACTACTGACACTGCCTCTCAATGTGCTCAAACACAAAACCTTCCAAAACAGACAAGTTGAGATCCTTCCCATGGCAGTCTTTATACTCTGGAGAGTTGAGTTTAACTCCCCGAGTGGGAATGCAGCTAAAGTGACACACACACGCACATACAGCACTAGGCACACACTCTTTTTGCCTTTTCACTCACAAATTCATCACAGCTTGTCTCTCTCACACATACAGATATACACACACACAGGCACAGTAAGTATACACATGGGGAGCGGGGCAGTAATGATATTCAGGCTCTGACCCATTTTACACATTTATTCTCTGCTCCGTCTCTCTGAGGCTTACCTTTCATACCAGCAGGATACACAGGCTGTCTCACAGGTAGCTAGGGAAGTGGCACAAAGACCTGGATGCCTCTGGGTGTCTGTATGTATGTGTGTGTGTGTGTCTGAGTAGGGATTCAGTTCAGCTGATGCTGTAACAGAAGGGAGTCTGTATTTGTTTATGCCCGCACACATGCGTGTCTGTCTGTTTATGGCACGTGTGCTTTCGGAGGTGTGCCTGTGCAATTGGCCGTGCTCAGATACAACCTGACAGAGAAGGGCATTTTATGCCCTGTTATGTGCACTGTATACAGTACGCCTTAGTGGATACCATCATGCCTTCCAGACACTCAATAAATGTGCTGGTGATTTTACACGTCGGCCTCATGCATGGATAAACCATCATATCAGTTTTTCTCTAAAAGCAATGACTGCAATTTGACTGGGTAGGACACTCTGGCACTCCCATAACATTTTCACACAGCTGTACCCTCTTATGGGAGATGTCCCAAGAGGGGGTTCTTGCACGCAAGAGATCGCAATGCTTCGCAGCACTGGACGCTTGATGGACAGGCCACTAGGGCGGTGTCGTAACAGATAATCGACAGGGCCTCTCTCTCTTCTACGGCCTCGTGCAACCATGCAAACGCAAACCCTGCTCCTAGATTTTGGGCAAAAACCAACATGGCGGCCTGCTTGCAAGCTTTCTCTTACATTCAACAGTCATTTGTATCATTTTTGTCCAACAAAATGCACCTCTAAAAATTACACCATTTAATCTAAGAAATAAGTTAGTATTCCTAGATGGATTCAGCCTATGTTCATATAACAACCGGCTAAACAGAAAAACTGGCTTTACATTTTGCGCTGTGTGTGCATAACATCAGTGTGTGTCATTGTATCTCTCATGTATCTCTGATTTCTTTTAAGAACACAAAATGTGTGTATATGAGAGCTTGCAGCACTTTCTCCTCTCCCATTTACACACACACAGCATTAAAGCCCTTCCTGAGAACTGACGGCGGGGGGGGGGGGGGGGGGGGGGGCTACTGCAGTCGAACCAACAGCAGCAAATAAATTCCTAGACACTAAAGCTGTGGCCTGCTTCTCAACTCTGACATGCAATAAATAAATTACTGTAACAGTGGCACGGCTTTGAGAAATTAATCTGACTAATGTAGACAAAGAGGCCCAAAGATAATAGGATGGGTCACTGCTTTGTTTTGCATTCTCTTCTCCTTCAGCCTCCTTCTTCACCCCCACCCCCCTCTTGTAAAGATAACTTTAAAAGGCTAAAATCACGGAGTTTATCCCACAATGCTTTACAATCCATATAGAGTGCCACAGTGTCTCCTTCATGACCTTTGACCCAGACAAAGGAAAACTTCACAACAGCTTATCACGGTGAAGACAGAACTCCTTCTAATGTTTTCTATTAAAAAGAAGAAAAACACTCTTTCACTCCCTTGTTTTTGCTATTTGTTTGTCTTTTAAATCGCTTGCCTTGGTGGTGCTCACTGTCACATTTCAACATCAACTCTAAGTTTTAAAAGAACATGTAAACACTGAATGACGTGTAATTATTTGAAATATAATAAACACAAACAAACAAAACTGTTCCTAAGAAGAAAGTCAGTGTCAACCAAAACTGTCATGTTTTAAGAAAAAATGTTTTCAACAAAGCAATCAAAAAGACCACAAATGAAACATTCTAACTACGTTCTAATTTGTTTGCAGTAAATCAAAGTGTTTACACTGACATCTACGGCGGCCCTGAAAGGTCAAACGCACTACACCAACAAATAGAAAAAAATGCTACAAAATCTCACAAAACACAAGCAAAGTGTTTTTGGGAGACGATAATGTGACGTAACAGCTGTAGAAGTGACAAGGTAACAGTAAACGGCTAATAGCAAACATGTATCTACTGTAGTAGATACATGTAGTATTATATGAATAGAAACATAGTACCTGCGCTTAATCTCTCTGTTTTTTAAACACGTCTCGCAATACTTCGCATGTTTTGGTTTATGTCACTTTCACAGCTGTTCAGTAACGTTATTGTCTCCCCAAAAATACTGTAGTGTTTTTGTTTTATGTACTTTGTGTTTTATCCAACTTCCTGTGTTTTATTCATCTTGTGTTGTGTATCTTTTACATTTTCTTTGTGTTTTATTCTATTTCTGTTGTGTTTTTGCATAATTTTTGTTTTTACTGGTGTTTTCTGTGTGTGTTTGACATCTCAGGGCTACCATAGCGATCACATAACACAGCCCTTTTATATGTTTGCATTTAATAAGACTAAAAGATTTTTCTTACAAACGAGCACTAAATGGCTCACTAAACGTGAAAAAATGATTTCTGAAACGGGTAAACAGTCTTGCCTCCCAACATCTGTGGTTACTGGGGAAACTAAGTGTGCTACTCTTCATCCCATGTGAGACACGAGGCTGCTAAACTCTGCAAGCTGTCAAGTTTCTGACACTTGTGTCTGAAATGACACGTATGAACCAATCAGTTTATCATCAAGGAATTCCCCTTACACATATTACACTATTT
Source organism: Oreochromis niloticus (assembly GCF_001858045.2). NCBI lineage: Eukaryota > Metazoa > Chordata > Actinopteri > Cichliformes > Cichlidae > Oreochromis > Oreochromis niloticus. The sequence goes on along the minus strand of NC_031983.2, from coordinate 7,710,873 downwards.
ATAGGCACAGCTCTTTCTCTCTTTCCTTTCAGTGAGTTCACGAAAAAAGAGGCTGAGAGAAAAAAGTATGAGTCCTTCTCTAAGAGTGGATTTCAGTGGCAAATACAGTCGAACTCGCAGCACAGATATCATGTTTAATGCATGTGTATGATGACCTTGTCAGCTAGTGTTGAGATTATTGAAATAAATAAATAAAAATCAGGTCTGATTTGGATTACTATCAATTCTCTGGAGCACCTTAAACACTGTATTTGGTTCCAAGAAAAACTTTAACAATTTTAAAACAAAACAGCCAAATGATGATAATAATAATAATAATAATGATAATGATAATAATAATACTAAGAAAACCCAAAAAAAAACAAGATTTAAATGCAGTAGACAATTTACTTTTTGTGAAGGGTGCTGTGGGACGCAGTCAGAGAGGTGTCTATAGCGCTCCAAAGGCACTTTAGAAAAGCAAAATTAAAGACTCACAAGAGAGGTGGGAGAGAACCAGATAAAAGCATCCTATTTTTCATTTGATTAAAGTAAAAGCCAATATTTTCCCTCAAGGCAACAAAAAGAGAAGAAGAAAAAAAACAACCTTAATATCCCTTACAGCTTTGTGTGATAAATGAGTGATGACTCAATAACGAGATAAGACAACAAAGCACTCACTATAAGGATCATTTCTTCCCATTTTCAAAATCACGGTGCCAGAACATCATTATATTCCGCTGACACGGATTGCTAAAAAAATGGGAATAAAAATACCGACAACTGACAACCAATACAGCATAAGGTAGAGCAATACCACACTTGGCTAATTTTGCTCCTCGATCCCTTGGTACAAGAAGAGATGAAACAATTATTTTGGCCTTGCCAGAAGCACTTCAACCAGGCTGGGTTTGCTCCAGTCCACGGGCCTGTTTTCGCCTCGGGCAGAATGGATTTCTCATCCAGTATTTTTACAACTGAAAAATAAGTGGCGCCGTGATGACTTGAACACATCTGTATTCTGTGTAAAAATAAATAAACAAAAAAAAAAAGAAGAAGAAAAAGACTGGCAGCTTTTAATTTCACAGCTTAGAGCCGTCGTAAGACTCGTCTGCCAAGTCCAATTTCCACCGCAGCAGCTGCAAGCTGCTCTTAGGTTGTGACTTGTTTTCGTGTCGTTTCTCATTTTATAACACCGGTATCTCATATTCAGACCGAAGAGGGAGTAGGCACTGCGAATAAGTGTGGTATTGGAAGAGACTCGCTATCAGACTGATGTGAGATGTGACAATGGGATCATTTTGATTTCAACAGGCCTTGTTTCATTGTCAATTGCGGTGTTCATCAGTACTGCATCCAGTGTACAACCTCAATTTCAACTTGACGCTACTAGGCAGATGCTTCACTTTCTATTTTTGAGAAAAACAAAACAGAAAAAACCAAAAGCCCCAAAACAAAAACACACCTAATTTATCTTCCACAACATACATTTTATTTTGTCCTATGCAGAAATTAAGGGATGGATCAAAAAACAACACCTTGAAAAATTCAATTATCCATCCTTTCAAACTCTTTGAGCGTGCTTTGTCTTAGCCTAAGATGTTCCCCAAAGGAGGTGTCTTTTTCTGTGGTCTTCTTCAGAAGCTGCATGTTAATAACATTCCCCAGAAGATGCCTTTGTTATATGGTGTTGAAGCGCTCTCCCCCAGCTCCGCCGGCTCCCCCTTGCTCAACCTCCCTCACCAGCCGCCACTCTGGAGAGTTATCTAGAGTGGCCAGGCAGAGCGGCAAAAGGTTTTGTTAAATTACCTCCAGTAATTAGCCCAGTAGGAAGAATTGCCCACACACACACAAAAACACACATACGTGCACATTGATGTGGGCATACAAAGTGACCGCATGCTGCTGCGCTTTCATCCACTGCATTCGTTTCTACTTTAGCAGCAGCCAGGGGATAGTTTTCCCCTAGCAGCAACACGAGCAAACCAGTCTCCCTGTTGTGGTGACTCACCAGGTACAGCCGCACCACTGAGCCAACTTTGAGTTTTTAGTGAGTTGGTTTCTTTCCACCAAAAATCATTTGGCACCCTGTAATGGCAACATATGGTGATGGATTTGAACTAAATCCTCCAGAGAAGTTTATATAAGTGTGGTACTGTGCAAAAGCCTCCAACCACACATATTTCTTTATGTTTTGCTGGGCAAATAGGCAATGTGTGCAGCAATTTATTGAAATATGCAATTATAAATGGAAAAAGCATGTAAGTATACTAATTAAAAGTACCTGCCCCGTTCCCAATGTTACATTTACATGTTTCAGATCCCCAAACTGGTTTTAATATTAGAGCACAATGAAAATGAGTAAATACAAAAGATTCTTGATGGAGATTCAAAGCTCTTCTTTGAACCGGCTGCCTTTTGTTCGGTTCTCTGTCAAGTTGATCCCACTGTGCTTCAAAAATGTTCAAGTACAATCCGTGACTGATAATGTTAAATTCTGTGTTTCCATAAAATGCTTTTACTGCACTTACAGTCAGATCATTGTCATGCAGAAAAATAAATATTGCTTGGTGGAGCCAATTCTGGTGGGTTTTTTTCAGCATTCGTAACTCAAAAAGATTCCCAGCATCCCTGGCTGAAATGCAGCCCCAAACCATGATACAGCCTCCACTGTGTTTTACAGATGGCTGTAGACACTCACTGATGTACCTCACTGCTGACCTCCTCCATACATACATGAACCAAGTTTAAATTTGGTTTAAATTTGAATTTGAACCAAAAAATGTAACTATAGGATCTGTTGCCACTAATTTTCAGTACAGTTCTTGTCTAATCTGGAATACCTCAGCCTTTTCTCGCTATTTAACTTCATCAAACAGTAGATGAATCAGCTCTCAGGTCCTGTGTCACGTCTTTGCTGGATTTCTTGTTTTTGTCATCTAAAGAAGCCATACCAACACTTTTGGCTAACAGCGCTTTGAGAATCACCTTGTTGGTGCAACATTTTCATGCTTATCAGGCAGTGTTATGTTTGTATTTAAAGATCCAGTTTAGATTTTTTGAAAATACACCATGAATTAGATGCCTTTTTCTTTTTTCTTTTTTTGCTCGATCCGCATTGTCGGTGTAAAGTGGCCTAAACAACAAACTCTGAAAATGTGCAAGGTGCAAGGACTGAACTGAAGAAGAATGAAAAAGCACCCAATATCCAAACACTTTGATATACCTTCTGAATTACAACTCCAGACCACCTGCAAAAACATATTACATGAACGTCTGCCTCCTTGGCAGCAAAATATAAAGAAATGAGGGGTGGGTCGAGACTTCTGCACAGTACTTTACATTTGAGTAAACCTTAACTCAAACTAAAACAGGACTCTGATGTGAAATCACATTAGAGAGAGCGCAACCCCAGTTGTCAATGAAGTGTATGTGCAGTAATGCCAACTGCATGCTAATTTTATTTGAAGACTAAAGACAGCGGAAGACAACAATGGCTGTCATCTTTAATACACACACAAGCCCAAACTAACTGAGGTATCTGATGTGGTGCCCAAACAAACAAAAGGCACATACTTTTTCTTCTAGTGCTCCCTCATCTTTCAGCCCATTTCTGTTTGTTGGTTTTTATATAAGTGCCAGAACAGAAACACTGATTACCGCCAAAACAACATAAAACACCTCAGGAAATATAACCTCAGATATCAAAAATGTGTAATTGTAATTGAATCTGGGAGGAAAGGTCATTTTTTGTCACAATGAAATACAGAAAGGACCTGAGGTACACAATGAATATCTTGTCTTTCATAAACAAAAAACAACAAACAAACCCTAGCAAATAAAAATAACTGAGCACTGATCTGCACTGATTGATTTTGCCTCATTAAGACAGCATTTGACGACCTTACCTGTACCTTTAAGGGCGAGTATTGATAACTCAGTATATCTCAACAAAGACATGGGTTGATGACCATTAGCTCCATAACTTCTGATGCACAACCAGTCATTTTGTCCTATAATCAGGCCTGAAATGTGACAGACTCTCCTCTGATCAGAAAACACTACTTCTAGTAGGGTTTTAATAGGTAAAGACACCAACATTAGCAGAATACACCTGACCTGCAGCTTAGAATAACATATCATAAACATGTTAGATAAAACAAAACTTTTCCCTCCGAATAGCGAACACTTTTTTGCCTCACATGTCCTGATTTCCTCTCTTCCCACAGTATCTATGAATAAAAGCAGAGCAGAAGGCGTCACAAAGGTAATCATCTGCCTGCTATGCTGGGACCGCAGGCTCCATTTGGCAGGAGCTGAGTGAATATATCTCATCGGCGGAGCAAGTTTGGACTTCCCATCGCGACTATAAACAACTTTAATGATCTTGAGCTTGCTGTGCGGCGCCAGGCCTCCCGTATACTCTGATTGTGGGCCTTAATACACAACTGTAGCATCCTGATAAAACAGCATGGAAACAAGGGGAAGAACCTGCTCCGAGTCGCTCAATCTGAGCTGGGAGGAGATAGGATAGCGCACACTCACTGTCTGAGCAGGTTAAGGCACAGAAAGCTGAGGAGGAAGATCTAAATTGGATCTCTGCTCCTGAGCTGCTCCTGCCCTGATGGAGAGGAGGAGAACAGGCTGGGAAGAATAGAAGAAACAGGAAAAAAAGACCAGAGCTGCAAGAAGAAAAGGTAATGCAGAGCAGGAAGAGGTCTGATTCTGCAGCATCTTTTCTTTTCTCCGCCACAGCAACACACAGGAGTGCACACAGAATGCATATAAACACACACAAAAAAGAAAAAAAACAGATAAGACCAATAGAAAATCCTAGACAGCTGATAGGATCAGTTAAGGGCTAGTAAATTAGAGGAGAACACTACAGTGAAGTGAGGATGTCAGACAGGGCACAAGAGCGACGAAAAGAAAAAGACAAGATACAAAGCAGAGGACAGAACGAGCCAAAATGGAGAAAAAAGTGAAAAGTGAGGACAAAACAAAGGAGGACAAAACTGGAGGCAAAATATAAGCAGACAAGAACAGAAGAAGCAATATAAATAGAGAAATTGGAAAATATACTGAATAGATTTGAATAAATGACATGAGAAGAGAAATGACAAATGGAAGCCAACAAGAAAAGAGTAAAAGTAGAGACGAGAACCACTGCTGGGTAAAGGGGGAAAAAGGAAAAAATCGAAATGAAGAAAACGCAAGAATGCATTAAAACGGGAGAGAGGGCATAAAAAATAGGAAGTGAGGCCTGGCTGCAAAACAGAGAAAAGTGGAAGAGGCTACCCAAGGAAATTACAATGAAGAGCAGACAAAAGAAAGACGAAATAAGATAATAAAAGCCCGAGATTAACAGACGAGATGAAAACAGGACATTAAAAAAAATGAAAAGAAAGGGCAAATGATAAAGCAAAGAACGCAAAATGAATAAAATGAAGATAAAAGAAAACAGCAAAAGATTTTAAATGACAAAGAGGTTAAAAGAAGGAGAGAAGAAGAAAGAGGGATGAAGAAGGAGGCAGTAGGGAAGGGAACATTTAAAGGAAAGAAAAGATGAGAAGAGGAGAGAAGAAGTGAGGACAGAGGAGCGGAGAAGTGAAGAGGCGGCATAGTTTCTGTTCAAGCAGGGGTTTGATTAGCTGCTGATCTTCCCGAGGGGCCCCGCAGCCTTTGCTAGAAGTAACCTTGTGCTCATGATCCAAGCCCCTTGAGATGCATGGACCCTGTCAGAGCCGAGGGGCCCTGAGCTACCCTGCTGCACAGTCCTATAATTCTGAGCTGCATCTGCATTCAGGGGTCATTCATCACAAAGCGCACAGTCACAGGTATACCTGCCTGCGGCTCTGTGCCCGTTGTATACTAAACTGCAATTTCTATAAGTGCACGATTCCTACTTTTAAATGTTTTCCGCTACTGCATCTATTCTCGGCATCTGCATTTAAATCCACTCCGACTTCTCCTGCCGGCACGTTAAACTCCTCTCTATAATGAAGTCTTCTAAACCTCCAACTCTACCTCACCTTGACCTTTATGTTTAAATCTATCCTTCTACTACTTTCAGCACTTTCTCTCTACACAGATTTCTTTTCACCATACTTATAATTCAGAATGTTGTGTGTGTGTGTTTGGAGGGGTGGGGGTGATGTTTTCACACATGGACTCAAAAAACTGTCAGGATAATCAAGCCACGACTCTGTCTGAAGTATTCGGTTCCCACATGTAGCACGCAACAGGAGATGGTCTGCATCAGCGGGAATCTCACTAGTGGAAATATGCCATTTGAGTTATGTGAGAGTGTGCAAGTAGCAGGATGCAACCCTTTGGTAACAGTAAAAACACTGAATCATTACCAATGTTCTCATATAGGCACAAATTGGTGCAATCTAGCATTGCACAGACTCTGTACAACAGAGCTCATATGCTGAAGTCCATTGAGCGATGATCAAACTGAAGTGGACGGTTGCATTCTCGCACAAGTATCTGTCATGGCTGAAGTACATGCATGTGCAAAAAATGGCTATGCAGTCACTTGCCAGAGTAAAATAAAATAAGAGAGAGCAAAATAAAAATAAAATATATATATATATATATATATATATATATATATATATATATATATATATATATATATATATATATATATATATATATATATATATATAGACTATACAAACAAGCCCCCCCCCAAATAAAAACAGAAAAAAGAAAAAGCTTTATAAATCTTTACCAGTTTTTATGCTGCACTCCAAATATGAATGAGTAAACTTGCTGCCTTTATTTTCTGTTTGTCCATCAAACACACTGAAACAAGGGTGTTTTCTAAGATGAACATTATGATTTTATTGTTACCCCCTAATTGTTTCATTATCTTCATGTCTGCAAACACTTTGCACAAGAAGTGTCAAATTTTTTTTTAATCAAATGAAGAATATCTCAATGTGGGAGGTAAGTACTGTCTTAATCAGCAGAACCTTATTCTTGTCTGCATGTGTTTAACTCCTGGGTTAACTCAATTCATTTCCATTAGAATTCACAGGCTACCCACATAACCTGGATATAACTGGTATGATGTGCTGTGTTACTCATTGGCAGCCCACATTCAACATCATCCAACCCTCGCACTGTCCCGGCAAATGCACACTGCATTGACCCTCATTAGATGTACTAGACCTGCAATGCACTTCAAACTCTTCTTCATAAGAGAGCTCAATTTGGCCTTCTTGGCTTGCTGAAAACTAATGAGATCTCCTTAAAAAAATTCTTCAGAGCCGACATTGACGTAAAGCAGATGACGCGCAGTATATCTCTCACTGACCATAATCAAAAAAGCAGCCAAAAGACACAAGACTGAGCTCCCACTTGAAGGCAGATGAGTGACATGGGCAAAGATAGATGGAACTTCCCTGCCTGCGGTAAAACCGTCAACCCAGACAAGAGAAGTAGATCTCTGGGGTTCTGTGTTGATTGCTTTAAGAAAAGGTTGCGCTCACCTTGACGTTTCCTCCTATGAGGTCAGGCGGCTCCTCCTCAGTCTCCAAGGCGACGTTGATGGTGGCAAAAGGCCGGCTGGCCATCTGCTGCATCTCCCTCAGCAGTTGCTAAGAAAAAGGAAGGAGAGTAATGCGAAGGTCAGTGACAGATAAATACCATCTACTGTCCATTCTCCAGACAACTGCCCATCAGGAGGTGGGCTTTTTTTATTTTTAAAAATGACTTTTTCTCACACACACACACACACACACACACACACACACACACACACACACACACACACAACCGAGCTAGCAGAAAACATTTAGATCGTTCACTGAAGTAAAAGAGTGAGAAGTCCACTTTGACCGCCATTAATTTAATTTGTATCCACTTGGTTGAACAGCCACGATCTGTGTACGTCTCTGTGTGTATTCTTTAGTTGTGTGAAGTTTGATTTCACACTCGGCGGGTCTTTTCGAACAGTGGTTCGTGCGTTTTGTTCAGCGAGCAAATTGTAGCCACGCCACCAGCAAAACAAAATTGGAAACTGTCAATCTAAACACTGTGGTGAAACATAGGTACGATAGTAACAAATAACAGCTAACCCTAGCACTGCTCACCAAGCTGTGAGTTTTTCGCTATGGAGCTGAATTTCACCAGTACAGAGGTTCTCATTGTCTTCCATGCAGTGAAGTAAAGGTTAGCACAATGACTTTACACTAAATCATTCATTCAACCTATTTTCACTTTGTAGTCATCTCCTGTATATATAAAGCGCCTTGAGGCGACTGTTGTTGTGATTTGGTGCTATACAAATAAAACTGAATTGAATTGAATCCTGGCAATCCATCCTACAGTCCTGCAATAAAATCAATCAATGCCTGTTTGACTGATCTCCATTTATCTCATGAACATCCACCTGTGAGTGTTACACCTTTGAATTTGGCAGGTGTAACATTCTCACAGTGAATACCACAACCTCTAATGATGTTACCAGTTCAGATAACGTGGATTAAACCCTTATTGACTGTGACATCCACCTTAATGCTGACATGTCTGTGACAGCAGACACCGAATCAGGTTTTAAAGTTCATGTGACGAGCATCTGAGAAGCTCATTTAAACATTAAACAGGCAAGAAGACACATTACTCAATCACACACACAAATACAAGAACAAGACTGACTTTGAGAGAAATATCTACCTCTTTTAAATGCATCACTATTGCACCATCTGGTTTCTAACTTTAATTGTCTGCTGCCTGGTGGAAGGCCTGAACTTTTGTCCAGCGTGATTCTGTGTTTAATCAGAGTTGCATCCATCATTCATTCATTTGTAAATATAAATGTTAAATCAGTGAATCTTTGAGCATGGAAAGAATTTATTACCCAGACCGGCAGGCTGATTTGATCAATAAGTTTTAATATTCAGAACTATTCAACCCAAAGGCAGATTTTATAAAATCTTAAAACTGACATATAATGTTATATAAATAATATTTAACAAGGCAAGAAGCCTGTAGCCTAAACTATTTGTAAAGTTTCCCCGATTAGAAGGTTTCTAACAAGCTTTGTTATCCTTGAGTATAATTTATACGTAAAACCTGCAGAATACTGCAGGTAGTGAAAAACATTTCTAAATCTCCCCGTAGAGTTGTCAAAAGCACAAATTGTATGATGGTAGCCATCACTGACAAGTAGAGTACCTTAAAAGTACAGTTGAGGAACTTTTTCAGTAACTTTCCTCCACTGCAAAACAGAGGAACAGGCTCATTTTCTTCTGATTTATAGCATGGACCTTGGCCAAAGGGAAAGGAGGAGGGAGGTGATTATGAGGAGGAATAGGAGGAGAAAACGGACAAGAAACAGAAGCTAAAGAATGAGAGCGGACAAGGAAATAAGGAGGATTGCAATAAGAGGAAATAGGGAAGGTGAGAGATGGGAAGTGTAGCGGTGCGAAAAATACAGAGTGTAAGCAGCAGAAAGGTAGGTCAAAGCAAGGAGAGATACAGATCAAGAGGTTGAGGAAAGCCAGAGACAACAGTAAACAAGGTGATGCACCCATGTCTTCGACTGTCAAAGCAGCCAAAGCGCTACGAGCGTAGAAACAAACGGCCTCGACTGTCAAGGATCCGGGACCTGAACCCCCGGCAGCAAAGCCAGTGAAAGAAAAACACCTGCAGCTGTCGTAAGAGCAAAAATAATATTAATGATAAAAAAAATCAATTGTTTGAAATGTATTTGTTATATACAGGATATAATAAGTCAAACACCTGCAACATAGCTTTGTGTGTGTGGAGTTAGAAGTTTGGCTTCTGTCTCATTACAGTGGGTTCTTGTCCCCAAAAAAAAAAAAAAAGGTGCAAGTAAAGGGCAGGACTGCAATTCAACTTGAAAGCGCACACAGAGTAGAAATCACACATGGTGCTGGTGTGACAGGAGGATGCTGATCCTTCTGTGAACCCCTCAACAGCTTTCAATTAATATGCCGAGTGTTTTCATCCTCTCTGAGGACGTCGATTCTCGTTATTGGCATTGTTAGCGTTTTCTCCCTAAATGCGATGCCTTATAATGATATTCTTAACACGGGATACAGAAATTGCTTGAGGGAAAGTCTCTCTTTCTTTGTATAGTAAAGCCAAATGAAGAAAAACGGGGTCTAAATATAATGTCCTGGATTCTCTTTGTGGCGCAAGCCAGCTCATTAAATTCTCGTATGCGTCTGTGGATGTGTGCCCATATCCAAATCTCCTCTGCTGTAACAGCTGGGCTGGGAGGAGCTTTTTTTTTGGAGCTGCATCTTATAAGGTAATGGTTTTATCTTAAAATGGTAAAAATTTTGGAAATATTAGCATTCTTGCCATTTAATAAATGAGACTAACAATGTTCTACTCTCTACTTAATTTTTAGCTCTAGCCAGGAATCAGTTACCTAAAGAAAGAGCCAACAGCTCCACTGACTCGTGTTGAGTTTCTCAACCCATCACCTACCCCACAGCTCGTGTTTTACTGTCTATTTTCCTGTATCCTTCTTATCACAGGTAGCTTCTCGATTGAAGACGAGCAGAAAGAAAGTAGGAAGCTGTGACTTGCAGCCTGGAAATATTGTGGCAATTAATCCCCCCATAAACCATAACTTGTCCTATTTCCTCTTTCCACAGTTATTACACAAAGAAACAAGACATAAGATGCTAATAAGTGAGCTTTACAAAAACTAGCAGGTAGATTTTCTCCTTTATTAACATTTTACAGAGCCAAGGTTTCAAATATTTATGAAAAAGCCCATTTCAAACCGTCGCCTACCGCTAGCTTTATATTAAAAAGACACACACCCGTAATATATTTTTCTCATGTAACATTTACAGTCAGTCAGGGAGCAGCTGACAAATGAACAGAAAGGTTACACAATTGTGACAAGTCTTAAGAAATGCATCAAAGAAGAAAAAAAAAGTGCAATTTCCTCATCTTTGTTTGTTTTCTTGAGTTCATAGGTCTGTTTTTGACTAAATAAAAAAAGACATTAATGGTTTCAGTTGAGGGAGAAATTGGGATTCTTGTCATTTTGTGTTATTATAACTGGTTTTAGACATTTTTAGTTTGGCATAAAAGAAAATAGCTGGTATGTATTTAAAAAAATACTCAGTTTAATATGTAACACAAATGAGCACAAACGCACACGAACACACCAGATGGTGAGAACGTGCTTTTTCAGAAGTACTCTGTGAAATGACTGCAGACGGTTTAATCTCATCTGATAGACACAACCTAACAGTTACCTGGATCCTGCCTTCATGAATGACTCATCGTTTTCCTTTTTTCCTCACATTTCCCAACTACCCACACGGTCATTCACGTTTTATGAATCGACAGTGTTGGCGCAGCTCGTTTATCATACAAGTTATCAAACAGCTTTGTTAAGGGAGCTTAAAAATAGTTCTGGCAACAGGAAGTTTGCATATTAGCAAATTAGTAAAAACATTAAACTGCTTAACAAAAGGTGGTAATAAAAGGACGTTTTGTGGAGGAGGTACAGCATCGAGGAGGGGGGGTTTATAAAAAGCTTGCAGATCAAACAGAAAGAAACCAGAAACCAAATCAATCATGACAAGCTAAACTGCAAGCAGATCCTATAAATAGAAATGGTGTGCCGTATGATCGTAGACTGACGCCCATAAAGTATGAATGAAACCAAACACAAAAGCAGATAGTTGCCTCGTTACCATGAACACAAATAAAAAGAACAGGCTTAAGCATCTGATGTGCCCAGTCTTAGTTTCCCCACTCTTCACTGCCACTGCAGCAGCCACAGCGCAAGAACAAATGAGAACGCAAACGAGCAACTCATTGTGCTGAGTCGCGATTTGTCATGATTAGATATCCCGCTGTGTGAAACATCTGAGAGCCAAAATATGTAGCCTTTGTGGGTGTGATGAATGGCGGGGTCCGTGGCGACGCAACGTGCAGAGAGGTGGGGAATTTTTCACATTTCACCACACAGGGTAGGCGTGTTACAGGTGCACATGCCTGTGCACATTATGAGCAATGACAGGCAGATTCACCTTTGTTTTCTTTTTTGGCAAAAACAATTATTAAATCATGTACACAACATTAGGTAAGCGTTTTAAATGCAGCTGATTAGTGTATACGCACAATAATGTCATGGCTCTTGTAACCTGCTGTGATACTGTAACAAGAATAAAAAAATTTAAGGTAAGAAAACATTCTGAATTTGGTAAATAGATCAAATTTCTACAAAAAATAAAATGCTAAATCAAAAATGTAAATACTTTAACTGTAACACTGACACACAGTGACAGCTCATCTGTCTAAGATGTTAAAAAAAAAAGAAAAATTATAATTTTCTATTAGATTCTCATTTATCCTGTCCCCATGCTGGGGATCATTTATTAGCAAAAAAGGGAATATTAAAATCACTTCTGCTGTTGTGTTTGGAGACTCATCCTACTTCAGTGTGAAGCTGCAGGTATTAAATATACTTGCAAGGAATGACTACAAAACAGCTGACGGCAATACTCGCTTCAGCTCCTGACCGCTTTTTATCAGACCTGGATTATATTCACTGTGGACATCTCAGTGTGCAATAGATGTAAAACTGTGCAGCGCAGGAAAATAAACAGAAAAACTACTTTGTCCTGTGTAGAAAACGTGAGTTTAGCCTATAAGTGTATGTTGGTCAAGCAACTAGAGCAGAGATGGAAGATGATTATAGATTAAACAGGTGAGCAGCTGTTTCAGCTGCTGGGAGTTGTGATAGGCTCCGCCCCCCGCAACTCTGAACTGGATGGTAAATGGTAAATGGCCCCGCTTTGGGGCCCCTAAGGACCCCAAAGCGCTTTACATATCCAGTCATTCACCCATTCACACACACATTCACACACTGGTGATGGCAAGCTACGTTGTAGCCACAGCCACCCTGGGGTGCACTGACAGAGGCGAGGCTGCCGGACACTGGCGCCACCGGGCCCTCTGACCACCACCAGTAGGCAACGGGTGAAGTGTCTTGCCCAAGGACACAACGACCGAGACTGTCCGAGCCGGGGCTCGAACCTGCAACCTTCTGATTACAAGGCGAACTCCCAACTCAATCGCTCATCTGCTCGTTGTGGCGGCGTTTCGGGGTGAGCGAGGGTCACACAGCTTCTTTACTCGTACGCGATGCTTTCTGAAGTGCAGGTAATATTTAGAGGTATTTCCTGACAGCTGCATAAGTCCAGCCAGAAATTTTGTCTTCGAAATGGGAACATTTTAGGTTTAATTAGAATGAATTGAAGAGAATGTGATCCCATTTTTGGCGACAAATCAGTGAGCAATGGGAAAAATTACCTAAAACAATGAGAGACAGCCTATTAAGGAGTGAATGACACTATATTTCCCTCATGATAACCATGTATTATTGTTAACAGAGCCAACTGTGTGCCAATTAGCCATTTAAATTAGTGTGTGTTTTTTTTGTGTGTGATTGTTGTTCTTGAGATTAAGAAACTCTTTAGTGAGAGTGTCTTCTGGCTAACATAGAAAGCATTATCCAACAGTGTTCTGTCAATGGTGGGAGAAACCAGAGCTCCTTGTGTCATCAAACCTCGGCAAACCCCACAAATAGAAAAAAAAATCAATTATATTATACACTACGGTCATAATCGATGATGTCGACCATAAAAATTAGTCAATGCGTCTGTGACGGGGTGTGGTCTGTGGCTCTGCTGAAGTGGAGGGGTGGTGCAGCGGGCTTAAGGGGCAGTGCAGGCTGATGGGGCAGGTGGAGATGATTGTGCTAACGAGGTCTCCTTCCTTGTAGTGACCTGAGATGAGAGAGCTTGGAGTGTGCAGCTGCAAAGCCTGGAAAAGAAATGTTGCCAAACCACAAAGAAACATTTTTGTGTGTGAAATAAAAATGAAAAACAGTCACCTGAAAGCTGTGTGGGGTCCACAGTGTCATATTCCAATACACTTATATCGTTGATTAGTCAACTATCACAATAATGGTTAGTTGCAGCCATACTATGCACTCACTGGCCACTTTATTTGTTCTTGTTAATGCAAATGTTTAACATTTTGGCATATACTGTAGACATGGTAAAGACAACCTGCTCAAGTTCAAATTAGGCATCAGAACAGGGAAGAAAGATGATAAATGTCACTTTGAACGTGGCGTGTTTGTTGGTGCAACACAGGCCGCTCCAAATATTTCAGAAAGTGCTGATCTGCTGGGATTTTCCCCACACCACCATCTTTAGGGTTTGCAGAGCACGGTCCAAAAAGAGAAAATATCTAGTGAGCGGCAGTGAAAATGCCTTGTTGATACAAGAAGTCAAGGGAGAATGGTCAGACTGCTTAAAGCTGATAAGGCAGCAGTAACTCAAATAACCACTGGATATAACAGAGTTATGCAGACCAGCATCCCTGAATGCACAACAAGAGAAACCTTGAAGCAGATGGGTCCACACCAGGTGCCATTTGTGTCAGCTAAGAACACCTTCAGGATATGGCGAATCATGGACGTGCAGCTGACAAATCTGCAGTAACTATTTGATGCCATCATGTGAATATGGACCAAAATCTCTGAGGAATGTTCCCAGCAATTTGTTGAATCTGGGCCATGAAGCATGAAGGGAGTTCTGAAGGCAAAAGGGTTCTAGCATGGTACTAGCAAGGTGTGCCTAAGAGAGTGGCTAATGAGTGTGGATCAACTACTTAAAGCTAATCAAACATGGCCAAGTTAAAAATTGAATACCCCCCCTGCTCTCTCACATTTTAAGTAGTTCATACTGATGCAACTGGCTGAACCAGGCAGCAACATCATAGTCTGGATCTGCGTAGTAAACAGCATGCAGAGAAAGTGAGAATCTGCATGCAGACAACATCCTTTTTCATAAGCACAGCACACCTTGAACAGCACAAAGCAGCAGAATTGATTTACTGGATAAAAAGCAGATGGAGGAGCATCTGAATGTTGTGGTAAACAAACTTTATAGATTCAGTCCACCTCCCTCAACCGACCTGCAAACACCCTGCTCTCATGTCTAAGATGCAGGTAACCTTTGTTTAAAAATTGACATTTAGCTCAAATTATGTGGTTTTATTATTATATTCACAATTAGAATTTTCTATTGTACGCCTGGGAACTATGCACAATTTATGGGCCTCACTAGTGAGCAATGAGCTGCTGCAACTCAAAGGTTTTTTATCTAAATTTGACAATGACAGCAGGGACAAAAGGCTCGTGTTCAAGGACAATCAGATTTCTACAAGTTTAATCAGTCCAGATTTAAAGCACATTTTGTTGGAAATTAGAATAAAAAAATTCTCCTTTAGAAATAAACCCTAACTAAGCTTTAATAGTCTAAGAGGGCAGTTTGTATGACCAGTTTTTGTCAAAACAAAAGTATTCACCAATTCATCATCTGAAATATTCAGGGATTTTTTATTTTTTTTTTATCTTTTAAATGAACGAGCTTTAATTATGTTTTGACGTGATGAAAGTAATATTCAGTCTTCACAACTTTGCTTTGTATTTGCACTTGTTTTGCTAATGACTAACAAAGAGTTGATCTGTGAGCTGCTAGAATTGTGATTCTGAGTTCATTACTATCATCAAGCTCAAATGATGACCAAAAAGTAGTACTGTCATTTTATACAGACCCTTAATGGACTATTGGCATAATTTTGTTCTTCCAAATTTTGTGTCTTTTGTGTCATCCTTCCATTGCTCCCTCAGCCTGGCTCTGCCGGAGGCTTCTTCCTGTTAAAAGGGAGTTTTTCCTTCCCACTGTTGCAAAGTGTTTGCTCATAGCTAGGAGTTTTCTCTCCATTAGGTAACTAGGTAACTATTAGGCAACTATTGTTGTGATTTGGAGCTATATAAATAAAACTGAATCTAATTACATTTGATGCATTTTTTAAAAATTATTCATTTTGGTCCTCCATCTAAATCTATTTTCTCTGACCTCTGAAGAGTTTCCCCTTTTTTTTGTTGGGGTTTTTTTGATTGTTTTCTGTCCATGCCCCCGTCTCTAACCTATAATCAGGTTAAGCAGAAAGCAGAATATGTAAAATAACCATCCAGGAAGGAGTCCTATAGAAGTTATAATTTGCAGAAATCTTATTATGTGCTGCGAGTAGGCAGCCGCTGTACAGCAAACACTCAGCACTCCAAAGATAACCAGACGCCAGAGGAGTTACAGTGCAAGTCGCTTACTTCTTAAATTGGCTCTTAGTTTTCTGCAGGGCAGTTAGTGTGTGTGTGTGGATGGGAGCAATATCTGACTATGGCAGAGCAAACTATGCATATATAAACCTAGTTATAAGATGAGTGCACAGAGGTGGGCACGCACAGGCATGCATGCAGACAGGTTGGAGATACGTGCACATGACCACTCATGTATGTGTGCGTATTTTCTCAGCTGCAAATGAATTATCTCAAGCACACAGAGGGAATTTCATTCCAAAGGCACAACTGAGTAAAGCAACAGGCACTAGGATGAGTGTAAGACCTGCATGTACTGAAACAATTATTCATCAGCTGGTCACCAACAATTCACTTTACAAGATGCATGTCAGTTATTATTAATCATTTACTAAGCAAGGAGCAATAACTAAACAGTTATTGTTTAGAGTTCAAGTAAGTAAGTAGGAGTAAACAATCTCAAGGTACAACATTAACTCAGAAGAGAGTATTTTCCAGCCAAAATCAATATTCTAGTGATTAAACATATGCAGAATTGTACAAAACCTCCAACCACCCCTCATTTCTATATATTTTGCTAGTAAATGGTAAATGCTTGCAGCTATAATGCAAAAATATATTCTGTATGATTCTAACAAGCTTGAAAATCAACATTTCTTATGACCACTTTTATTCTCAACATGGCCTGAACTCTTTCAGGCCGTGTTGAGCTGTGTTTATGATTTCTTTAAGTAGTCTTCAGTAATACAGTAGTTCTCCAGGCTTCTTGAACGACAGTCAAAGCTCCTCCTTGGATGTTGGCTGTCATTTGTTCCATTCACTGTCAAGATGATCCCACACTCCCTCAATAATGTTGAGGTCCAGGCGACTGCAACAATTAACAATTATGATTAGAAACAAAAGATTCAAACCTAGATTCCCCACTCCATAAGACTTGCTTCCACTGATTTTCAGCATATTTCTTGTCTTATTTGGTATACCTCAGCCTTTTCTCCCCGTTTCCCTTCATTACAAATGGCTTCTTGACAGCCACCCTTCCAAAAACAATGTCTGATGAGGCTTCAGCTTCAAACACATCTCTCGGGTCCTGTGTCAGATCTTTTCCTATTTCTTAAGGATATGGCTTTCATGAATTTTTCATCTGCTGTAGATCGTTTTTGGCCTACCACTTCTTCTTTTGTCCCCCACAGGTCCAGTTTCCCCATTATTTGCACATCATGCCAAATTTAAAAAAGTACTATATTATCCCTCTCAAATACTGTTATCTGTGGCATTTTCTATAGAATCAGCAAAAGAAATGGGACCGATGTATATGATTTTGCAAAAAGCTGTTAGTAGCAAAGCTCTGAAAGACAGAAGCCTGAAGAACTATTGCTCAAGACTACAAGAGTCTGGTGTCTTTAAAACAAAGTATAGATTTTTCCATAGTACTGTAGTTACTTTACCCTCCGTTTCTATCAATGATTCTATCCAGCAAGGGAATTTATGTCCAATATTCACTTTCTTTTAGCCTTCTTTTGATGAGATGTGTGGCCTTTTAGGTGCTCCCACTAACCCCACTCTCTAGTTGCCAGGTTTGTTTCCTTCTCTGTACTCCTCTTGTAATATATTGTGGATGTTTTTTTTTTCTTTTTCTGAAAGCTAACTACCTGCTACAGCTAGAAGCACCACTAATAAGAGGCATGAGAGTGAGCTAAAAGACTAAATTAGCAGGCTAATGAATTGAAAAGACACAAACACTTCTTAAAGCTAAGGGAAACCAATGAAATGGGCTATAATTGCATTTGGATTCCAGTGAGCAAAACCCTTTTCACACTGCACAGACACTTGAACAATTGTTCGCATGCAAATAGTGAGAAGTTTTTAAAATAATCTGTTGGCTGACCAATATTGTTAAAAGATGGTAATTGCATCTCTGGAACAAAACTGTCAATTCAGAAACGCTTGTATTTGCTCAATCACACACACATGCGGAAACTATCTGAGGGAATTGTGTTTGAGCATTTTCAAAGTGAGCAGTACTGTGCCAAAGAGACTGAGTGCGTCAGCAGAGCATGCATATATGGGAGGGAGGGGGCAACGGGAAAAAAAATAAAAGGAGGATGTGGGAGAGGAATAGAAAGAGGGAAATTAGACTAAAAAGAAATTTTAAGCCTGTTGGTGAAGCAGAAGTGAAGTGAACATAGAGGAGGAGGGAGGTGAAGTGAGGTGAGACTGAAAGACAAAGGTGTACAAAGTGTTTGCCCCTGGGAAGAGATGGAGGGGATGGAGTGTTAGATCGCTCGAGTGCAGAGAACGTACACACAGGCACACACACTGTGTACAATCACAGATGCACATACAGTACACATGCCGCACTACACTGTAGAGCACTACACCAAACCGTTTATTTATTGATGCGTCTGTTTAAAAAAAGAAGAAGAAGAAAAAGCGCAGTTACAGAGAGAGTTCTCAATCATCCTTCGGAATCACTGAAGGAAAACTGCAGTGAGCGGCATGCAGGGGAGGGGAGGGAGAGCGAAGAAGAGGAGGGAGGAAGGAACGTAGAAAGCGGGCAGGGGGATTTCTTTAGCAACGCAGGAATGTTAGCTACTTGCTGCTTCTCTCTCTCGCTTCATCGTTCCATCTCTCCGGTGGTGAGGTGGGGGGTAGAAGATGCACGCTGTGAATACTGACATGGGAGAAGGCTTTGATCCCTCCCTCCCTCCCTCTCTACATCTTTCTCTCTTTTCTTTTTTCCCGCTACCCAACTCTTCCTTGTTCCTCACTCCTGGCCTCCCACTGTCCATGTTCTTCTCCTCTTGGTCCATCGCATCCAAATAATCCTAAGTTAGTGTTTGCTTGGTATACTGTTAAAGACTGCACTGCTTCATACAGCGTGCACCATCAAAAAGGAACAGCCTTTCAAATTTAGAAAAAGAAAAGAAAAAAGGAAACTGAACAGACACCTGAGATATGAAATGGAAAGATGAAGTTAATGTGTTGGAAGCATTGGAAACCTTCAAAAGAATCAAAGGGCTGAGATTCACTGAAAGAGCATTTAACCAATCGATAAAGGAACCACACACACACACACACACACACACACACACACACACACACACACACGAGATCTGTTTGAAACAGCTCATGTGAACTCTCATGGTGAGGTGCTGAAACCAGACCAAAATCACAAAAATTTGTTTAACTGCAAAACACTGACTACTGCGAAGAAAGGGGGACAGCATTTGATACGAGTCTGCAATAAATAAAGCTCTAAGCCAAGTTTACTTATTAAAATGCATTCAGTCACGTGCAAAAGTCTTGAGCCACACACCATTTCTTTTTTAAAATTTTCCATCCATGGAGCTAGACTTTGTTGTAATTTATTTTAAAGCCGTCTTTCAAAGTTTTTCCCTGGACACTGGCTACTTTTTCACTCATTTTCCCCTCTGTCCTTGTACCTGACCATTTTCAGAGGAATACTGACCTATGAATTGTTCAAGTATAAAGTGCACCTAGCTCGAGGTTTGAACCAACACTGTGTCTAGATGTAACTCATAAATAAACCAATTTTTTAGGTACTTTCTTCCTAACGATGCAGCCTGTTGCAGAAAAACACATACAAATCAACAAGGTGTTTTCCAAAGAGCTTATTTGTTGTCAATTTGTTGTGGTGTGCAGTGTCTCCTTATAAAAATTTGAGGAAACCATACTGCTAGGGGACAAAAGAATAAGTAGCAGACCTAAAACAAAAACAATGTACAGCAGATGAACTGTGGTCCTTCAGTTAATCCATTTACTGTTTACTGAAGCCTCAACAGAAGTGGTCTCAGTGGAACGTTAGCTGTCATGAAGCCATTGTTAATGAAGGGAAACACCGAGAATTACACAACTGGACTGAAAATCAGTGGCAACAGGTCTTATTCAGTGATGAATCCAAATTTGACATTTTTGTATCAAATCGTTGTCAGTGGTGTGGTTCTAAATATTTTTTGATCTGTATATAAGCAGAGGATTGGCAGTTCTGGGAACATAGTATATCAAGGTGGCTGAGTAACAACGGGCCCAGCTCCAGCATGCCTCTGTTCTTTTTCCATATTAGATTTGACCAGTAAACAAACAAATCAATAAAGCCAAGTACACCATTTAAAACATCACGACTTGTTTTCTCTGGCCAATCTCTTCACAACTTGGCTGGCACTAAATGGGAACTTGTCTGGATTTTAGCGTGGAATATTAGATTTGATTATGTATTAGGATTTGTTTTACGCTGTACCGTTAACTCTGTTCTTAACTGTTTGCAAACAGAGCAGCCAATTGGCCAGATTATAACAGGTTTCGTTCAAATGTAAGCAAATGTTTAATCGTAGCTAATATTTAACCTATGAGAGGCTAGCGTCTGTGGTCAGCATAAGCAGCTAAAGCATCTTAAAAAAATACATATAGTATTATAATGTCGAAATGCTGCACTGCGCAGGGCTAAATTGTCAGGGAAATTAAATCATTTTGTTTGTAGCACTTTCAGCTCAGAGGACAAAGTACTTTGAGCAGACATAAATAAAAACTACCAATATAAATGAACAACACAATAATAGCCTAACACATGACTAAAAGCCTACCAAAACACCATATGGCTGGAAAAAGCAATCTGATTAGCTTCACTACATCACATCATCTGACAGCTATGGCACACACAACAACGCATTGAAGGAACAGGGGAAGCAGTCGGTGTGCAGAAGTGACTTTCAGGGAAAGAATGGGAATAGTGGCATAGACAGCATAAGCACGGAAACAGGTGAGCAGAGATTTCCCAATATAGAAACAGAAACAGGACGTGTCATGTTAGGAAATTATACCTTAATACAGATGCAGCAAGCTCTGTGCAAAGATGTGCTGTAGAGAGGGAGAGCATCCGAGGTGAGGCACAGCTCTGTGTTTAATGAACATCCTTACTTCAGAATCCACAGTACGTATTAAAGTTGCTGACTTTAGGATGACTAGAGTAAACCGAGGTGCCTTGGAGGTTAAAACAAAGACTGCACAAAGATGGAGGAGCTGAGACAGATGCAGGAGGAAGAAACAGATAAAAGTAAAGAAAGCAAAGACAGCCTGTAATAAGATGAAACAGAATTTAAAAAGTGCAGGAGCGGCGCTTTGACAGAGGTTCTGGGCTTGTACCAGTGCCATGATGGATGGCTGAGGGGTGGGAGGGGGCGCTAGATGTTACTAGATCAAATGGGGGTCACCCACAGTGTAGTAGGGTTGGGATGCTAAGACAGCCTGTATATTGTGAGCAATAAGACACTGGCACTGATCCAAACTCTAATTATACGCACCATCTCTGCAGAATTAAGATTAGGAGGATTTAGAAGTGTCTCGGGAACACTGACAGACAAAAAAGCCTCGTGTTCACACGAACAGTCAGATTTCCTACATACGCAGAAAATGAAAATGACATGAGGGCAAAATCTGCACTGCACAGAATACACTGCTGAAATACAATTCAGCCAACCCACACACTGATCTGGTATTCATTCGCTTGCACCCGAACACTGTAGAAACAAACCTTATCTGTTCACGAATGCAGAATATGCCCCCGGACTCATGCAGGACTTGTACAAACACACAAATGTATTATTAGTACTCTTTCACTTCTGCACACACACTATCATTTGCATGCTAGTGATTTTCCTTTTAAAAACCAAAGCTAATATTTGCTTTGGAGTTGGCACGGACAGCTAAAGCAGGAGTCTTCTAACACTGTTGCAGAGATAGCTGGCTGCCAGCGCTGCAGCTCTGCTCTTGATTCTTTTTCATCACATTTTGATGAATCCGCATCCTGTCAAGTGCAAAGGAAGTCTTAGATTGACTATGTGGAGGATACACATTAACGAGACCTTTCCTTTAAGCGGGATGCATGTTTTCCTAAATATTCTCATAATCCTCTTTGAGTGACCGTGACTCATCCTTACCCTCTCTCACCCTCATCTTTCTCTCCACCTCTCACTTCAGGATTGATCACCTCTGAAGTAGGCCTTTTGTTCTGTGCGGTGGTGCAGCGAACATTGACCTCAGGAGAGAAAAGGAGATGGAAGACATCTCTCAAAGAATCTTAAAGCATCTCTCTAGTTAATCTACAGGGGCCTTGCAGTGCTTTAAGGAAGAGCACAGTTGATGTTGCTGCCTCAGTACTCACAAAACAGATTTTCCCTACATGTCCGCTTGCCCCCGGTTCGCTGCATCATAATGTGCAGTCAAAATAATGTCAATTACTTGTTGAAAACGTTATGAAGTATGCGCCAAGAAGCACTCTCTGAGACTGGAAAATTGAGAGAATTGAGAAAAAAGGTGCAGAGACCTGTAGTTCATCAAATGGTCAGCGGAGGCTGGCTCTGAAAGTGAGTCAATCTGCATAGACTCTCGTGTCAAACATAGAAGAGAAATCATTTTTATTTTACATCTTTGTGAAGAAACAGTTCCACATACAAAATCCCAAAAGGAGTAAAACTTTAGAAAACCATCTTTGGAGATAAAAAACCCAGTAAAACTATAAAATTAAAACTAGTATTTTAATGCATTTTAAGTACCCTATAACAACCATGGACGGGCTCTCTCCATTTCGCCCGCAATGGACTGCTGACACGATACAGAGGTCAGTTAGTGAGGAAAACCCAAACGTCTGTGTCTGTAAGAGCTGCTGATTTTGCTACTGTTAGCTGCTGTTAGCGGTAAGTGGGGCCAACATTGTCAGACTCTGGCAATTATGCTAGCTGACATGACGTTAGCTTGGGACTAGCTGCGGGTGTTGCTATTATTGGCTCATTGTCAGCTTTTCAGAGACAGAAGGGTCACATGTCTGGTCTGTTAATAATAAGTAACTGTGGAATAAATAAGCACGAGAGGAGACCAATGAAAAAGAGAAAGAGGTGATGAAAATCTATCATATACAGATTAAGCTAACTTAAAGCTAATTTATGATTTACATATCAATAGTTTCAAAGTATTGAATGGATTTCTCCTCTATTATGAAATTATTGGGAAACTGGAGCATTGTAATCAAATTCTATTGGGCTATAGAGGGTTAAACATCAAAGTAATTTATATGAGTGCCTTTTTAATCAACCAAGCTAGCATTAGCTTAAAAGTCTCCAGTCACATTCAAATATGGTCATACCTGGTTTAAATAAGGGGGAGAAAAGCTGATAAAAGCAAAAAGACAGATTGAAGGCAATGAAACCATCCAATGATGTCTCAATGGCTCAGGCCAGCCATTACATACAGCATATGTTTGTAACAGTTTACAACTTGAGGTCCATAAAAATAACAATGGTTTCCTATCGTTTCATTTTAAACCTGCTGCAGGCAGTTGGATTCAAACTTGTTTCTGTGAAGAGTTTATAACTTGTATGGTATAAATTCATTATCAGTAGTTTCAAGTTAGTCTTCTCATTACATTATCAGGGGCAGCTCTGCAGTGCTTTCTCTGAACAGTTATTCCTAGGGCTGTGCGATATGACCAAAATCTCATATCCCGATATTAAGACATCTATCGTCCGATAATGATATAAATCACAAAAATGTAACATTTTCTGTAAATTCTGAGAATCTCGGGCAGCTCGACTTGCGTGAAGTGTTTCCAGCTGGGCGTCGCGTACCTGGAGTCGAGTGTTTTAACTGATGCATGAAACTATACATTTTTAGACATAGGTTGTAACGGCCGCTGTTTTCTTTGTGAGTATTTATTACACGGCGTGCTGCGGGGAAAAGCCTGTTCTAACGTTTGAGTCTAAGGTTTATTTTTTAGCACCTGACGGCTCTTTTTTGCTTCTCATCCGTAAATACTCTGCATCTTTCACGTGATTCAGTTTATTTTGAAAAGTCTCAACAGGATCTTGAGCTTTATTGTGAAAGGTTTATGTGGAAAATAAACAAGCAGACATGCGGTGGTTTTACCGTCGTTGTTGCTAACGACAACGCATACAAACAAGTGCTTGTCCGTCTGTAGTGTGGTTATATAAAATATAAGAGAAAGAGAGAACTTTAGGAAATTAATATAGCCACTACAGTGACCATCAAAATAATGAAAAAATATTGTCGTAAACAGTTTATTTTGCGACACCACGAAACAAACGATAGCGTAAAATGAAACGATAGACGTTTTCATATCGTCATCCGATATATATCGTTATATCGAACAGCCCTAGTTATTCCATATTTAGAGGTGAATCAAACAAGACTGTTCAGTTACGTATAGGCAGCGAGCCTTGGATGTGAGATGTGAAACAAGCAGAACATTAGATGGCACTTGCAGTGGTATGAATGAGCATAATATATATCTATGTATGCAAATTGAAAGTATTAGGATTTATAACAAATGTTTGGGGTGAAAAAAGGACACGTGGATGCTAAAAGCTGTATGTGTGATAATGTTTGTGCAGAGTTTCATTCAAATAGGGCCACCCGTTAAGGAGGAGATTGGGTACAGGACATATATACATGCATATGCTGCATTCATTATACTATGCTGCTATTTATCATAGCCTAATTCCTTTTGATTTTAAATGTTTATGTTGTCTCACAAACCTAGAACAGCACTGCTTTTCAAAAAGCAGTTTCCAGAGTTTTCACTTATGTCTGGAGACATTTTCGTATTTGCTGGTAAATGACTGTAATTAACATAACTCAGTATTACAGCTTTAACCCATTAGGAGAATAGTCTGAGACTTTTACATCATCTGCTCATGGAGAAACACAAGGCCGTACGGCAGCAGAGAGGGAAAACGTGGTTCGGGAGCCGGGGGTGGGGGCTCTCAGCTAAGAAGCTGCTAGAGGCAGCTCTGAAGAATGCCGCCTGGGGTACTGGCAACGTGCGAGACGAAAGAAGAGAATGAGTAAGTGTGAAGAACGGTGGCATGAGAGCGGTCGGGCTGAGCAGACAGTGTGCCAGTTGGGGTCACCTTGAGCAATCCATCTCCCCACCTCCAGCAGGGATGCAGACTGCAGGAGCGGGGAGGACTGAACAGGTTCCCCCCCTTAATAGCATTCTGCAGAGAGTGAGACAAGGCGATGCCTTCTCCCTCTCTGAACTTGTCCGGCGTGGATATGGCCACAGCTGAATTGCTGGAAGGTGAGATAACCGGACATCCCTGACAGCTGAGACAAACAACGCGAGACAACACTAGCCGAGACAAACAACACAATTCTGTCAACACTGTAGCTGAAATGAGCTTTCATTCTGTAAAAAAGGGAAAAGGTGACACTTTGGCTTCTTTGTCTTCACAAGACTATGTTTGCTACATAAAGGAAAAGAAGGGAAATCGAGCCTTTTATTTCTTTTGTTTTTTTCTGTTAGTAGTCAACGGTGAGGAGACAAATACTCTTACAACAGAAAGAGCTATTAAACTAAAGTAGATTTATCACCTACGCAATCCTTAATGTTTCAGGAGCACGACACTCTCCCCGGAGAATCACGTGGCAATCTGCTATGATGTCAGTTGTTCACTCTACATGTGTTTCTGTTTTTTCAGAGACACGAGGAAGTAGCATGAGGAGAGACAATTTTTTCCTTGCGTGCATGGGGGCATTTTTAACCCAAAGGATTGTTACAGTAGTCGTATGAATGCACTCTGTATTTCCTAAAGCCGAGATGCACTTCTGGAGCACAATCCCAGAACATTTCACTCTACCACAGAGCCATAACAATGACCATGGCCTCAAAAGTCTGCCTTCAAGGGCACAATTATTCTTACTGAGAGCAAGCATGGTTGAATCCATTTTCAAGGGTACACAAAAGTAACACTAATCTACCTCTGTGTTCAAACAACGTAACAGACTTTCTTTCATTGAGAACACAGTGATTGACATGGAGGCCTTTCGCTCCTTTATTGTTTAAGTCACAAAGCTTATGCTGTTTGGAGTCTCCACAAATTACACAGAAATGATTCTACACTAAGCTACCCGAGCAGAAATCTTTAATCTTCAACCTGCCACTGACAAAAAAGTTCAGGTGGTCAAGTTTACACTGCAAATCTGCATTTGCAAAGAGCTATTCGGGTCAGCCACTATTCACTCCATCAGCCTTTGGAATTGCCTAATGCATTAATCTGAAAGTATGAATTTCATTACCTATAAAATACCAGTTAGCACCATAGTGAGCGGGTAGTAGCTGGAGACCAGCATGACAATAAAAACACGTTCAAGCCAAAATAATAAATAAAGTCATTTCAACTTGACTTCTTTTTATCCATTCTCCTTTATCTCTGTCATAATTTGGTTCCCAAACCCTCTGCTTTTAATTTCAGTTACTGCCACATGAAGAGAGGAATCCAAATTACAAACTGAAAAGTCTTTGTTGGTTAAACATTACCAGTGGATCTTTTCCAAAGCACTGCAGGTGATCTGTACTGGAGGTTCCACCATTTAAACTACTGATCGGGCTAATTAAACACTTTAAACATTATTGACCAAGTCAGTGGATTACAGGAGTGATGCAGATGTTGAGCTGTGGATGTGCTGCTAATTCCTCCTCCTGATCCTTGCAGGAGGAGGTGGGGAGGGGGAGGGGGGGTAACAGATGCAAGTTTGCTGGATTTGAAAGTTCTGATCCGAGTTGAACTCAAATTGCTCCATTTTTACTGAGTGTCTGGGCTGATGATAAAAAAAACTGAGCTGATTATTAAACATCTCTGCTTTTCCCCAGGCTATGTTAGTCCTGCACTAATAATGTTTAGCTGGATCAAACTCCACTTATGCTGAAGCCAAGCAACACTGCCACACTGCCAGCAACACAAAAACATCTTTTTTACAACTTGGGAGCGTTTATCATTCCAAAATTCTCACCACAGACCTGTTTTTATATTACAATAAACTGCAATGTAGCTGGTGGCCTGTAGCCTGGCTATATGTCAAAGGGTTAAACCAGATGTACAGATGCCGTATGCTGCATCTTATTCAACAGATTTCAGCTCAGTTTTCAATGAGAGAAAGCCTTCACTTTAACAATAAACAGCAACATCAGCATTAGAAATGAATATTCTTGCAGAAGCGGAACAAGATAAGAGGCTGTTCACCCTAAACCGCTAACCTTTTGCACAGGTGCCACAAAACAATAATGAGCTGAGCACAATTACTGAGAGCAGGTAGCCCAGGGTGTCTCAATAATCTCCTGCTCAGCATAACCAAAACATGTGCCCCAAACGAAATGTGAACCCATAACTTTGACAGATTGATTCAAATTTCTTGGAAAGAATATGAGCAACACACAGAAAAGTAATATTTATGGAGCCAATTTCCTGCCAAAAATGAAAGAAAACATGTTTTCCAAATGCCCCATGATTCATTATCAAACCGTGCAAAACATCACTAACAAATTAATGCATTTAGTTTCGCACATACAAAACGCACCTATTAAGAATAATAGAACAACAATGCTTCATAAAGGAATACAGAATTTATAAAATAAACTGTATTTTTTAAAGAGGAAAAAAGTGACTTTGTGCACAACCAGTCTGCTGTGAAGGTCCCAAGAAGAGCAGACATTAAACACTCAAACATAGATATTGTCTAGTCTGTCAGCATTAGCAGTGAATGATAGTGACGGACAAATGGAAAATTAACAAAATAAACAAGAACGCCCGCTCATGTTGATGTTGCAGAGTTAGAGAGAGAATAAATATTTGTCACAGTTGCAAAATTCTGATGCAGACTTCATGTTTTTAAAGATATTTTTGATATTCTCAATTTCTGATTGCTTTCCAACATTACAACTACATGGCTGACTTGATGTTTCTCCTCAGCAGAGACTGAATATGTAATCTGGACAGTGTAAGAGTATATAATTAAGTTTTATTAGCTTGGTCTTCATTTATTACACACTAATTATTGGATGCAAACATGTGGCACATTAATTTGAAGCTCTGTGTATTAAAGCTCCGTCAGGGGACGTGCACAGATACTCTCTGGATCGCGTTGCGGACCGCTCCTGGCGTGCAGAAGCAAAGAGGCTCCAAGCTACAGTGCATTCCCACGATTCTAAAATTATAACATATTACAGAGCATCATCGGGAAGTGCTTTGTAAGGGGGTAACAGCTGCAAGGTAAAGGTGGAAAGATTGTTTTTTCCTTTCTTCCTTGCTCATGTGTGAACCGCATTCACATCTAGCCATCTGCTTCTGGGCCTGGGTGTGTATGTGTGGGAGCTGCCATGCCAGCGGAGAGGATCCGATTTATCATTACAGATGATTCTGGAAACAAAACCGATGTGTGGAGCCTACGTGGCTCCTTGATATCTTCATTGTATTCCAGGCTTCTGCCTATTCAAATGATACGTGTGCCAATCTCTCCCACTCTACTGCACTTTCACACCGAACCATCTGCTGCAGACCTTTTTTTCGCACGTGAGGCCGGCGTGTACGAGTCAACGCAGGAGTCGGTGAGAGTGGAGCGAAGGTGGTGAGTGTTTGAGACTGTGGGCTTGTGTGACCGCGCATGTATAACAGCGAGTTGTTTTGAAAGCTTCTAACAATGACTGCATGACTGATTATGGAGATGCAATTTACAAACTTCCTGATGATGTTGTACACTAGACTGAGTTTCATTACAGACTTAACTGCCAACACACACCTTTGTGTTCTGCTTGATGTGCAGGACTGGGTTCAGAAACCGAGTTCTATATCATAAAAATGCAGAAAGCCGCCTTAGTTTACTGCAAAGAAATGGAATAGATTTTATGCATATTTCCTAAGGAATGATGTTGGTATTTCATTGTTAGCCTGCACTGAGGTACATGTACAACAAAACACAATCATGCAGTGCACTGAAAGAAAAATGACAACTGTGATATCTGGGATTTCATCCCTTCATCCGAAGCATTCCTACTCGGTAATTTGGGACGTTACATAGAGTTTAATATGGTTTTAATGACAATGATGAATGCCAGTATTTATTTAGCCAACACTGATGTGTAATTTTTAAACCGTGTGACAACTACGATGTAATTAAAAGTAGCCACAATAGTAGTGTTTTGATTTTAAGCTCCCTATAGGTTACCTTTGCAGCAAGTATGAACGAATGATTTTTTTCCCTAAGCGACCACTGCATAGAGCGGTTTTATGGATTTTCAATACATTCTGAGGTCCTTTGTTTGTACAGTAGCAGGGTGACTGCTGATATTCAACGTGCTACATGGCCTTAACCTCTTAAATGTCTCTCTCTGTTAAATTATACTGTAAGTCTGTGTGTGGGTGAGTGTGTGTGTTTGTGTATTCATGCACAATTCTGAAGACAAAGTGAAAGAGAGTACACAAGTGTGCTCACGTTGAAGTACATGAAGCAGCACAGGCGGCAGGGATTGCTGAAAGCTTCAGACAGAGTCAGCGAAGGCGTCTGTAAAAGGTCACCGTTCTCTCCATCAACAGAGTTTGGAACGGACGGGGGCGGACTGGAGAGGAGAGGACAGGACAAAACGAGGGGGCCCAGTGGAAAAAGTCACCCACCCAAAAAATGTGGGTCAGCAGTTTGCTGTGACTAAGGGCACAGCCACAAGGAGACAGCCAGGGAACCATTTAACAACCTTATTGCTGGCTCTTCATCCTCACGCCTGGCATGAGATGGCAAGGGAAGGTCCCAAGCGAGCCGTGCTTCAGACTTTAATAGTGTGCAAATATGTCAGGTGGGGAACTATGCACTGGTTAGGTTAGACAGGTAAGGAAAAGGTTTAGGAATGAATCTGAAACTATTTATACTTCACACTTTTCTTGTTTTGTTTTATCTGCTTCAGTGAAAACGTGACATACTGTGTGTGAGGAATCAGGAACAAACCTGACAAATCCCGTTAGATTTTTCTGAACATTACTATAAAAGTACTTTAGATAACTACAGGCGCTTAAACATTGTAAAACTACCTAAGCTAGGTATTTAAACTTTAGAAATACTCTTTAGCTCACAGCCATCATTGCATAAAAATTTACATAAATGTTGTAGGATGTAATTACCTGAAGCCCAAGGTCAAAATCTATACAGGTGTGCAAAAATTATAGCCTGCTACACTCTTGGGTATCTCAGGCAAAAATTCTAATGTGACCGAAAAATCTGAACGTCTGAAACTTTATGCACACAGTTTTGAACCTTTCTTATACATTTTGAATGCCACATTTGTTGCTTTTTCACATGTCAACTCACAGGTAATATCCTTCAATAAAACGAGTGAAAAGTCTTACATAAGAGATCATAGCTTTTTCACATCGTCACGTCTTGTTAAGGTCTCAGATCTCATCTCTGATCTGCTTTTTAAAAAAATAGACTTTCATGTGTGGACGGCGTATTTCATCAAAGAGATGAGGGAAACCATGGCCATTTCAAGCAAGAAACTATATTTATGTTTAACCCGAGTTAGGTAACCTAAAACGCTAAAAGAAACTTTAGGTTTAAACGTTGTAGCTTATGTAGCAGCTGCGGTTCATTTTATGATGGGGCCTGAGCCTCGGCGCCTTGACTGACATCCTTTTTTGCTTTTTCATAGTTGAGAGGAGGTAGTAGTGGGAGGGCAGCTTAATGGCTGATAATAAATATGTGAAGGTATCTAAGAGACGTTTATCCCATTTCTGCTCCCTCCCTGCCTTCTTCCTGCAGGCAGCCTGCGTCTTGCGTAATGTAAATGTGGAACACAGCACAAACGATCAGGGACATTATCACACTCTGCATTTCTGTCAATACCTCAGGGTGCAATACGCGTCTAATATATGTCAAGTTATATGTGATATATATCTGGTTAAGTGCAACAGTGGATGTTGGATAAATTCACACTTTGTCATCATGAGGATATTTTTGGGAAGCTACAGTGGAGGAGGATCTCCAGGGGAATACAACTGTATGAGATCCCAGTGAGGGTGAAAAAGAGAATACTGGGAAAACTGACAATGAACATCAAAGGCTCACTCTATATGCATTACAATGTTATTCAAAATGGCTCCATCTCTGAACATATGACTCAACTCTTACACAGCCAGGTGCAGAAAATTCTGCCTTTCAACCCTCCAATTCTGGCCTAAAATCTCTGCTACAATCTAGCGAAATTAGATATTCTGTCCTTAGGCAAAGAAGGGGAAAGTGGCACCATTATTACAGTATTTTGCATCATGATATATTACCCTTTCAATAGATCTGCTTCCTGGATTTTCGCTTTAATTAGCCAGCTTGCTAAAAGAATAGAAAAAAAGAGAAGAAACAACTTTAATCATTTGCGTCTGTTACAGGCCTGCGTAAGCTGTGCCTGAAACCTGTCTGTGACGCCATAATTGTTGGCCGCTCAAAAGAGAAAACTGTAACTCTCGTTTTAGCACTCTGTCGCTTCGATTAACTTTAGGACAGTAAATATAGACATAACGCAAAAAGATAAAAGTGAGAATCAATTTAGAACTACAGCCATTTAAGTCCTGCTGTTGCTAAAATGTTACCACAGGAATAATCAACTTGCATTAACAGCGTTGCTCAAGCACTGCTTATTCTGACTAAAATGCCAGAGCCTGCTATGGTACCGGCTGTGGTCGGGTCCATCTAATGCCATCTGGCAGCTCCAGCTTCCTTCAAAGGAACTGTCAGGTCTCAAAGGAAGGCTTTGATTTAGATTCAGACACTACAGACCACACACCGCAAGCACGCACATGTATGCAAACAGATGCAGGGTGCAGACACACATGAGGAAAGAAATACATCAGAATACTTTGAAACCTGCACAAACAAGCCACACGCAGTGACCAACAGGTGGAACCGACATTCTTAGCAGGTGTTAGCCTACGCCTACAATAACAACAACTTCAGACACAGTCCTCGAGTCATTAATACTCCTGGCACCAAATTAACACCTGGATGCCTTCCAAATGAGAATAAAAAACTGAATTTTGGAGAACTGCGAGATTATAGTTGGTCATGCTAAAGAATAAAAAGAAATACTCTGTTTCTGCTAAAATGTTCCCTTTTTTGTAACCTTTATATATAACCTCTATTAATATCGCATCCTAATATACATTTTGTATTAAAGTTTTTGGATGGGGTTAATAAAAATCTTCTTAACAAACACATTTTTAAAAATAAAAGTAATGTTTCAAAGTCAGTTTCCCTCAACAAAGGTGTCATTCTAAAAAAGCTGATTTCAATCCCTGTGCCTACAGCCACATCTTTAAAGAGGAAGGAAAAAAAGTCTCACAGTGACATTTGCATTATAGGGCTTGAGCTAACACTGTTATCCCGAGCGACTTACAATGCCTGTGACAGCACAATGAGCTTAAACTCCTTAAAGTCAAATGACAAGCAGCCAGCGGTGGGAAATAAAAGGACTCGAGGCCATCGGCTTAAACTCCTCTGACCCTGCAATGACCACATAAAATGCAACGGCCACCACTTTCCACTGCGTCGGGCCTAAGTGGGGTGAACGTGGGCATAATTAGATGCAAATGTGTGTCACTGTACAGCTGATGCAAGCACCAAGTAACATGGAGGAATCAAGGATAAATGTGAAAGCCAAGCCTTGAGGGACAGTGCTGAAAAGAACAGAACGGTCTCGATGTCAAGGAAGCGAACGGCTGTAACGGAGACAGTCGACCTCGTGGAAAAACATGATTAGCTTTCTGTTTGCGTGAATTGTGTGTCACGCTGTGTTCACATGGAACATGAGCGTGCATGAAGGCAGGTTGCCTGTGCTGCTAGATTAAGTCACATTTGATGGAAATTTGTCATCTTCGGTTTCTTTATACGATACTTGTTATGGCAATACTAGATGAAGATAAGTGGCAAGAATTTAGGAGATGTGAGTGTGTGCATGAGCAGCATAAAATAAACTCCACGAGTCAACAGACTCCAAAATAGTATGTCCAAACATTTTTCATGTAAAAGCAATAATAATAATAATAATGATGATAATGAAATCTCTATTCTTACTATTCCGAGTGGTTGTGGAGAGAGGTGGGTATTAGATCCCAAACCTGTTGAGCATTTCCCAATCCTAATTCAAGTTGACATCTGTGATAGGAAGAGCTCACTATATAAACACTAGTTTTGGGGGGATTTTCCCCCACAGTGGTTTATAAAAAGGCTGCTGAGTCAGTGATGTCATAGCTAAATTTGTGATTCTGCCTGGCAACAACAACTAGCTTTATAAATTGGCTCATCTTTCCTGCAGATTCTTCACAGATGGATGTATGACTCGGGGTATCATCTCACTCATCCCACAGCATTTTACCAAAATGTGACTTCACAACTAGCACTAGGACCGAGCTTCATTTGCTGAAATTGCAACTTGTTTTCTTTTCTTTTTTTTTTTACTCTGGGCTTATAATGAGTTTAGGAAAAAAAAGAGAAAGAAAACAACTGTATAATGTTTACCATCTTCCATTAACTACTGATTGGTAAAATATCTGTAATAGGGTTAGGGTTAATAACTGTGAAAGAACAATTATTAATAACAAGAATACCTGGCATTTAGTACAAATGCGTACTGTATAATGAGCATAATTTATCCAGTTAGCCTGTCATGAATAGATGACTGGCAAATTACGTCATCATCACTGGGGTCTTTTTTTCACAGCATAACCTTTCATTTCACTGTTTTGCAGATGACTTGCAGATTTTTTTTGCCTTTGTGAGTAAATACATTGGGTCCTTTATCTTCCTATTGTAAGACAAATGTTAAAAACCTCATTGTGTACCTTGATAGTTACTTTAAACTGTGCAGGCAGGTGAGTGCAGTAGTCCATTTTCCCCATCACTTTGACATGAGCCCAGGTTTACTCTACAAAAGGCATTTTAGTGAAACCTACAAGCTTTTTCAGGTGTTGGGGAGTTTAACACTGGCCACAGTTTTCAGGTGGCCACCAATCCTCTTAACAAAGTTCCAGTTTTAATTTTGTGTAAAGGTTAGAGTGTACAGCATCCAGATGGACAACAGTGGTTTTATGATGAAGAGAGGGCAGAGTGGGTGCAGGTAAAAGGGGGATGATAAGAGGCACAAGAGGTGAGGCTGATTACAGCACTTTCGGACGATGTTACAGGCAAAAGGCACTTCAACCGACACGGCGAGTGTAAAAAGCACAGACCAAAAGTTCACATTAAGCACAACATTAGCGTGTATGCTCTTAGACACTGACACATACGCACTCGCACACACGCACACAAAATGCAGAAACACAGTGCCACCAGCACACAACCTTTCAGCCACTCATTCAAAAGGTGGTCCAAACCCTTCTGGAAGCACACATGAAAAAGCATTTTGTCATTTTCCCAGCGAGGCAGTATTCAACATGCAAAAACTGCACTGACCTTTCATACTTCTCACATCGCGTTAGTTTTCCACATACAGAAAGCAAATGCAATGCGTGGCAATCTGTCTGAACAGCTAGTCAGGCCAGACTGTTAGTTAAGCATTTGTTGAGTCTTAATCATGCAAACACCGAGCTTACAGAGAGAGATGTGACAAGTTAAAAGCAATCTGAATTCTTGCTGATAATTAACTAGTAAGCCATCCAACTCTTCCTCAGCCAGCTAGTGAAAGTTGACTTATATGTCTGATGTTTAAAAATGATTTTGAAAACGTATTCACTTAATCCTTCTAACTGTAGAGATTACTTGTTGCTTAACAGGACACTGATGGCTTTGCAATGACTTGTAACTTGCAGCATGATTGCACATTTTCATTAGTCTTAGCAGTAACTTTAAACCAAAGAGACCATTGCAATCAACACGTGATGATATGTTATATGTTATAATGATATAAAACCCAAGGTTAATTGAAATATGAGTGACTACAGAAGTCAAGTTTAAAAATGCATTACACCCAGGACTCTTTTAATATTCTCTCCTGATTATTTCTGTGTCCTGGGGAGACAGGGGTAAGCATGACTCTAAATACTGGAGTCATAATACTGCTAATACCTGCTGCTTTATGAAAGACCACTGATGAATGTCTGCCTCAATACATTAACAACAACCAAACACTTAATGGTTGCAGGGCTGTTGTGATTCAAATGACTTAGTGTGCACATTGATAATACCGGAAGGAGCCAAGAGTTTAGTGTTGCCTGAAAGTCTGTAGAGTCGATTGCGTTAACTCTTTCCCCTATAAAGACGACCAAGGGTAGCTGCGTAGGCAGGGGCCACCGTCACTAGCTTCCGGTGCACACCAAGGCATTTTGTTCTATAAGCAGGCCTGAAATGCACTATATTGCCAAAGGTATTCATTCACACATCCAAATCATTTAATTCAGGTGTCCCAATCGCTTCCATGGCCACAGGTGTATAAAATCAAGCACCTAGGCATCCAGACTTCTTCTACAAACATTTGTGAAAGAATGGGTCGCTCTCAGGAGCTCAATGAATTCTTGTGTGGCACCGTGATAGGATGCCAAGTGTGCAACAAAGTTTATTCGTGAAACTTCCTCACTACTAAATATACCACAGACAACTGTTAGTGATATTATAAAAAATAAAGTGGAAGCGACTGACAATGCGATGCATAAATTTGCAGACCTCCAAACTTAATGTGGCCTTCGGATTAGATCAAGAACAGTGGATAAGCAGCTCCATGGAATGGGTTTCCATGGCCAAGCAGCAGCATCCATGCTGGACATCACTAAGCGCAAAGCAAAGCATCATATGTGCTTTACACCACTGAGCAGTGGAGACCTGTTCCCCGGAGAGAGGAATCAGACTTCTCTGTCTGGCAATCCCATAGATGAACCTGTGCCAGGACTGACTGACTGCACTATGCCAAGTTTAAAGTTTGGTGGAGGGATTGGTTATGGTATGGGGTTGTTTTTCAGAAGTTGGGCCCCTTAACAATTCCTTTCACTGAAACTGTTAATGCTTCAGCATACCAAGACATTCTGAACTTTGTGGGAACAGTTTGGGGATGACCCCTTCCTGTTCAAACATGACGGTGCACCAGTGCACAGAGTAAGGTCCATAAAGACATGCATGAGTGAGTTTGGTATGGAAGAACTTGACTGGCCTGCACAGAATCCTGACCTCAGTCCAACATCAGTTTCTGACCTCACAAATGCATTTCTGGAACAATGTCCAGAAATTCCCATAAACACTCTTCTAAACCACGTGGAAAGCCTTCCCAGAAGAGTTGGGCCGACATAATAAAACCCTATGGATCAAGAATGGGACGTCCCTCAAGTTTATATGCGTGTGAAGACGGATGAGGGAATACTTGTGGCAATATAGTGCATGACAGAATCAATGCAATCACACTTCTTTGTGATTGTGGACAAAAACTAACTTCATATATTTATTCCACTGGATAATCCACAAAACAAAGCAACTTTCACAGCAGCATAACTTTAACCAGAACTGAGTTGATGTGGTTGTGGCAGCTTAAAATCAATTGTAAGCATGGAGTCACAGTCTTACCTCTCGCCGCCGTGACGCCCAGCAGCTCTGTTTGATCTTCCAAACTACGGCAGCCACCAGGAGCAGGGACAGGAAGCAGCTGTGGGGGGAAAAGACAAAGGAAGTCCAAAATATATTAAAAAAGAAAAAAAAACAGATAAATGAAGAGATGAGAAGACAAAAACTATAAGCTTTTGTCTTCTCATCAAAGGCTATAAGGATGATTTGACGTTAACGTTATAGGAAAGAAGTATTTGACTACGAGTTTTATTTTCTGTCACTGATAAATATATTAACAAACAGATTTCTGACATCAAACATATGCATGTGTGCATTTTAAACTGACAGCAATTAGGGGAGGAAAATAAACCAAAATAAAACGAGGTGATGCCAGCCCACACCGAACAGCATTAAAGAGCGACAGGTCTGAAACTCGAAGGGTAAGATTAATTATCATAAGCGATGAATCTGCCACAATACGCACAACCTTTGAAGTCAATTTGACACATTACTGCAGCCTTTTCCATCTGTACTGGAAATCCAGGAAAACTGCTTGACAAATATGGGCAGCTGATAAAGTTACACAAATTTTCATTTTACTGGAAATATTGTCCTTTTTTTCAAGATCAAAAGAATCAAAATGATACAGATAGATGTCCAAAAACGATATGTAAGATATATTCTCAGCTTTAGAAAAAGAGCTGAGGATGTCACTTCTTCACAAGATACAAGGTGATCGTGCTAAATGTCAAAAGAAACAAGCTAAAAAACAAAAGGTTAACAAAAAATGGATGAGTACACTTTGCGCTTTTCTTCAGGTTGTTTAGGAGGGTGGTCACACATGATGATTTTCTGCTTAAATACCTTTAAACAACACACACACACACACACACACACACACACACACACACACACACACACACACACACACACACACGGTCTTCAACCACCATTCCATTTTATGCCCTCGAGCTCCAAGTGTTGACATCAAGTACCATCTTTGTCATCCTGTTATGTTTCTGCTCCGTTTTACTCTACACTCGCTTCCTTTCATTCTTCAGCACTTTGTGAAATGTTTTTTCATGTTTTTTCTTGAACACATAATGTGTTTTTCTTGGTTCATTTCAAGAACCGCCCTCCCCCCTCCACACACGCGCACACATACACACACAAATAAAATATACAAAGAATCAAAACGCTGAGCGCCATTTGCACTCTACAGAAAAACACCTTGAGGTGATGATGATTGTGGTGACATGTCTGGGTGACATGGTTTGTTAGCATCAGTGTGTGTGTGCGTGTCTGCTCTCCCCGGCTTCCAGACGTGTACTTAGACAAGATGGAGTGAGTGTGTGTGCGCGCGTGCGTGCAAACACATCAGGGACAACATCTTTAGCACTCAGCTTCACTCTCAGCCTGTCATGGCTCTTGCTGATCTTGATTCAAAGGTATCAGAAGCACGATGGCAAAATAGAATAGAATAGAATAATAGAATAGAATAATCCTTTAATTGTCCCACAAGGGGAAATTTGGTTGTAACAGCAGCCAGAAAGACACTAGGGCTGCCACGATTAGTCGACTAGTCACGATTACGTCGACTATTAAAATCGTCGACGACTAATTTAATAGTCGACGCGTCGTTTGAAGCTTTGTAAGATCCCAAAAGACGCAGGAATAAGTAGTAGTATTTAAGAGTGTAATAACGGACTGAAACAGAAGATGGCAGCACTGCATGTACAAGGATGCCAGCTGCCGTTAAACCCCGAAGAAGAAGAAACTGTGTTCCAGAATTCATAGCGCGGCCCAGCGCAGTTGTCAACAATGGCGGCAGCTAGTTAGTTTTAATATTACAATTATTATTCTTTCTGGGTCACAAAATAAACGTTTAACATATTTTCAGGTGTACATTTTACGTCCAATGGATGCATGATCTGATTAGTCGACTAATCGCAAAAATAATCGGTGACTAGTCGACTATCAAAATAATCGTTTGTGGCAGCCCTAAAAGACACATATACAAACAAACAGTACACAGGACACATGTGTACTGTAAAATGCCTAAATATGAGTGATTCGTGACGCAGTTTCCTTCAGGACGGGAGAAAAAGACAAAAAAACCCATCTACCCTTAAAAAAGAGATACGTGACATTAATTACTAAGTCTCATGTAATTTAGAACGGCTCACTTTTCATATATGAGGAATAAATCTTTCCTCAAACTAGCACATTAATAACAGTAATATTTATGTTGATTTTCATATATGGGTCAATTTAAAAGTCACAATAGGTTAGAACTTAAAAAAGGAGCATACTCTGGTGTTTTGTCAAAGCTAAAGGCATTTTCTATCAGAGACACAAAGCTGGCAAGCTTCATGGCAGTATGTGTCACGTCTAATTTAAAAATACAGAACAGTACAAAGTAAGTGAAGCCGTGTTTCCAGTTTATACCGTGGCATATCGGCCTCCAGGTCTCTGTATACTGCAGTATTCAACACAAGACTGAGTCCTCAATGATTAATGGGCTCTGAGCTAACTGTCTGAAAGACTGAAAACTACTGGCTTTGACTTTCATAAATACATTTATGCTTTATTGTCTCAAGTGTAGTTTTTTTTCCTATTGTTTATCACATAAGGAATATTTGTGAATACACTTTCTGGGCTTTTGAAGTGGATTTAATTAGTCCACATTGAAGCGTAACTTCTTCAGACACGAGGGCCTTCCAGTCAGACCCCTCGCAGGGTTTTCTCCAAAGTTCTTCCACTTTTTCCATCTAAATGCCTTTGCCTATTTTAATAGTGGCTGTGATGCGTCAGATCTTTATTCATCGCTGCCGACCACATCCGAGCCCCCGCCCACCCTGTGTGACTCTTTAAAGTGCCATTTATTTAAAAAAAAGGAGAAAAAAAAGATTCCCTTATCTCTCTGGGCTGAAGAAGCCCCTTAAGAGATCCATCCGTTCAGCCATCTTATTGATCTGGCTTCCTGCTCATTGCTTTAAAAGCAACACGGTGCTGATGAATGACTTGCATGAATAGATATCGGCTTCACATCAAAGGCTTCCCTGCTCAGCAGGGTGGGAGGAGAGAGACACAAAGGACAAGAAGAGAAGGAAAGACAATGATGAAGAAAATGGACAGTGATGGTGAAAGACAACGTGAAACAGACAGATTGGAAAGTGTAAGCTAAAGTCTAAACAATGGACAAAGTTTAGAGTTAAGGAGGAGAAAATGGAGCAAGAGACAAAGACTGAAGGAATCGAAAGTAACACCGGAGAGACAAACACTAAGAGAAGCAGACGGAGACAGACACAGAGAAATGTGCTTCATTTGATCTCAACCTCCGCAAGGGAAACTGGGAAAGTTAGTCAAGCTTCAGCTCCCACCTCAACCCATACGTCACACCAGCATCTCTCACTTTCAATGAAAATAGAAAAGCGCATTCACCAGCAGATGCTGCCTCACCAAAGCCACCTGTGACAATCGCACTTCACCTTCTCTAACGTCTCAATAAAAGTAACTCGGAGCAAACGGATTACGAATTTCGGGGGTTATATTTATGCGAATTCCCGTACATTTAGAAGATGGTGATCTAACCGGAGCATCTGTTTGCCTTTGTGTAGCAGATTCCAGCAACACCATTAACAAAATGACACAAAGTACAAAACACGTGGGGAAAAAAAAAAAAAAAAAAAAAAGCATCAGACAACTGACAGTGGGGTGAACTTAACCCTACTAAGCTACAGGTTCAACAGTGCACACATACACATACGTACAAGGAAGTTTCTGTTGCCTTAACAACACAATTGTGTTAACATTTCTGTTCCTTCTGTCGAGATTAATACAAATCAACGCAGTTTGAATATCTGCTACTTCCTGTGAGATCTGTCTCAGTTATTTTCATGCTTTTTAAGAGCACCGAGCTAGCCAGGTTAAGCAGGTTAAACAGAATCACTCTGATGGCATGTTCAAGGGAGGTTCCCTCTACTGAAAAATACCTAATGGGGAAAAGATCAAACTCAACTTTGTAGCAGGAACTCACCAGTACGATTTCTTTTATCCAGTTTCCTCAGATATCTAACGTGTAAAGAAAAGTGACTGAATCGAAGTTTGAAAGTTTACGAAGGAAAAAAAACTGACTCTCTAAACACATTAAATGATTATTTCAGTTTCCTGGAAACAAAACCGTTTGAATTTAATTAGTGCAATGAGCAAAAAGTCACTTTAAAACAACACCCAAAACTAATAAACAACATTTTACCAAATATTCAAGTTAAAATCACCAGTTTCATCAAACTCATCGTATTCAGTTGTAATTAAGTTGAATTTTATAAACAGCAGAAAGTATCATTCTGACACTGACTATGATTTATGGAACAGACTGTAAACTACAGCGCCAAAAACATAAAATAAAATGCTTTAAAAAGATCATTTGGTATGGATTCTTATGATATTTGATACCATGTTAGTGAAAATTTATATGGCAAATACGGAACAAACTAAGAAAACAAGAAGAGGGAAAACACTTTTTCACAGCACCCTATGTCAGGAGTTTAGCAAGAGTGTCAGCATGTCATTATTCAGCACTTCTGGATGATGTTAATGCTTTTTCTACTTTACCCAAGATTCATTTCAGGCAAAAATATCAGACAGGAATGGCATTCTTCTTTCTTTTTCTTTTTCCAGTTCTTAAGCAAATACTGGGCAAAACCTCTAAAGGAGAACAACATAACAAAAGAGTAATATATGTATATATAATATCAATTTTATTCTAGAGTAACAGGTTACTTATATCGCAGTTTTACCTTCAAATGCATTCTAAAATGAGAATATAGTGAGCATTTTTTAATTTTGTTCCATTTAGAAATTTGGGATTTTCTCATTTCAAGCTTGAATTTAAAAGTTTAGCTGCTCAGTGCAAAGTTTGATGAAATTACAGAAGATGCTAAAACGGTGACAAAAAAAAAAAAAAAAAAAAGAGTTGTGTGTGCAAAGCTCTGGAGTGTTTTGGGTAAAAAAATGATGGATGCCGTCTATTTAAGTGGCAGAGTGGAAAGCGGAAAAAGAGCCAGGCGAAGTGTATTATAGCCATGGGCTGCTGAGGCCAGAGAGGTGAGCTCTGACGTGTCATTGGCTAACCTGACAGCAAGACAACAGCCACAGGGCAAACACCAGCACACTGGTTCTGTTGTCCACAGCCAGCTGAATACTAATCCTGCAGTCTGCCTGCTGCTGGCTTTTACTCCGGGGTGGGAAATGAAACCTGCTCACTAGCCAAACAGCATTTCATTTTCGCTATGACTGATAAGTTTTGTCCGCTGAACCACACACACTAATCAGCAGTTGCTCAGAGGTCCTATTCTGCCATGCACTTGTCGCCACTAAACCCTGCAGCGCTGCGGGTGATGGGACCCTTCAAAGGAAGGCTAACCTACCTGAAATAAAATGAGGACCTGAACATGTCACAGAATACAAATTTGGGTATAATCTGTGCAGCTCCAGATCGTTTGTTTACTCTCTGCTCTAACAATGGAAGCAGCGGTTATTTTCGGTACGAGGGCAAAACCAAATACGGTCTAAGAAAGCAGAATGAGAAGCCTGCAACCAAAGCCGTGTGCTGCACTTGTTTCACATAGCCCTGTAGACTTCCCCAATGCCAAATTGTGAATTAATTGATTAATTGATAATTAAACTGGCCACCCTCAGTTATTGTTTCATCTCTTAGAGCTTGTTAAGATGACAGGGTGAAGCTAATTAGAACTGTGCTTCTTTGAAACTGGAAGTTCAATAAGAGGATGATTAATTGTGCCGCGGAAATAATCATTTAATGTTGTACGTTTGGCCACTGGGGCTGCAATGTGAGGGCTGATATTTACTGAAAATACCACAGCACCAAACTTGCTAAATGTGAGTTTGGGAGTGTCGTACCACCTGCCTGAGATGTCATTCAGGTTAAGGTGGTAGCGACAAACTCAAGGATGAAAACAAAAAGCTTCTTAGGGAATAGAAGGATTTAGAAATTGATTAATGGAAAGGGAAGAGATTTCCTTTGAAAAAACCTATGCAGTTTGAGTTTTTGCACCATCGAACCTCACCAGGTAATAAACTGTAGAAATGAGAGCTATTCAACAAGTCGCATTATATTTCAGACAATCCTGAGCTGAGGCCCGCAGCATGAAAACTCCAATTCCACATCATCTTTTGTCCTGCGAGCTTTTTTGCTTTTGCTTGTATAACCCTGCCAAAACTCATTGTTATGGGAAAAAAAGCAGCGCTGAACGCAAATGTGCTAGACGTAGAGGAAGGGGGTAGACACGAGGCTGATCAGATGGGGAGGAGAAACAAACAAACACGTTGCCCTCCTCTTGGGACTTTTTCCCTCGTGTCGTGGCCTCGGTCACATTCCTCGTACCCTCCTCCCAACTCATTACAGGTGAGGGAAAGTGGTGAGGAGGAGGAGGAGGAGGAGGAGGAGTGGAGGCTTTGAGTCAAATCCACTGATCTCAGTGATTTATTATTAATGGGACGCAGAGGGGCTTTCAGATTCTCACAGACATACCAGGAGGGATTTGCCACAAGGTGCTTCTCGCACTCTATCTGCTGCATCTTACACTTGTATCGCTCTCGCTCCTCACTGATGACCTGGCCTGGATGAATATCGATGCAAAGATCGCTAAGAAAGCAAGAGAGGGGTGGGAAGAAAATAAAGCAGAGCGGGATGGAGAGAAGGGGCGAGAAGTTAAGAAAACAATGCTGTGAGGAAAGGAGGCAGAGGTGAAGATGAAGAGAAGGTTAGAAATGTGGAGATAACACAGACAGAAGAAGAGAAGACAGTAATGCAGTGAGGTAAACAGGCAGTTTTGCAGCAGCACACGTTCAGAATATGAGAAGGCAGAAATCCAGAGACAGAAAGAAACTGAGGACTAAAAAGCTCGGAGAGGAGAGAGTGGGGGGGTTTCTGGCACAGCACAGGCAGCAGCACCTGCTGAGCGCCGGGGGAGGCCCCTTAGGACAGACAGGCCGGGTTTGGATGCGTGTTCAGTATCTCTCTCTGCTTCTCTTTTTCAGGTGTTCCTACGGGGTGAAAGTGAATCTGCTTGTCAGTGCACACCACAAGAAGTAATCTGTGGGCAAACACTACACTGGGTCTGAACCAGTGTTAGTGTGTGTTTAGAGAAACAGAAGAAAGCAGCTGGTTTCCAAACGGTTTAAAACCATACAAACAGGCACTTTTACTTTTTTCTTTTATTGATAAATGAATGTAGACAGTACAGAATCTTTACAGTATATAAGCAACCTTAGTCTGTTTAACTGTTTGATATTAGTTCGAATTAGAATCTCCAGAAGTTGATTCTGT
This sequence comes from Oreochromis niloticus, assembly GCF_001858045.2. Classification (NCBI taxonomy): domain Eukaryota; kingdom Metazoa; phylum Chordata; class Actinopteri; order Cichliformes; family Cichlidae; genus Oreochromis; species Oreochromis niloticus. The sequence goes on along the minus strand of NC_031983.2, from coordinate 7,666,990 downwards.
TCGTCTAGACGTAGCGTTTTCAGTGGGAGAAATGTTTCCTCACTCATCCAAGTGACTTCTTCAGTCTCAGCTGACGTCTTGATGCACGCTCACCCAGGTAAGTAGATCTCCCAAAGTTGATTCTGTTCATCGGGGCGTAGCGTTTTCAGTGGGACGAACGTTTCGTCACTCATCATTAGATTCTAAAATATAAGAATATTAAGTTAGTTAAAAAAATAAATAAATAAGATCATGGTCATGTTTTTCAGCCTAACAGATGAGTCTGGACAGAGGAGGTCTGTTCATTCCAGGACTGCCTGAGGAAACAGATGCGAGGAGCTTTAAACAAGGTAGATATACCAGACAGGAACCATCTAGTAATGCAAATAACCAATACCAATTTGACTTCAACTGCTGTACAGTTTTTACAGAGCTCTGTGCAATCCTGTGATAAACTAAGTACAATCTTGCTACTTGCATAGCAAGGGGGAGTCGCAGGCATGCTGCTAATAAAATGCTCATAAGAAACTTTGAGCAAGTTCATAACTCCAGAAGTTTCGGCAGCGTGCAGCTCAGAAGCATTCAGATGTGTTAACACAACGCCACTATCTTCCAGCAAGTCTCATGAGTCTCTACGGGGCTCTGTTAGCATGTTAAAGGTTAAAGTTTACAGTACAATGGCATAAAAAGACTAAGAAAGTATGACTTCTTGGGAAAATTCCTCCTCCCTCTAAAATAACATGGCAGCACAGCTGAGGTTGAAAAGTGTCAACGAACTTTCTACAAAACATCTGGACAGATGTCCTTCGAACAGACAGGAACAAAGTGGAAATGTGTGCATTGCACAGAGCCATGTATGGTGTTGGCACTTTATCAAGCATGGTGGTGGAGGGGTGAAGATTTGGGTTTGCAACCACAGGACCTGGACACTTTGCAGTCACTGAATGGACCTCCTCTGTACCAGCTGTCGCAATCACACAATCAAAGTGAAAACATCAACCAGACTGAAACACTGGGACTAAATTATTTCACAGTAATGTGAGAGACTGATAAACTTATACAGAAAGCAGCTACTGAATCATGGGGTGTACTGTGAAAACTCGTACAGAGCGGCACTTATTTGTTTGAAAAAAACGAAAATATTTAACATAAATTACATTTATGAGTAAAAACTATAACATGACATCTTCCAGCAAAACAAACCTAAATTTCATTTAAGGTAAAATCACAATTTGTACTATTACAACTGCTATTAAAATTACAAGTTTTTTACATTCATGCAAATATGTGAACGAATTGAGTATTAACATAAAACATTAATGTGAATATGAATTAATATTAAATTAGATTCAATTAAATTAGGCAACTCACCTGGTAGTGGAAGGACTTTAATTTCCTCTGATCCCTTTGGTGACTTTCCATTTGAATTAATGTCATTAGAAGGCGCATTTCAAGTGACACTAGAAAATGCTCTTGATTGGTTTGCGGTATAGAAATGGTTAGTGTTTGCCTGATTATTTTTCTAGACATTAGTTTAACATTTTCGTTTATACAATTATTTTTCTTCCTCAAAAACATGACTGGTTGGAGGGTTTCGATAGAAAAGAAAAAAATGAATTACTCCATCGCTCAGGATTGCTCATTTTCAAACCTAAAGCAGAAATCAGCCTTTGGCCTGTCGCCTACAGTGTTAGAAAATGAGGGAGAAATTATTAAATCATGTGGGTAAAGATTTAGCCCACTGAGGTCCAAAGACACATATCTGACCCCGGATATTTCTGCTATATTAATATAGCTGAATATTCATAAAGGGCCTTATTATCCAGCTCAATGATTTCAAAAGTTTGCATGACCCAAGTTCTGTTTTTGCACTGCAGACTCTTCCACAATCTGTGCTTCTGTCAATCATCCATCACCCGTCCTGTCAATGCGACGCGAGACGCTCATCCAGATGGACATTTGTGTACAAACACAAACATGTGTCAGAGGGAGAGCCGAGTGCACGCTCTGCACGGTGCATATCCCTGTTGGGGTCAATGTCACATTCTTTTCCAACCAATTACAGTGATCGAATCTGAAGACAGAAATGCTCTGGGCTCCACAGTGAAGCCAATGAGGACAAATGTCACAGGATAATAATGGAGAATGATTTGTCTTAAGTTAACGGGCTGCAGCTTAAATTGACATTTGGATTTGATGATATTGACCCAACTCCGTGCGCGTGCAGTCATCCGCGCTCCCGTCTGAAGCTTTAAAGACGCAGCGGAGAAAAAGCGCAGCCACTCGTTGCATTGTGAGGTTTGAAGGACAATCACTCAGCTCAGAGGGCACATAGCGCTAGTGAGCAGCCAGCTGCCTCATATACAGTCAGGTCCATAAATATTGGGACATTGACACAATTCTAACATTTTTGGCTCCATACACCACCACAATGGATTCCAAATGAAACAAACTAGATGTGCTTTAACTGCAGACTGTCAGCTTTTATTTGAGGGTATTTACATCCAAATCAGGTGAACGGTGTAGGAATTACAACAGTTTGCAAATGCGCCTCCCACTTATTAAGGGACCAAAAGTAATGGGACAATTGGCTTCTCAGCTGTTCCATGGCCAGGTGTGTGTTATTCCCTCATTACCCCAATTACAATGAGCAGAAAAAAGGTCCAGAGTTCATTTCAAGTGTGCTGTTTGCATTTGGAACCTGTTGCTGTCAACTGCCAAGATGAGATCCAAAGAGCTGTCACTATCAGTGAAGCAAGCCATCATTAGGCTGAAGAAACAAAACAAACCCATCAGAGAGATAGCAAAAACATTAGGCGTGGCCAAAACAACTGTTTGGAACATTCTCAAAAAGAAGGAACGCACCGGTAAACTCAGCAACACCAAAAGATCCGGAGGACCACGGAAAACAACTGTGGTGGATGACCGAAGAATCCTTTCCCTGGTGAAGAAAACACCCTTCACAACAGTTGGCCAGATCAAGAACACTCTCCAGGAGGTTGGTGTATGTGTGTCAAAGTCAACAATCAAGAGAAGACTCCACCAGTGTGAATACAGAGGGTTCACCACAAGATGTAAACCACTGGTGAGCCCCAAAAACAGGAAGGCCAGATTAGAGTTTGCCAAACGACATCTGAAAAAGCCTTCACAGTTCTGGAACAACATCCTATGGACAGACGAGACCAAGATCAACGTACCAGAGTGATGGGAAGAGAAGAGTATGGAGAAGGAAAGGAAGTGCTCATGATCCTAAGCATACCACCTCATCAGTGAAGCATGGTGCTGGAAGTGTCATGGCGTGGGCATGTATGGCTGCCAGTAGAACTGGTTCTCTTGTATTTATTGATGATGTGACTGCTGACAAAAGCAGCACGATGAATTCTGAAGTGTTTCAGGCAATAATATCTGCTCATATTCAGCCAAATGCTTCAAAACTCTTTGGACGGTGCTTCACAGTGCAGATGGACAGCTACCCAAAGCATACTGCAAAAGCAACCAAAGAGTTTTTGAAGGGAAAGAAGTGGACTGTTTTGCAATGGCCAAGTCAATCACCTGACCTGAATCCGATTGAGCATGCATTTCACTTGCTGAATACAAAACTGAAGGGAAAATGCCCCAAGAATAAGCAGGAACTGAAGACGGTTGCAGTAGAGGCCTGGCAGAGTATCACCAGGGATGAAACCCAGCGTCTGGTGATGTCTATGTGTTCCAGACTTCAGGCTGTGATGGATGCAAATCCTTTGCAGTCAAAGTATTAAAAAATGAAAGTTTGATCTATGGTTCTTATTCTGTCCCATTACTTTTGGTCCCTTAAGAAGTGGGAGGCACATATGCAAACTGTTGTAATTCCTACACCGTTCACCTGATTTGGATGTAAATACCCTCAAATAAAAGCTGACAGTCTGCAGTTAAAACATCTCGTTCGTTTCATTTGGAATCCATTGTGGTGGTGTATGGAGCCAAAAATGTTAGAACTGTGTCGATGTCCCAATATTTATGGACCTGACTGTATGAACAATGAGTGCTTCCGAGTGTGCGTGCGTGTAAGTGTGCACAGAAAGACCGAGCGTGTGCTTTGAGAGACTTTCTGTGCCAGCATCCAAACCTGCAGATGTGTTTGAGAGGCTCAATAGTGAGATGATGATCACAAAAACAGAATCATTTGTGATGTGTTGTAATCCACTTCCAGCTGCAAACATATGCAAGAGTGGCCATTAGGTTCCTATCAAAGTCTGGAGCCAACGCAGAGAACCCTGAGAGAGAGTGTGTGTGTGTGTGTGGTTGCGTCCAAAGTTAAGAGGATAGTCTTGCTTTTATTTCTTTCTGTGACTCGCTAAACGCTGGGCACCAAAATACACAGAAACAACAGAAATATGACGAGTTATCAAATAACACATCAACACACTTAACTCCAATTATGTGCGAGTAGTTGCTGCTGAAGCCTCAAAAGCAAAAATCACCTACAACACACATGCATGCATGGATCATGCATTTGAGGTCCACTTCATTTTAGAGGAGTTCTTGAGATGAAAGAAGAAAGGTGTTTTTTGTTTTGTTTGCACATGGCATCAAACAAAACATAAATAAAATATTAATAAAACTGATTACTGAATACTGAAAACACAGAACTTTAGGTACAAGAAAGGCAAGAGCGTTATGTTAGCATTGATAATGGAGGGGGAGAAAAAATAAGAAAAAAGCAGAAGGGAAGAAAGAACAGACAAACTGGTGTGCGACTGGGACAGGCTCAGCACAGAGCCAGTGGTGGAATGCAAAGATTAGACTGCTGCGGCTTCAGCAGAAGAGAGTAAAGGCCCGACAGGGAGGGCAGAGGGAGCAGGAGAGAGTTAGTTGACTGTGGGAGCCAGTGCGACACGCAAGGTTGAGATACTGACCGAAGAGACCTGGGATTGACGACACAAATCACCTCTCTGCTTTAATCAGGTAAATGGTTTAGAACAAGGTCAGCGGGTGCAAATAACACTGCTGCCCACTTTCTGCTGCTGCATGCTGATTGTGGTAGTGCTGAAAGTCGAGATCTCGCAGTTGTTCTGAATCACTTCTGGTTGATTTTGATTTCTAGTGTTGAGATATTCGTCCAGGAAAGCAAACAAAACCTAAGGAAGCTGTCAGCTGGTGACTTGACAGAGTTACATCTGTAAAGACATAACGTTTCTGATGTAGAGGAAGAAAAAAAGAGAAAAAAACCCAGCCCCGAGTGAAAGCTCATCTTCACTCTGATGTGCATTTTCAGTCAAACTCGTCTGTCTCGGAGGAGAGAATTTAAGTCTCCTTGGTGGCAGCGGCATGATTCATACAGCACCCACACATCCACCCAGACTTGGCCCAGGGTGGGCAGCCTGCTGGTACCCTGTCTTTTAATGCCTCAGTCCCAAGCAAATTACATTTCCCCTCTGTTAAGAAACAAATCGCTAATCATTTTAAATGCACAACCATGCTAACACACTGCAAAGTGAGGTGAAATGCGATTTTTAAAATGTGTTTTGCGATATTAATAATTAATCTCTCCGAGCATGACATGTCGCATGGGTGACTCCGTGTTGCTGATTCACATAAGCTCCATGTGGATCCGTCATCCTTGCTGCTGCACCGTTATGTTGGCAAACATTTTTAAAGTTGGGAATTTCTGTGGTGCTTTCAAAGACGGCTTTCCTTTTTGTCAACATACTCCAATACAGATTAGTCTCTCTCGATACGTTCTAAGGCAAATGTTACTCTGAATGAGACTACTGCAGGCTGTGGACTGATGTGCATTAGGTGCTCTAATGAGTATTTTTGGTAACAGGGCATTTGTCATTCTAGCTAGCAATTTGTTAAGGTTATCTGGAGACATTTGCCCTGCTGCTTCACGAAGCTGCACTGGTTTGACGGACACTTTGTTGCAGTTTGTTGTCCTCCTGAAGAGAGAAATTGGCACCAATCAGTCATTCAAACTGAAATGATACCTGTCCTTTTACAATTCTTAGACTTTACCGTTCTCAAATAATATAATATTATGTTAACAGTGCTAAGATAATTGGAAATGCTTTTGTTTTTATTCCTGTAGTAATTAAATAGCCTTTGTGCCACCACCAAAGTGGATTGATAAAGATATTTTATTAAATACCACTAATGACTTATAATGAATGATTTCATGAATTGGGCAGCTTGGCAGCACAGTGGTTAACACTGCTGCATCACAGCAAGAAGGTCCTGGGTTTGAATCCACCCTGCATGTTCTCCTTGTGCATGCATTCAGCTTTCTCCCCTTTTATGGTGAATTTAAACTTAAAAAAACAAAAACAAGGACATGTCCATGTGACTTTTAAGTGCTGGTGTGTAAATAAGTACAGTAACAGTTTGAATATGAACATGTCACTCACTCACTGATGTGCCAAATCATTTTTAGACAACAATACAAGTCTGTAGGACAGAAACAGCCTGCGTCACCCTGCACAGACAAAAGCTGATAAAAGAATTTGTTATTAAAAATACCAAATATTGCCAGTCTTGTCTATTAATGTTGCTAAGTGGGCGGTTGTATCAGTGTTTTACACCTTCTAGAGCTCAAGTTTGAAAATTCTTGCATTTGTTAAGCTATTAAAGCAGCAATGAAACCCACCACAAACCTCCTTTCATTGGGGATCTCATAGCTGGCAGTGACGTCAGAGCGAACACCGTATTTTAATATATGAAACACACGATTGGCCCCACTTAACAAGCCAGGTTTCCTGTCATTTACAAAATTTGTAATGTGTTTACCTCGAGCAGGATTTCCAATGGAAAGAACCAAGTGTCACTTTCCAAAGATAAGTGTGTCTTAACAAGCAATAACAAATTAGATTTGGAGCCAGGTGCTGTTGATTTTACTGGATTTGACAGGTACTTAGGATATTTATAATAAGAAAAATGTGAACAGGTTAAACAAGACGATGATTGTCTGCTCGCTCAAATATTATTTGTACCACAAAAGATGAGCTCAAAGCAGCGATTATTAGCTATACTCACACTCAGTGACTTCGTGAACCTATTCATATGCAGCAAAGGGAGCAAAGCACTCTTAGCACCAGGGTTTAGCCTCCACTGGGAACAGCCACGTGCTAAAATATATGCAAGAACCAGTGCTGGATAGAGGTGCCCACCAGATAGCCCAAGTTATTTCAATATTAGCTGTCAAGCAACAGAGAGAGATGTCTGCAGTCTCCCCCAAGGGAAGCCAAATTTTCTAGGACATCAGGCCTCAGTTCCACACTGACCATTATGAGGTTAAGTCGTGTTTTTTTTTTTTTCTTCAAGAAGTAAACACCGCGCCGGGTGGACGTGCAGTCAGTGTTCTAGAACATTTTCTTCTGTTACTTTCTCGTCTCCACAGGAACGAAAATAAAAAGCAGCTCCCAGAGCAGAACAAGTGCGATCTCACTGCAGGTTAAACAAGTTGAATGTTGTCTCAAACACCTGACAGTTTCATCGCCGTGCCTTGACCTTGTTCTTTATGCCAGATTGTAGTTACTTCAAAACACCATCTCTCTCTCTGCTGCGAGCTGGGAACTGTAGAACTGAAATATCTGCATCTGGCTGAATAGGTTATTAAAGTGGTTTTATGTAATTTTGCTAATTATCTATTCAAGTACCATCAGTTCCCCAAGACACAGACACAGATGTAACCTCTGTGGGTCTTACTTCTGTACGCACCTTTGCTGAACGTTTCCTTTGTATATAAGATAAAGTATTAAGAAAAAACTTTTTGCTTTCCATTTGCAGGAGTGAGAAATGTAGGTTATATGATGTATAGTGTTAGACTTCAAAATAAAAAGAAGCCAAAACTGCACTAATATTTCCATGACGAATGTGCTCCTGTGTGCAAATGTTAAAATGTTGCAATTTTTTTTGTGACAGTTCTCTTAGCCTCTTCTACTCGACCAGTTTGGTAGCCAAGAAATTTGTCATTCAGGTCACTATTACTTCAAAGACTGCTTGTTTGAGCAGCAGCCAAGTTTAAAATTAAAAACATGACAGCTCGGGAGAAAGTGAGAATACATTTTCATTGCATTTCCAAAAGAAAAAAAAAGTTTTTGTGAAATTTCACATTCTCCAGGGCTTTTCCAGGCCTGGAAGAAAACATTCAATTTGCACAGCTAGAGACAACATTCATATTTGTTAAACATTCATGAAAGAAAAAAAAAAAGAGCTTAAACTTATTCAGAAATGTTGGAAAAGACCCTGACTCTGCTCGATCTGAAACGTTGGGGGGGTGAAAAAAAAAAAAGTGTTTGTCCGCTTTAAAGAGCACCGACGTAGGAAGCCTAAAGGTGAGAAAGTGCTGGACGACTGGACACGAGTATGTGAAAGCAGCTGTTTGCTGTTAACGCTGATGTTTAATGCATCTCTTCTGTTCAGCTCTGTGGCTGGAGAACGCTCGTGGGGGTATCTGTGCTGGCACTGCAGATAACAGAATGGCACTACCTTCATCTGTCCCCACAGGGAACATGGCAGCGAGAGGAGCAAGAAAGAGAGATTAAGACACCGAGAAAGACTGAGCGAAGGAGAGCAAACAATTTTCACGTTAATTAGCATCCCTCTCCTCCCCCGCAACGCAAACAATGCAGCACCCACAGAACGGGAAGCAAACAGGGACACGGGTGCTGCGAGCTTGCTAACTTTAGGTCTCCTCATCTTGTGCTGAATCAGTGGCAGGCGGCAAAACACATCAAAAAGGACAGTGCTGTGGGATTAAGAGCAAGTCAGAGGGAGTGGTGGGAGGCTAGGAGTAAAAAAAAAAACACAAGCCAGGGGATGGTGGGGAGGGCTGTGGAGACAGACGAGGGAAAACTAGGCAAGGGACAGGGGGGAAAATGGAGGAGGCAAACAGAAGGGGAAGATGGGAGAGCCAGACATGAAAGGAGAAAGAAAGAGGAAAACATAGTGGGAAGGTGGGAAATGGGGAGGATAAGAAAGAGGCAGGGGACAAGAAAAGCAGGGAATAGGGAAAAAAAAGAAAAGAGAGCAGCTAGAAGGAAGGAGGGGGAATATAAAAAATGACGAATGAAGGAGAGACAGAAAGGGGAAGACCAGAGAAATAGGGAGCACAACGGGAAGATGGTTCTGTTTATGAATCGCTGTGCCTCTGCTTCCTACACACAGCTGCTTTGCTGACATGCAAACACCCAAATGCTGACGCATGTCAATAAACGTACCAGCATCACAATCCAGTAACCGCGGGGTTTCTAAGTGAAAGCAGAGGAAGTGAGGTGCGCAATGCTGTCCTACTGCCTTTAATGGCGAACGCATCCAAAATAAACCTCAGGAGAGAAAGGCGGTTTATTCAGCTGATGTTGAACAGCTGAACGGCCGGCCAGAAAAATGAAAAAAAGGATCCATCAAAGCAGCTCGATCAAATCTATCCTCCTTTACATGGCTGCCGGATCAATAAAAACAGCACGACTCAGAACAGCTGGCAATTTCTTCAACGCAATGTGGCGAGCACACAAACATGAAAAGAGTCCTACAATTCTCCTCTGGGTTGGAGGCGCGCAAACACAAACTCGCACGCTGGATACTCGAGAGAAATACCATACATGCAGTCGAGCATGCAAGGACACAGTTGTGTATCCAATTTTTGTTCCATCTCATTTTTGAATCGATAACACATTACAGCAGTTTCTGAAGAAGTCGAGTACAGACTCGGGGATTCGTCCAAGCCGAACATATGCACATTTTTAGACCTGCCAGGGAAAAAAAAAAACAAACCAAACTGCATCTCCATCATTACAAAGTAGCACATCACTCTGCCAACAATACTCCAGAAATTCATTTTAAATTCCAGTCAAGACACAGAGGTGAGTCACTCAAACATAACAGATACATCACAGGAAGATGTGTGCAAACTCATGTGCAAGACGGCAAAAAATAGTTCCGTCTCTGTGCCATCGTACATTTTAACATCTGAGTCAACACGGCATCATAAACTGCAGAAGTAAGCCGATACAGGGGCTACTGTATGTGGCTGACTTCAAAGCAAAGCAAACATTATGAATGTGGAATTAACTCTGATTCTAACGATGCTTCTTTTGAATTAGTAGCTGCCGTACAAACATGAGCATTTAGCTGCAGTTTAAAATATCATCAACAGAATATCTTCAATTCTCCAAATGACTGAGGTCATCTCCACTTCTTAGAGTGTTCTTCTCAGTCTCCAACTGAAATGAGGCTCAACCATAATGTTGACTCCATTTTTTATTTTTTACTCATTACGTCTTACAGCATATACTAATGGTGATCTCACACTAGCCACGGCTGCCTTGTACCGTGCCTACGTATAACTGCCCCACTCCCTACGGGCCCCGCTGTCCTGCGATGCCCTTACCAGTCCAGGCCAGAGCGCCACAGCGTCTCAACTCCTCTCGAGCTCACTGCCTCTTTCTCACACATACTTTAAAAATAACCTTGCAGGGCATAATGAGGTTCATCATATTACATATTTTGTGGGTTATTTGGGGAATGGTGCTACACTGTTTCTTGAACATTTGTTAATTGCTTAACACAGTGATTAACAGGAGAGTCAAACAGCACATTTTACTAACACGTTTGCCACAAAATAATGTTTGTATACTGTACATCAGGCTGTGTAAGGCACTGCAGAATTTAAAATGAAAGCATTTTCAAATGTTTGAGAGCAGCTTGAATCTTGGTAATGTTAAAGGCTAAGAAAATAAAAAGGATATGAGCATTTTTGCATGACTAGTGTCTGTATGCATGTGCTGGCAGCTAACCAGCTCCTATGAAGAGGTCAGCTGTGATGCCTCTTCTAGTAATGGCTGATATAAAAAGGGGAAAGCAGCTTTGGTGATCCATCATCATCATTCACACTGAACACAGACACATGTATGTACACATTAAGGGTTAGTGCAGCCACATTAACGCCCACGTATCTCTGGTGGAGGAGCGGGCGAGTTGAGAGGGGAGGGCCGCTTACCTGAAGAATGTGACAAAGAACTGCACCAGATCCATGAAGTTACTGTGCTGGGAGAAGGCAATCTGTTAAGAAAGGAAACAGAGGGCACAGGAGTGAGTCAGAAATCTGCTTTAATAGGGACATTTTGAAGCAGGTCAGCGTTATACATTCAAAAAAAAAAAAAAATCAAGCTTTAGACCAGAGCTGACCTTGCAGATCTGAGGAGAGCAGCTCTCACTATGCATGTTTGCATTGCATACTGTGAACCATGTATATCATCAACACTTTATAGTGTGTCTAAAACATTTAATCAGTGACATTTCTCCTTCGCTGAAGCTACCCATACACAGCTATCCCCGACTGCTGGGAGGTTGCAAGTCTGTTGTCTTATCTGTGCTCCCGACTACACGCCTGTCAGAGACAACGACCCAGCCGCCGGACCTCTCAGCTGCCCACAGCCTGCACAAAAAAAAAGCATTCCTGCACATGTGGGCAGAAATATTCACTATGTAATCATCACAAGAGCAATTGTGCTAACAAAATCCTGTCTTAATCAAGGTTGCCAGGGGTAACATTGGCAGTGAGGTACCAACTCCCCAATGCCCCCTCCTCTTCTTACGCCTACAACCCCCCACCAAACAAAATGCCTCACATCCACCTGTTCCTACAACAACACAACACTGCCTCTATCTGGCAAACCAGAGGTAATGTAGCTGCTGCCATGTTTCTGTTATGTGGGAACTTGAACCAAAACTCCTCACTGCTTATAATTTGTATGAAAAGCTGGTGCATTCCTCGGGGGGTAAAAAAACAAATATTAAAAAAAACAAAAAACACCTGTCATACTCAGATTAGTCTATGAATATGCAATAGGTGGGGAAAAAATCGGACAGGTCAGATTGCAAAAATATCTACAGTGTCTTTACACCAGACCTCAACCAGGCCAAAGGCACCGGGCTTTACAGTGAGGTGACAGGGGTGTGGGGTGCTGTGGGATCGGCCTGGGGTCTAATTTACTTGTGGAGTCAGCGCCATCTGGATTGCTAATGTGTTGCTGTTGATTACTGTTGAGCACAGATTCCTCAGTGTAATCATTTTGCTCCAGACTGTTGAACACTGAAGCTAAGTTCAGGGTACCGGTATACTCAGGGAAAAGTTTTAAAACGATGACATCAGCACAGATCGGGATAGGCGACCAACACTGGAGTAGTTTAGCAATTAACCACAGAGAACTATAATGGACAAAATGTGCCACTAATGCTTTAAAATCAGTGATTTGATGTTTATCCAGGTACAAATAGGCCACTGACTGTGAGCCTTCAACAAGTAATGTACGCTTTCTACAACAAATGTCTTCTTTCTCCTGTGCATTATCAGTCCCCCTTCATTTCAAACCATTATCAGTCAACATACCCGACCCCCTACCAGCTTCTTTATCCGAAACATAACCACTCCAAGTCCTGTTTGGGTTTCACAAAACCTACCCAGGAAAGTTATACAAGCTGACTCAGAATGATCTGAAACGCACTCCCCCAAAGTACGGTAGGTTGACTCAGGACTGACCAAAAAAAAAAAAAAAAAAAAAACCCTCACTCAAAGTGGGTCTTGTCACATATCTATTAACTTGGGACACTACAGAAACACCCTGTACTCCTGCACTTAGCATCCTACAACCTTCCTGACGAGGTTATGAGCTAAAGTTCCCCCTCGTTATCACCCTTTTCCTTCATATCTCTAGGACCGTACATGCGATTGGCATGTGGGTGGTAATGTTTGATTCGGGGTACAACTATTCAACCTACAAAATTCTATACAGGCTGATGACTTCCAGCTATTCTTACTAAGTGTAATGCAGCATTGTCAAACTTGGCAAGTTTTAAAATTCATCCATGCATCTTCAATAAAAACCCCGCAGAGACATTTCAGGAAATTATTCCATTTTTAAAGAAGCCAATTAGGTTATTTGCAATTAAGAGAAAAATGTTTGGAGGAAATATTTTACTTCCTCGTCTTCATGAATGTAAAGAGGGGGTAAAAATGAAAGCCTGAGAGAAAAAACGCACCGGAGAGCTTATGAACCTGCTAATTGCAGGAATTCTTTAAAGAGCAAAACATAGAATTATCAAAGAAGCCCCGTCGGTCGGGGCACTGAAACCCAGCATGCCTTATGACAGCGGCCTAACAAAGCCATCTACTTTTTTTTCTTTTTCGTTGATTAGAGATTCATAATTCTCTCCCCCCACCCCATCAAGGACAACACTAACTTGTCCAGCGCAAGAAAAAGCAGTGACATCACCCCATGCCATTAGTGCTTCGACTCGATTCTGAACAGTGCGAGGAGGCTGTGGCACTGGGAAGATGTGCGATAACAGTTATTGTAGCGGCTAATCTCAAGTGTCAGCAATGTGCGGTTCTCTGTCAGTGACAGGCAGGCTGAAGGTGGCAGCAGGCGGCCTGGGCGACGCTCTAGTTATGTGCCCAGCAGAGGGTGACTCTTTAGGGGTTGTAAAGGATCTCACAGCAGGGCCTGTCAGCCTGCCGCCGGGCATTAGGATTGGAAATATTCTGCCTTAATGGATTCTGACAGCTGCTTGAAGTATATTGGAGTTTTGAAGGAAAGTGTCGTTATCATTGCGAGGGATGCCTGCTCAACAGGTTCTGCTATAAAGGAAGGGGTCTGAGGGAAAAGTCATTTTAAATGTGCTGGACTGTGTAGAACTTTGGACTTGCAGCTTACATGCTTATCGTGCTGCCGTGTGAACTACATCTGAAGACAAACCAGCTGTTGATCGTGACATATAACTGGTCATTCAGCTCGTCAAACAGCTGTAGTAAATAAAAAGAAATCTATCAACAGAAATATTAAATGTAGAAAATTGCAGAAAAGTTTATGGTAGGAATTACAAACACAGGAGAGTAATTTACATTAATTCACCAAAAACTCCTGTTTTTCTTGTTTGTTACACTCGGTGGACTCAAAGACATAGAAATTGACAGGAGATAAGAAAGTTCCTGTTTTTTCACTGTGTTTTAATTGTTGTTCATCTATTACTTAATTTGGTGTAGTATGAATGGCAATAGGTGCTGTCAAATTTTCCAAAGATGGGGGTCAAAGTGGGCCACATTGGAGTCTTTGCTGGGCTGATTCTGGCCCCAGGGCCTTATGTTTGACAACCCTGGTGTATACTTTGAAAAATGATGTATGATGATGTTGGTGAACTCTGGACTTTTGCTGTAGCAGTACCAGAGAGTTTTCTCTCTTTCCATGTTTTGGTGTGAAATGACTTAACCAACTAATGAATCTGACATCTTCTGAGGAACAATCAAGTGTGACCAAATACTTAGAGATGTAATAATACTCCCATCAAACTCAGACTGATTTAATCCTGATACAAGGGCAAAAACAACACCACAAAAAAACCATCATCAACAAAACAACACTATACCTGCTAAACCTCAGCATGGCAGCTCTGTCACTGCAGCCATACACTGCAGAAAAATTTACATTTTTCTCAAAACAGCGCAGTCAAAGCGAAGCCTCAAAGGTCAGTAAACAGTTTTACTTTACTGTATTTAGCAAGTTAGATTAGCTGGGAAATGATGAGTAGTTGGCTGATTTTCAAATGTACAGTAAACAACAAAATCTGTAAGTAAAATCTGTGCAAACTTACTTCAGTGTCAAATGTTTTAAAATGTTCCTGAACCAAAACAAAGGAGTACTGCCATTTTATGAACAAGCACGATCATTTAGAATGACTAAACTGATAAACAGACACCAAAATGGAAAGTCGAGGCAGCAACAATGTGATTTTAAAAAAAGGGAAAGCTAAAAAAGTAAAAAGCCTAAAAGATGACTCCAAGTCACATGAACACTTGGCACGATGATCTCCAGCATACTGCCAAAATGACAGATTTTAAAAAGAAGTAAAGCTTCTGAGCTGAACAGGAATATGTTCAGAAACTTGGGCATATTTTAAAGAGAAACACAGAGCCACACCTCCGATCACGCCAGGAGGAACTTAAAAAGGAAGAAAGAATCTAACAATTAGTCTTTAAATCTAAATTAAGACTAAATTACCTGCTTTACAAACTAGAAATGAGTTATGCAATTACTGCAAGGTGACACAGTTATGAATTTCTGTAAGTGGTATTTCTAAGGAAAGTACTGTTATCTTAGTGCATCTCAGATTACAAGGCACTTTATTGCTGATTAAATTAAAAGTGTTAAAAATGTTGATTTTTTTTTTTTAAAGGTAGAATACTTTCATATATAACCACTATATTAATGTGCATGGTATCTTTTTAAGTTTTCATTTTCCTTTAGTTTTTATACAGTAACAATTTTATGTTGTATCACTCTTGCTTCTGTTTTCCAACCTCTCTGCGATCGCTATCAAGACACACCCACCAGGCAGCGAGGCATGGCCCAGATAAACACAACACGGGTCCGTACAGATATGCAGAGCAGCAGTCAGCTGATAGCTACAGATGCTGCTACTCCACGGCGGGGTATTAAATTGCAGGCCGTTGTAATCTCTACCATATCATGACATGTTCACTAAGGCACGGAACAGGAGATCACAGCTCTTTAATGTAATTAGTCTGGGATTTGTGTTTCATTACAAACATCATTAAAATCTGATCTATTCTTCATCAGGAAAAAAGGGAGAAAAGAGGTGTGTGAGAACTCCGGGCTTACTAATCTCCCTGCAATTGATTCTGCTTTGATGATCCGAGCAGCTCGACGGTTGATGAAGTCATCACGGAATTCACACCGACCACTGGGAAAGATCTCATTTGGTAAGTGAGAGTAATTACAACGGGGTGTGTCCTGTAATCCAATTCAGTGCTCTTTAGAAGTTTTTGATCTGATGTAAAGAAATGTGTAATAATTCCAAAAAGCTTGAGCTCAACCGTGTGTTCGGACAAAGTGAAGCGAAAGTAAAACGAGCAAAAACAAATTCCCTTCGAAAAGATGCGCCTGCTGTTCGAGCGCAACTTCCAACCCTGTGAAAGCAAACAGAAGCAACCTTGAGGTGGCGTGTGAAGAGAGGGAGCAAGAGAAAGACAGAGAGCCCTGTATAGCTCAGAGAGAGAGCTTAGGTTTGCACACTCTGAATGCAGCATGTGTTTCAACTTAACATTCCACTTTGCCCTTGCTCTTTCTAAGTTGCTGTTTATGAACCATTTTCCAGCATGCCGATCTCTGCCTGCCAACACCGGAGGACCCGCCGCCTACGGTTCCACACACAAGCGCGCTCACGTATCCAAGTGCCACACTGCAGCAGACTGCTGAATGCGAGGAGAGCGAGAAAAGGCAAAGGAAAAATCAAGAACTATTAGTCAGAAGAAATGGTTAAAAAAAAAAAAAGAAAAAGGAAAAAAAACAGAAATTGTTACCTCGCTGACGAAGATAAAACTCCATGAGTGCAAAGTAGGGGGCAAGAAACCCAAAAAACACAGCAACAGACCTGTGTTTTAGTTTCAAAATAGGGGTGATCTTCTACATGATCCCACCCAGGAAGGCAGAAGGTGAGGTGGACCTAGAGAGGCCGAGTGGGGTGTGGGGGTTGCTAAGTCAGCTAAGCTCTCTGCTCTGCTGTGGAGCTGCACCTCCTGAGGCTGGTTGGCAGCAGTTTGGGTGTTCTAAAGCTGAAAGAACTAAAAGCCCTCACAAGGCAGGATATGGTACATGGAGGCAGGATTTTTCTTTTACAGGAGGAGGGCGAGAGGTGGGGGAAGAAGCTTGCAAGGGGGGCAACCAGTGAAAATCATTCCCAGAACTGTTTGGAGAGGCACAGAAAGCCAGGCCCAGAGTGCCTCTCCCCCTCCAGCAGCGCGCAGTCCTGGCAGAACATTCATTTATTACACCAACAGGTTGTATTGATGCAGGAGTTTATACCACCCTGCACAAACACCCATGTGCACACGGCGCATTTTCAGATGTAATTTCCTGAAACGCTTTATTAGAACTCTACAAATCTACAGAGAAAACAAGCCACTTCCTACATTAGTGACAACTACACGTGTAAGGATGTCGATACAGAGCTGTATGAGGCATTTCAAACTCAACGCAGTCGTTAAGCGTAAGGCAACTGAGTACAGCTGGGTTTTAATCAGGGCCGAGTCTGTCTTACAGTGTTATCTGAACACTGCTGCTGAGTACTGAGACGTAAAGTGTTGTATTGATTACCATTTTGCTAACTATGTCAGCAATAAAGCCAATAAGAACTCATTTCAGGTGAAAAGAAAAGGCTTACTTTCTGAAAAAACAATGCAGCTCCATTACATGCTGCACAATAACAAAAACAAGTGCAAAAATTAAATACCATTGCTGTTTTGTCTGTACAGTCACACCAAGCTGGTTTAATTTTAATAACTAAGAAAGGTTTACACCTGAGAAATTCAGAGGCCTGGAACAAAGTCAGCAAAATTTCCTCTGTCCTGGTGACAGAGGAAATTTCAAGTTGACATACATAATTGTTGTAAAAGTTAAAAAAGGCACGGCAAAAAAACCCGTCAGTAACCACTACAACACACTCACAGCTAACACATAATAAATTACAACTCTATAAAGGTGTCTTTGTCTTTTAAAGTGTCATGTTTGTATGTTATTTTAGCATTGCGGATACTGCTTATCTCAGAGTTGTCTAAGGAGCTTGGAAAGAAAAGCCTCTGGACTTATTTAAGTATCTTAAAGACGTTTCACCTCTCATCCGAGAAGCTTCTTCAGTTCTAAGAGCAACTGGTGGAGAGCCCTGGATTTAAGCCCTATGGGAGTGTCCCCAACAGGGTCATGGACGCCCTGTATTGATCCTCTACGTCAGCGGTCCCCAACCCCCGGGTCATGGACCAGTACCGGTCCGTGAGTCGTTTAGCACAGGGCCAAGAGAGATTAAGGCTCGGGTGTGAAATTTATGGTTTTCTGGGGTTTTATCGTTAACTCGGTTAACTTGGTTAAAGAGCATTAAGGGGCAGAGAGGAGGATGTTACTCTCAATGTTGTTGGCGCATTTCAGGAGGACGCTGCTAATAAAGTTACACAATTACACAGTGAATTCTCTTTTATTATTATATTTACAAAATACCACAGTTTTTGTCTTATTTTGTTGTATTTATCCGCGACACCTTAAAGGCCGGTCCATGAAAATATTACCTGACATTAAACCGGTCCGTGGCGCAAAAAAGGTTGGGGACCGCTGCTCTATCTAATCACATGAGCCAAGGTGTGAAAACAGGTATGGATCACAACCAGCCAAGGTTTCAGGTGAACCCCGTCTGCCATCTATAATCCAGTTTTGAGATCCCTTCCCAGACGCCTTAACGCCCACTCACATCCTGGGCCTTTTGACCTCAGTAAATCACATGATAGGGTGGGGCTAGGTTTCACAGTGGTTTCACCTGAAACCTTGGCTGATGACCTGGATGACTGAGAACCTTCACAGAGTTATCTCACAGTTGTGTTTTTGTAAGTTGTTCGGTTTGCTTTGGACAGAAGCGATGGGATACATTAACTTCTGACCTCATCTTAACAACTTTTTCACTACTTCCAAAGAGCCATATAAGCCTGGATTTTTTAAATCCCCTGAGTAGTATGAACTGCTGCTTAACTTAAAGCTACATTTGGTAAACTCGTGGTGTATTTAAGTGCAATACGGATGATGACGTCTCCTTTTTCATTTATGTGACACAGAGACAAAGCAACCTTCTCTATCTGTCACATTTAAGGTTTCCGGCCATCCCCATTAATTCTACTTCCCACACTTTGTCATACACCAAGCTTCTCATTTTAAGGCTTTAAGAGTCACATCTAACATTCTTTTCACTTTCATCAAACCAGTGAATGAACGCTGATTCTTAGATGTCACATGAATGACTTACTCTGTCTGGCAGAAGTAAATGTGCCCAGATAAGAGCACTCCATAAACTGACAATCAATCACGCTTCTTAGGCATTTGAGTCATCAATACATGTCAGTTTTTATGTAAATGTATTGCTCACAGTGGAGCTTTATCATAAATATAGAGTTATAAATTGAACAGAATTTTAGTATTGCATTAATCTGTAGTCACCCTGTCTTTACCTGCCTGCTTTACAAATATGTATGGTAACAAAAACGGACCAGTTATCGTTTAGTGTACGAGTTGCTTACTTGGATCTTGATGGGCCACGTGAAGTTACTGACGTAGACGAAGAAAGTAATGTTGGGGCTGTTTCGGAAATCAAAGTTCTCATTGGAAAAGCTTTCTTTGAACTCTTTAATGTTGCTCCGAGAGACGATGGGGATCTCCTCTCCGGCCTGGGTGCCCGCTGGGTGACACAAACAAGGGACAGAGATGGAGGGAGAAATAACAGGGAGATAAAGAAAAGAGGAGAAGAAAGGAGAACAGGAAGAGGCAGGAATACAGGACAAACATGTCAAATCATACAAAAGTTATAGATGGTGGAGGAAATTATTTTGAAAAAAGAAAAAAGAAAACAGGACAAAAAGAAAAGGAGAATTTCTCATTTCTGCTCCAGTGTCTGGTGGAATTTTATTGACACAACAAATGTGAAATATCTGCATTACTTCACATTTGTAAATCTCCTGGTCCAGAAATTACTACAATGGAAAGACAAGTGACTTTTCATATCCTTTTTAAACAGCTGTGAACATGGTGACAAAAAAAAAAAAACCTTGTTATTAACTTGTTATTACATGAATATAAACCCAGCCATCTTCACACTTTCTTTGTCTGAGAAAAGCAGTAATATTTATCATTTTAAACCTTAATTTAAACACTTGCTTACATATTTAAATCACTGGCCAATCATTTTCTCATTGACTAATTGGTTGAGCAACACTAATAAGGGGCTTTCTTGAGACTTACCGGTGAAGCTGGTGGCCCAGGTTACATTCAGATTGAAGTTCTTGGAGGCATTTATGAACATGTCTAGATCTCGGTTTGGCTGAGGACAGAAACACGGACAAGTCATCATCATCATCAGTTTACTGGTGTCATTTTCCCCACGTGCCCCATAGCAGTCGAACCACAATTCAATAAAGATGGGCGAGTCCGTTTTTTACTGCAACCACCAGAGTAAACGAAAAACAAACTGCTCGTAACACACAGACCAGAAAAGCCCTTACGTTTTACTGTAACTGCAGAGCAGCGACTTTGTTCACTCCTCCGGTATCACTTTGTAGCTGCACAAGCAGTTACTGTATTGCAGACCAGAGCAAATTTGCAGAGCTAATGGGAGGCCGAATTAACAAATCAAATGTTTGAATAAGCACCGCAGCTGAACACCGCATGTATCACATTCACTGTAAGTGAAGCTCAAATAATGTCAAACAGATGTAAGCTGAGATGTAATTGATGTTTACTCACTAACTGAAAGCCAGCGTTCATGAATCAATTATTTATTAAGGAAAAAAAGGCAACAATTAACATTTCAACAGCTTCATCGAAGCCGGCTGAAGCTGGACGCTGAGAAATCCAGATGTCTTCACTATTTATTGTTACACATATGCATCACAGATGTTATCACCACTTTGTCTTGAATTTGAAATGTTCTGCTCGATTCTATATTTCGTAAATGATCATTTTTTTTGTTTCTGAATTACTAAATAACTGCGGAACAACTCAATCAGCTAAAAATTCAACTTCATTACAAGTTTCCTGGATTTGATAAATATATCTCGAAATATGTTGTGATTTGCTGTAACAGTTGAGCCTCCCCTGTAGCTGATTGTGCATTTGTAAATCTTCAATAGAAGCTTTGTCAGGGGAAAAATACCATCTGGAACATTTAATCAGATGCTTATGTTTCAATTTTGGCCCCAGATGCTGCAGCCAGGTAAACACGACCGGACAAGCTTTTGTTTGCCGTAAAAACATCTGCGTGACTGACTCTCTGATGAGTGGCCACATTACTCTTCGCTCTGATGACGAGCTTATCAGCGAGGAAACTTTCCTGCAGGGAACCTAATAAACCAGTCGACTCAGTTTGTTGAGTGATTATTAAATACTGATCTTATTTTATTTTTAAGTTAGTTTTGGTGTCACGCTCATGTCCATCACCACGCTTCCTGCCTGTCCAGTACAATCAGTGTGCATGTAAACTACTGAACTACCATCTAAGTAATCCCTAAAATGACAAAGAAGTGAGCCTATTTGTTCGACAACGACTATAAACGTTCTAATCCTCACAGAAGTGACAGCTGCTGTGGCGGTGGGGTGCTCACTGTTAGACACGTACCTCCTCAGGTGTGGCCACAAAGTTGATGGCCGTGTAGTAGCGGTCGTCTTCCTGCGACAGGCTGAAGGTGAACTGGTAGTCGATGAGTAGCGTGTCTGTTTGAAGCCGTTGAGCCGCCAGCGTGAGAGGAATGTGGTGGGGATTACAAAAAGAAGCAGAAGAACTCAATCAGTCTAGTTTGAAAGTCACACAAGAACATGGTTTCAGACAGGGCTCCGGGCGGGAAATTACTCCCATTCTTTCTCCGTTTCAAACATTGGATTGACTTTCTTGGATAGACCTGAAGATTTTGGAGCGTGCTCTGTGATGAAGGTCAGGACAGAGGATGGGTTACATGACAGCCTGCCAGCTAGCGGTAAATTACAGCTGAAGGTCACCTTGAGGATAGCGCAACAAAACACCGAAGTTCAAAACAGGGGAGACGGATGCATTCAGACGCCATGGGTTATTCTGCAGTTACAGTTCCACTCAAATAATCTGGATAAAAGCGATTTAGATGGGGCCAAATCTCGAAAATAAGTAAACATAAAATAATCCCACCTCAAATAATTTCCAAAGTCAAACAAAAAGTTCAACTTCAGGCAAAAATCAGTTTAAACAGCTGGATCACGTACTGCGCCCCCCCAGTCGGTCCCTCATTCTGAGACACTGCAGGAGAGTTTTTTTGGGTCTCAGCAGGGTCTCACTTTAAAGTGACCTCATGCTATTCTACCTGTTATTAATTATAAAAAGTAACACATTTAGTCCCAGTTAGATCAGAGTAATCCAACCCAATGCTGCTTTGAACTACCAGTATAACAGGATTTTATGATCCTGGGATAAACTTGAAAAATTGGAGGGTTTTATTTGTTTGTTTGTTTCCTCTCCATACAGCAATGATAACACTGATCAAAAGCTTTATAGATATTTGAATAATAGTACATGATGCTGTCATTAAAAAACACTAATGTAATTAACTTCTAAGTACAGAAAATGTAACCGGCAGACATGAGATTATTTTTACTATTAGGTAGTAACAGGAAATGCAGCTTGTGTCAGGAACCGAGCGCTTGCCACTACTGCTCCCCACAAACGCGCCTACAAAACAACAGTCCCTGCTGGCATTTTTTTGACAGCAGGTCGTTTTGAAATATTACAGGGAGTAATGGGACAAGAAGGAGCAGCCACAGTGAGCTGGCAGTCACTGGCAGCACGCCTCTAAGCTCCCAGCAAGGTAACCGAACACAGAGGGGACATAGACTCATATTGTGCAAAGCAGAAAATCAGATCACCGCGGCTAACGGGCTGATTGAAAATTCCCAATTACAAATTACTGCCTGACTTCTTTATTAAAGTTGCAGTGTGTTTGGATGACGGGGGCGTTTGCTGCAACCACAAATACCAACAGGTGCTACCAAAAGTAAGCTGTGTTTGAATAACCACGGAGCATACTGGCTGTTAAATTCCATTATAGATTAATAATTTGATGAGGAATAAATTTACAGTTGATTGATTTTAACAAACTATCCAATTACTTATCCAGTTAATTCAGGGTAAATATGGATAACACTTAATGTTCCTGTTAACAGAAATGCCTTAGAAACATATTCACACCTTAGCAGAATACAGGGTAATAAAAACATAAATACATTTTTTTAAAAACAGCACAATGGATGACCTAGTTCCTCCATCAGTGTGAAAATTTAACACTATACAGTCCAACATGATTTATAGCTTGTTTGGGTTAGAAAGTACTGATGATTAGACTAACGTGACATCACTTTAGCCTCCATTATCATCAGATAATAAGATTAAAAATGACAGGACCGCTGTACTGCACTCTGTCTGCAAAATGACTTATCACAGGTGGAAAAAGAGCAAGACGGTCCTTTATAAGCTCCCCTGCATTTTTTTGGCAAGTTCATCTGTGTCTCACTTTCAATTCTTTCCACCTGCGGCTTGTTTAAAAGAGCAGCTCTGGCTCTCGATGTTATTTTTTAAACATCAAACTGCTTTGATTTAGGAGCCATGTTGCTGTCTTGCCACTGACATGAACAAGGAAGAGATTCAGACCTCACAGTGCTCTCTTAATGTGACACCGCACACGCACGCACACACAAACCCCTTTACTGACGTTAGTAATTGTAATTCCACTTACAATAGCATGTTCCTTTGAGGGGGTTGCCTTGGTAGCGGTTCTCGACTTCACACCTGAAGAGAGGCGAGGGAAAGATGAACAGGGATGGTAGAAACGTCAGAAAGAAAGGAAAGAGGGAAGAGCAGAAGACGGAGAGAAGTGTTAACCTTCAGTCAGGAAGTAACACCACAGTGTAAAAGAATAAAAAAAAGATTAAAAGGAGACCGAGTGAGCGTGATGGGAATTAACAGGAAACTTGTGCCTACGAAATCTTTAAAGAAATTTAATAAGGCGAAAAAAAGGCCTCATTTTCATACTGATGACCAATCATTTGTGAAACCTTATCTCAACTTTTTAAATGGATTTTGGAAAACCTCTGATAATGAAGTCCAGGGTTAAGACAAGTACTAAAAATATAGCTGCAAGCGCTAATGAACAGCTGCTGCTGCGCTGTGCCATGGTTAGAGTTTTTCATTTTGAAATCTCAACATGTGGCTTTACAGGTCTGGAAAATAACATTTCGGGGGAGGAAAAAAACCCACTGAAGTTCATGTGGTTCAGCAATCTTGCACATGAAGGTTGTTGATTATTGGAAACCCACTTCCCAATCTGCTGATGGTTTTACAGGCTCATTCTTAGGTTAGCTCAACAACTGACAAATACATGTATGCTGTTAATTTTTGGAGAAGTTGACTAAATCATTGAAAGGGATTCACATTTTTACTCGTCACTGAATGCTGTTTTCACGGTACACAGATTGCAGAAGCCTTGATGGCTGTGATTGACCAGTTACCAGCTTTGACCCCCAAAGTGCTAAGCTATAATCCTGGACTATCACAAAGGACCATCTTCAAGTTAGAGTCCTTTGTTCAAAACGTGTGAAGAAAAAAAACTCCTAGAAAAGTTGAAAAGAGCTATTTGAGGGTTTTCTATAGACCAGTACCACTCTTGTGCTGTCAGCTTCTCTGGATGCAGTGTAACACGTAATGGACCTGCTGGACAGAGAAAAACTAGAAAATAAAGTCTACGGTACCCCACAAGCAATCTGAATTCTAGGGCTGCAAAATATTACAGTAAAGATTTCAGACATCGCATGAGTGAAAAAGAGGACAGAGAGACAGGCGAGCATCATGAAAGGTGAAACTCACAGGTGGCATCTGTCTCCTTTGATGCCCTTGGTTGTACAGAAGCACTTGCCATTGTTAGGGTTGCACATGCTTGCGTGGCCATTACACTTGCAGGCTGAAAAAATAAATAAACAGATAAATAAATTATTTTACTTATCACAGCAGCAACCACACACAAGACTTGTACAGTACAGTGAATATATTACGCATATATAAACAATCTAATGACAGATAAACTTGATTCAGCACATTCATAACCTATAAGACCTACAGACTCCATTAATGGCCTCTTCCTGTATTAAACCATTTTGCTCTGCTTGATAATAGTGAGCTCGGTGGTCAGGATGAGGATTCAAAGTCCGATGCTAATATTTCATTGGACCGGCTTTGCTGCATAAAGTCTTCTCATGTACATCCCAAAGATTCTCAGTGGGGTTAAAGTCTGCGCTCTGTGCTGGCTAATCCATGTGTGACAATGTCTCATGCTCTCTGAACCAAACAATGTGAGGATGATGAATTCTGACATTGTCATCTTGGAATATATCTGTGATATCTTGGATGAAAAAAAAGAATCCATTGTGCAGTATATCCAGGTGGTCCAGCTGACCCTGCATAATTACACCGTCCCCACAGGCTGTGAGCATGAGGCATGAGGGGTGGTTCACCTCATGGTTCACTTCTTACCCTGATGTACAAACCACTATGGAAAAGTTCAATTTAATTCAATTCAATTTATAGATTGCTAAATCACAACAGTCACCTCAAGGAGCTTTATATTGTAAGGTAAAGACTACAATAATACAAATGACTGCATGATCTTTTCCATTGCTCTAGTGTCCAGTCTTCAAGCTCACTGGCAAACTGAACCAGATTAATATCACAGAGAAGTGGTTTTCTTAAGGCTACACAGCTGTTTAGTCCCCATCCTTTGAGTTCTCATAATATTGCGCAAGTGAAAAAGCTCTTATTTTAACTATTAAACACAGTTATGAGTTCTACAGTTGATTTTTTACAAAGTGACTGAATGTTTAACATATCTCTGATAACAATCATTCCAGATGAATCATTACTGTCCGTGCATGTAAAAATATTCTGCACATATGTAAGCTTCAACATTTGGTCAGTAACCCACATTAAGCTAAACAGCATCCAGCACATTATTTAGTTCATTTAAACCCAGGCTGTCCAACATGCGTCCCACGAGCCAGAACAGGCCCTTTACTACAAGGTCAAATCTGGACAACTGGATGGGAAACAGCAAAGATTTAGGATATAGTTTTTACCTTTAGACTGTTTTGCAGCAGGAAGTCTAGATTTTGCTTTATGTGTTGTTGCCCAAACAGTACTCGCATTAGAGCCAGAGGCCAGAATTACAGTCAGTTTTACAGTATTTGACAAATACATTACCCTTGGTCTGTAATACACCAAAGTAAGGCGGTGAAGCCACCTCATGCTGTTCATAATAATTTTGTAAATACACGATGCATTAGATGTGAAAGTTCTAAGAACATACATGTTTGTGTAACTCTACTCAGTCTAACATCTGTGCTTTAAAAAATAAAGCAAAGCACAGCACCACCTCTCAGCTTCCCCATGCTGTTTAAAGCTCATACTGAGAGCCGCGACCACGACTTAACATCTAATTCTTACATCTTTTTAAGCTAGCTTGTGGCCAATAATTTGCATCGTTGGCTACGCGACAGTTTTTCCCACCACTGTCATCAGATTGGGGGTGGAAGGTGTACGAAGCACCGTGAGTCCAGGATTTGAAATCGAACTGAAAAGCTCAAAGATTCCCACCTGGAGACTCAAAAAAAGGCCTCATCCTCTGAAATGATGTTAACTACACGGGCACAACAGCAGTCATGGCAATCTGGCCCATCACATAGCTACGAGGCAGCACTCTCCAGGAGAAGAACAACTTTCCATCTCCCGAGAGAGAACCGTCTTGTATGTGAACACGTGTGAAATGTCTGTTAGGCTCGGTGATTTTTAAAAGACCCATTTTAAGGCGCCTGCACAAACGTTAATGCGCATCATCCTTTGCATTAATTCATCATCATTTATCATTCTTAAAATGACTCACCCCCTTGGTAGAAACAGCTGTGAAATACATACAAGTCTGCTAACAGTGGGGGACTTGGAAGAAAAGAGCCACCTTATGATTTATCATCATTTAGGTACACGTGTCATCTTGATTATTTGATAATAATCTCCATTTTGAGGCACTGACTGTGTACTTTTTACTTGTCCACATAATGCCTCTTGAGTCAAACCAATTAGCTGTGAAGTAAAGCATGCCTTTAATGTCCCCGAGGGGGCACGCTGACAAGATAGCGATGCTGGATGGAGACAGGACAGGTTATTGATTGACTGTCACAGACGCAGAACTTAATAAATATATGTACATACCAGAGGGAGGCATAAAAAGTAGAAATCGCACAACATACACTGTGGCTGTAATATACCGGTAAGCTAAATTAACCTGTCGAAGGAATAGACAATTGATTTGTTGTCCGACTGACTGACTGTCAGCATTAGCTGTAAAGAAGTAAATCTTTAATATCCCTGGGAAGGCTTTACGGTGCAGCGAGGAATCAGGAAAATGGCTGACATAAAAATGGACTGTAAAATACTGACAAGTTAAATGAAGCCGCGTGCCGAAATACCGACTGGCTGATTTAGCGCCGCACCGAACGGCCCACGGATACTCACGCTGGCAGCTGCCCCCGTTGGTCGGATCTCCGTAGAAGCCGGAGATGCAGCTCTCGCAGTGTCGGCCGGTTGTCAGGTCCTCGCACTTCTCACAGATGCTTTCGTTGACACACTGGCTGTGACCATTACACTGACAAGCTGCAAAAGAGTAAACAAACATACTGCATAAACATCACCCCCCGAGACGAGAGGGGGGCACGATAAAGAAAGAACATGAAGGAATGAGTAGATTATTCTGAGCAGAGAAATTTATGTAAATTTATGTAAAATAAACGTCCAGAGCTGTTTGTTGTCCAGTGCTCGAGTGTGTCATAAGAGGCATCAGAGCAGCCAGAAGTCTCTTTAAAGTAGCATTTCAATCATTTTAGATGAGAAGATCACTATGGTTATTAAGCTAAGTGAGTATTTCCTTCAAATGCCAGTCCCCCAGTCTGTACCACATAACGAGGAACAATTATAAACCAAAGTGACAATACAGAAACACATTTTCCCAAAATGCAACATAAACACATACTTTCTTTGGATGCCTTTTGTCTGATAAATTCTAATTTAGCTTTTTGTTACAATGCAGATTTAACAGACAAGCATTTTTGTAATCCCCACAACATATGTGTGTGAAATAATTTGCATGGATGTCATTTAAAAACACATGTCACATAACTAATATCTTAGATTACGTTCCCACCTGGGCAGTGAATGAAGGACCAGTTGTACTTTGATTCGCTCGGGCACATGCTGGCGTTGAGGGCCGGCTGAGGATTGGCGGGCAGACCAGGAAGGGTGGAAGGGGCCGGGACAGAGGTCTGGAAGGGCCCGCGGTAGGAACCCTCGATGCACTGACCTTTGCCCGTGTTACTGGGGTCAGTGCACCAACCGCAGCCCGGCTGGTCCAGACACTGCCCGCACGTTCTGTATCCAGAACAGTTCTCCGCTGAAGTGAAACACAACACAGCACCAGGTGATTAAAAAGGTATTTATATTTCAGAATGTAAAAAATAAAAATGGCTTTTAAAAATGATTGTTGGTAGGTACAAACAAAGCCATCAGTATTTCAACAATCAGAGCTCTGAATTCCCGACAAAACTATGCTTATATAAGAATAAAACACTCGTCAGTGGAAGCAAGCGATAGTGTGATCATTTTTGAGTTAGCTTAAAATAAAGCTAAGACACTGGAACTGGAGGGAAATGGCTATAATATCATCTCCTCACACATTACAGGTTACATCATGTTAGCTCTTGACCTTTGGCAGGGTTGTGCCAGCTGGTTTCACCGGATTTCACTCTTTAAATCAAAGCTAGCCTCTTTGCTTTTAGCTTCAAAGTGAACAGCTGGATTGATCTTCACATCTATAACCCGGCAAGAATGCGGTTGTCAAAAATGTCAAACAGTTTCTTTAGAAAAACTGAATGTGTGTTCTATTCAAAAAAAAAAAAATCTGGCTTCATTTCCACTTAATTTGGAAAGGAAGAGAGTTTCCAAAGCTATCTATAAGCCCTATAAGCATTTAACATGTAATCATCATCAGTCAACATGGCACAATTACCACATAAAGACAATTCAAGACCCATGAATGTGTGCCTTTAATTTCCATCTCTCGCCCCATGAGCAGTTCATCCATCGATGGCTATAATAACTTGATTCACCTGCTAGGTTTCATAAAAGAAAATTGTTCTCTGCTGCAAAGACGAAATCCAAAAAGCACCAGGTTTCAAACTATCAAACCAGATTATCGATCCCCATCGCCATTCAGTGGAGGGCTACAATTTTATTTGTTCAGCTAAATGGAGGTTAAAACCCCCCGAAACAGTCCAAAGTTGCTCTACTCTACAGACTAATAATCAACAAGCCTTTTTTTAAGTTTGGTGAAGATCTCCAGAGCAGCATATGCTTGAATGATTGAGTATATTAACTGCAGCTACAGTACTACATACACAAATTTCAGATTGCTTTATTTTCCGTCGGGTTTTCCTCGTTTCTCAAATTGCAACTAATGAATCGCGACTGAAGGGCTGGTAGTTATACATGTAGCTGCTTGCAGCTTCAGAGCTTTAAATGAAATGCTGCAACGGTTTCAAGTGTCGGGCTCTTGTAGAGTGTTTTGCTATGGCAGCAGCTGCAATTTGTTCAAAGTAAGTAGGAGAATGACTGGGCAGCCGGCATGAGCTGGCAACTCTTAAAAGTAAACATTTTACGTGCGATCAATGGGATTTTAAATGAGAGACGCCGAGATCGAGGAGATCAGTGATGCGCCGCTGATCGGACTCCAAAAAGAATCCAAAACATTTACAAATTGCAGCAGCAAAGACGACGGTAAGGGCGCCTAATTTTACTGCTCCCTACATTTAGAGTAACTCTCCCCCAGCAGTGATAAATAAAGAAATAAGCAAAGTCTTTAAAACGTTACACTCTTCTTTTAACTCATCTACGCATTTAACCATTTCTTTTGTTTTCAGATTATTTGTTTGCCACTTTATGATTTTATGACTGATTTAAAAAAAATAATAAATCTGTCAAATCAGACAGGAAATATGGGAAACACCAGGCAATTTGCACCCATATGGCACGCTCAATAACCACCCTAAAATTTCACTAATTTTTTTCTTCCCCATGTTCACCAACATGCTGTGCTGACTAAAACATAAATTAGTCATTAAGTGGAGCAATTAAATGAAACTCTTTTACTCCCCTTGAAATTCAATTCATTACATATTTCATTCTAAGAAATAACTCTGTTAAATAAAGTATTACTAAAAGGAGATTAAGAATTTAAAATGTAAAGGGCTACATTAAACGGCTAAAGGTTTTAAAACTTGGTTTTAGTCAGGAATCCTCAGTCCCACTTTAATGTGGTTAATTGGTTTCTCATCTTCATTGTTTGGTTACGAAATGACCCTCAGGCCAAGGCTGTACAAGGGCATTGGGCAAAAAAGGGAGGAACAGTGAAACTATAGAGAAGCTATACTTTTATAACATGTAGGCAGATGAAATAAAATCGAATTGCAATAACGGGAAAATGATCTCTTACGTGGACAAGTGTTCATGGTGTACCACTCCATACACTGGCCAAAGGGGAAGGAGGCTACATAGGCGTTGGAGTCGACGCACTGCTTCATGTTGCTGCACCACATGCACTCTGAGCTGCTGCTGCTGGTGCATTCGCTGCAGGTGGTTCTCATGGCGCAGGGTGTCCGGCACTGCTTGGCACTGTGGTTGGCTGTACAATGCAACAAACTCTTTTAGTACGGATGCCTCTGTGGGACATCAGCCCTCTGCTGAACTCCAGGGCATTATAAACCAGCAGCTATGAGTCTCTTAAGCTCATTTTAAAGGGTCAGAAATGAACACAAGTGAATTTTAAAAGGTGTCATTGTTACAGCAAGAGGTATAATGAGCCTCATAGCTATTCACAAATCCATTTAGGCGTCCATCTGCCTTTTTGTGTACCCAGTATCAGCCTAATGACAGCCTCATCAGGCAGACATGAGGCATCTGCAACAAAAATGAGCATCAGGCATGACAATCTACTTGTGCAGCCTCAACCAGCACGGACAGAAAGGTTACAGAGGAAAAAACCTTTTCTCTTCAGCTAATTCTTAGACATGACATTACTCATGCATGCAACTTCTTTTTTCTGTTATTTAAAAATACATGTGCATTAACAGACTTTAAAATATAAACATAGTGAGCTCACCTGGTCGTTCGCACAGGCTGCCATTCACCGGGCTTATGCAGGTTTGAGCTTTCAGTCCGGTGGCTGCCGGCTCGGCCAGGTAGCCGCAAAACCCGGCGTCGCTTGGCTCGCCCGGCAGCCATTGCAGGGTGGTGTTGGTGAACGGCGACATGTCCTCCCAGCACCAGTAGGACACGTTGATTTTCCTGAGCCCTACCCACGGCGTCACAGTGGCCTTGTACTGTAAACAGCAAACCAAAGGAGGATTTCACACGATGGCTCTTTGCTCTGATCGAATTTGGTAACAGTTTGCTGCCAGATTTTTCTAGAAAACATCTCAGACTTAAGCGTCAGTTACACTTAAACTGATTTAATCTTCAGCTTAACTAAATCAAGTCCAAAAAACATATGTTGACTACAACACAAAGAGAAAATGTCGGTGCATCTTTTCATTCATACTGACGTGCAACACACTGCACCAGACGCAGTGGCAATAAAGGCAGCTTTACCTCAGTTGACTTGAGAAGCTCCGTTATCCAACTCATCTCTAATCAATGGCTTTAATATTGCAATAGTAGTAAACAAAAAGACTTTTCTCTCTCTCTCACAGGCATGAGAGGAATAACTGTACCTTTGAGATCGAATACAATCGCCATTTCTCGGATTGATTAAACCTGCCTGGAAACCGTTGGAACTGCTGAACTGGATGTACACCATCAATACAACAAGGGAGGGCGACTCGTGAAGCCTGTTCCCAAATCTCCGCGCCCGTATCATTGAAAACCAATGTTATTCCAGAGCGGTTAAGCTTCCATTATTCTCTACCCTTAAGCACAAAGATTACCGAAAAGCAACCACCAGAACAAATTTAGACCAGCAGGGGAAATCTACACGATTTCATTAGAATGGATGAAAGACCCTTCTTTAATTCCAGCCTGACTTTGTGATTTAGACCCCTTTTGTCTTATTTAGCTTCAGCATTAGATTTGCCGTGTGGTGGCTGCAAGGCACTTTGCAGGATCGCTTTTTTTGCATGGGTGGCCTAAGTTAAAGGAGGCAGTATTTGCATTTGGTATGTAATTAGAAACTACGAAGAGCTATATAACTTTTCTTTCTTTTTTTTGTAGGGACTTTCCTGATGTTACAAAATACTTTCTCCATTATCTACGCATCTTTTTCTCGTCTATTTATGAATGAACTGATTGAATTCTTAATGGTTTAATGTGCAAAATGTAATAAAATCATTTTATGTCAAACATTTCAAAATGAGGGGGAAAAGAAATCAGATAATTCTATTATTGGAGAAGATAAAACATCTGTTAAATCTTCTAACTTTTATGTTTGGTAAATGCACAAATTTTTACAAACCTAAGGAAGTTTTAACCCCAACCAACTTAAAAGTTGAATTCAGACTTTACAACCCGATACCCAACAGTGCGTCCGTCCATATCTGCGGATACGTGAACAGAATAAAGACGGCAGCTTGCGATGGTTGATCGATCGCAGGGATAGATTTTTGTGCATGTGCTCTAACGGAGCGAGTAAGAGATGTCTGAGCTCTGAGGAAGAGATCTGTTAATGGGAGATTTGTTTCACGCTTAATGGTTCAAAAATCACACACACACACACACACACACACACACACACACAAAGAAAAAAAAAAAAGAATCCAACCAGAGCTCATTCACATTAAGAAGGAAAAGACAAGATTTCAAAAGCTACTGAAAAGACAGCCAAGGGCAAAAACTAGAGAAGGTGCACAAGAGTCCATTTATGCTCATCAATCAGAGCAAAACATGAGAAATAAAAATCTTTTTTACAGTGGACTTCAGATGTGGTCTTTTTTTGAACCAGTGTGTAACTGTTATTGAGTTACTCTTCTAATGTGTACATGCGCTTTTTTCAACAAGACAGTATATCAAAGAAGATGCTCTTTGTAGACGACATCATTAGTTGTCTAAGTAGTGTATCATTCTTCAGTCTTTGCCTGATTTGATCTTTTTGCTGTAATTATCCATTTTTATCTCCGGCACTCTCCGCGCATCTCAAGTCTTATCGGTATCTTTCTCTCTGCTGGTCTGATGACCCAATTTCCCCAAGGAGAATATCACATTTTCTCTAATCCGATAATTAATATCCTGGTCACTTCCCCCTCCAATCGCCCCCTTCTCCTTACCACCACGCTCATTATCTGCAGCTCCTTCAGGACAAAGTCCACCTTCTTTTGCGTGGTCAGAGAAGCCAGGACGGCGTTGTGGTTCCTGCAGGTCAGCTTGGCGTTATCATACGAGTCCTTGGTCGTGATGAATTTCAGACAAGAGTTGCCCACCAGGTGCCAGCTTTCACCACACACGTTCTCTGCAGCGGAGAGAGTAGACGTCAATACTTCTGACACAGCTGGTAGGCTAATATGCAAGCTGACTGTATATCCACTGGAAAAACTGGCCAGCTTCAGTTTAGTTTTCTTATTAGTTTCAGTCTTTTTAATTATTATTGTATGTCAGAAGCAGTACAGGCGTTATAATAAAAGTACAGAACTTTTAGAAAGCAGTTCTCTCCATCTTGCAGACATCCAAAGTTTCAAACATGTCCGTCAATGCCTCATCAGGTAACTTGTAAACTAAAACCAAGAATATTTCTGCTGTGTTTTTAATTTTATTCTCTGTTCTTAGTCTTTGGTCTACACTTCTGTAGAAACAGAGCTTTCATCACTGTGTAGCATTTGGCTAATAATTTTTAATAGATTTCAGAGGGGGCAGCACGGTGGCTTGGTGGTTAGCACTGTCGCCTCAAAGCAAGAAGTTCAATTCCAACATCAGGCCAGGGTCTTTCTGTTAGTGGGGATAGATTCATTGGTAACTCTAAATTGCCCATAGGTGTGAATGGTTGTCTGGCTCTGTGTGTTAACCCTGCGACAGACTGGCGACCTGTTCAGGGTGTACCCTGCCTCGCCCTAAAACAGCTGGGATAGGCTCCAGCAAAGAGAATGGATGGATGGAGATTTCAGAAGTAATTACGTAAATCTATTTAGTTTCTCACTGAAAAATAAAATATAATTGTAAAGAAACATGCGTAGGAGTGACTTTCCTTCTGACAGACTTTATCTGATAAATGAAAAGTTAACTTGGGTTTGATAACTAGAGAGATAAAATTGGTGAATATGTTCAGCACTTCCTGCTTATCTGTGCTGTATATCAATATTTGACTATTTAACTTCTGTTATCAGTTTCACACCTCTAGGTTTCAGAAACTAAGCATGATTCGTGTTACCTTCTGCCTGTATATATGTGTGTGTGTGTGTGTGTGTGTGTGTGTGTGTGTGTGTGTGTGTGTGTGTGTGTGTGTGTGTGTGTGTGTGCTGTTGTAATCTCTTCAAATTAAACTGCTTTATTTCTTCCAAGCATCCCTGTTACCTGGCAGCGAGATGCACTCTTGGTTGCGAGAATCCCACTGACAGTTTTGGTCCACAGCACAGCTCTTGCAGCTTGTTTTCTTGTTGCACACGTACGACGGGTTGTCCTTGGGGCAAACTTCATACTCGGCTATGGCCCCCTGAGAAAAGAAACCCGAAAACAACAGACATCAACACTTTGGACTCCAAACTGCCAAACAATTACATTTCATGATGCGTAAATGATTTTCATTCAGATGAAACAAAAACAACAAAACAAAAAAAAAAAGGAAGCATTTTTTATTAGTCACGCAGAATAAAGGGGAACAGATATACGAGGACCAGACAGATCTTTTCACATTCTTTCAAAAAGATTTGGATGTACTGAAAAAAAAAAAGAAAAAAAAAGGAAAATATCAAAGTCTTCTTTTTTCCAACAACACAGCTATTTGAATTTAAATATTCGATTATTTAATAACTGAAGTCAGAGATATTGAGACTCATTTCTCACATACTGTGCAGATAAGAGTGCTGAAAGAGACATTTGAACTGTGCGAGTCTGCCGGCGGCTAACAGAGGAGTAATCTGATCATAGATTGACAAACCAGATTCAGCAAACATGAAAATGTTTCATTAGTTCTCACACAAAGCACTGAATTATGCTCAAGTCTATCCATTTAGTAGACATGGCTGATTATTTTAGTAATAGTATATTTGCTTGCACAGAAAGCCCGAGTCCTTTTTTTCTTATTAAACAAGAATTTTATCTTAGAACTGTTTCTTCTTTCTTCCCCCTACATTACTTACATAAAACAATCCACTTATATATTATATAAACATTTAAATTAGCCTAAATCTTACTGCTCAGGTCCCTAATGAAACACATTATGTTATGTTATAAACATGGACTCACGACAAACTGTAAAAACCATTACTCGACATACCTGCTTCAATAAAAAGGAAGAAAATATTAATGTTCACCTTCTTATTATGAATAAATATATTGTGGTAATCATACAATGAAAGAATGGATGAAATGTTTTTACTCGTAGAAGCTGAGATACCTCAAATGACATGCAGTTTGAGGGGATAGGTTAATTGGATAATCCAAAATTGTCACTAGGTGTGAATGTGTGAGTGAATGTGAGCGTGAATGGTTGTCTGTCCCTGTGTGTTGGCCCTGTGACAGACTGGCGACCTGTCCAGGGTGTACCCCGCCTCTCGCCCTATGACAGCTGGGATAGGCTCCAGCGCCCCCCGCGACCCCGGAAAGGATAAGCGGAAGCGAATGGATGGATGGATGGATGGATGAAGCTGAGATACCACCGCAGCACAGATCAGCATCACTATTTGATGAAAACACATTTTCGAGCCACTTTCTTAGACACGCTCCGCTAGTGCTGGGTTGACGAAGTGCCTTAATTCCATATTGACAGTGACAGCATCACACAGCTGCTGTGAACCTCTTGTTCCACCTCACTCCAAAGATGCTCCACTGGACTGAGATCTGATGACTGTGGAGGCCGCTTGAGTACACTGAACTCGCTGTCACGTTCAAAAAAGCGGTTTGAATCATTTCAGGTTTGTGACATGGTGTGATATCCTGCTGGAAGCAGCAGATGATGGGCACACTGTAGTCATAAAGGGACCACATTGTGTGCTCATGATTATAATCAGAAGCCATACTCTGGTAAGGCTTTGGCATTCACACAATATTCACTTGCTATGAATGAACCTAAAGTGTGCCAACAAAATATCACCAACACCATTACGCCACACCACCTTGGTTTTAACGACTGGTTATTTGAGTTACTGTTGCCATCCTATCAGATCGAAGCAGTGTGGCCACTGTTCTCTGACCTCAGGCATCAACAAGGTATTTTTGCCCAAACTGCTGCTCACTGGATCTTTTACATACAAGCATGCCATTCAAGTCCCTCAAATCACCCAGACACACTCACACACTTATGCTCACTTTGAATTTCTGCAGGTCATTTTGATCATGTCTAAAATGCCTAAATGCATTGAGTAGCTTGCAGTTATATTGGCGGACTAAGATATTTGCATTACTTAGCAGCTGAACAGGTGTATTTACAAACCGGCCAGTGAGTGTACATTATAACAGAGCTGCAAGACGGAAAGTCAAAACATTTATCAGTCGGTGTGTGAAGGGTGCTACTGACCATCACAGAAAATCCCCAAAAAGGGTTTGTTTGCACACATACATGGAGCATCCTCTGCTGGAGCCATGTTGCATGGCAGTGTAGACTCAATAAAGTAATTTGCCTCAAGAGTCATTAACATAATATAACCTCTCAGATTTTTTTGATTTCTTTTAAGGACACATGGGCTGGACTGAGACAGGCTGTATTTTTCCCTCTCATGCATGTTTTAAGATGAAATAACCTTTGGAGAAAAATGAAATAAAGATTCGGTACAATAACGTTTGTGTGGTCCATTGAAAGCAACAAAAAGTTACCAAAATTAGTGAAGCTGCACTGGAATTGGCTCCGGGAAACGATTGTGTCTGAGCATTCATTACTCTGTGCTTCAAAGAGCCTCTGACTGCTCGGGATCATAACAACACTACCTATTCATGTATTACAATAAGTTGCAAAATTGCACTCAGCTTGCGTGGCAACAAAATGTTAGGCAATGTTTGCTGAAGTGAAAACACATCCACGCATGTAAACATCAGATTTTAAAGTTCTGCAGCATGCAGAGAAACCACCGGTGTCCAACAAAACCATGAACGGTGTTTAATGTCCAACAAAGTGGGGTTTTTTTCTCCCCCAAGCAATGAGGTGACTGCAGGCAGTAAACCCAGCGGGCCCCTTCTCTACAACCTGATATATCCTGCTTTCTGGATCCTCCCAGGCTTATAAGAAGCACCTCTTCAGCTCCTATATGTAACAGAGTTGGATGTGATGTCCCCAAATGCTCTGAGCAGGGTGGAGAGCAAGTTTTCTTACCGATGCAGAGGTGCAGTTACTTCCGAGAGACACGCATTGGCTCGAACACCACTGGCAGCCGTTGGTGTTGGCAGTGCAGCTGTAACAGTCGGTATACTGGTCACATCTCTCAGCATCACCGTCTGCAAAATGTAGAACAGGGTGCACATTATTTTTTTAAACTAATTAATTTATAAGAACAGAGACAGAAATCTTCCAGTCAGTCCAGAAGTCAAAGCAACCAGTAACTATTTCTGCCAATAACCACAGCTCAGTCAAAACATTAGCGGTCTCTTTCGGGGTATCCAGTGTTGACTGCATGATAGCATCCCTTGTATTTAATGTGCCTCAAAGAGATGCCATGGAGCGGTTTCCATCTGCCAGCACTGCTGTAGAAGCAAGACCGGAAAATAAGACAGCCGTGTCGAGGAGAAAGGCGGATGTTTCTGGGTTTTCCTCTTTGTGTGACAATTGACAAACAAACGGAAGACAACTCTCAACAGGAAGCAGAGAGAGAAGGCTGGACTGTCCTTCGTGATTACCTCACTGACGCGCACGCTCACATGTAAGAAACCGTGTGCGGGTGCATCAGTGTCACAAGCGTTAGTGTTGGGGGATGTTTATTATTAGAAATCAAAATGTTATAAAACCTCAATGCAATTAAAAAACAAACAAACAAGTTTGCACATCACACAAAATGTAAACAAAAACAGAATCCAGGATCCAGAACACAGAAACCATAACGAGTGTTGAAACTGGGAAAATGTACTACTAAATATTAGCTAATTTTGAGCAGCAATACATCTTTAAAAAGTTGGGACGGAGGCAAAAAAAGACTGGTAAAAAGTAAAAGTAAAAAAGTAAGTGGTCCTAAAAGGAAACAGCTGGTGGGACATTTTGCAACTAATTAATTTAATTAGCACCAGGTCAATTCTTGTTTTTATAGCCAGAGTTTATTAAAGGTACTTATTAGGTACCTTTAAAGAACCACCAATGATAACCTACAGGAGAGGAAGGAATATTAAAGATGGGCTTGTTAGAGCTTGCCAGGACCCTATTACTCCAGATAAAACCCTGATAACCCATAACCTACATGGTAATTTCAAGTGTGGGGCATGCATTAATTGTCAATACACCAAAAATGTTAAATCATTCAAAGACCCTCTAGGTGACAAAACCATTGCCATAAAGGGCTTTATCACATGCAGAACTAAAAATGTAATCTACATGATACAGTGCCCATGCAATAAAATATATATAGGAGAAACATCCTCTTAAAGATCGAATTAATGAACACAGAAGTTCGATCAAGAGGAATGATTTAACCAGCCCTGTTGCAAGACACTTCAATGATAAACATCCAAATTCACCATTATTTTTCCTCGGCATTGAAGCCATCAAACTAAACCAAAGAGGTGGCAATATAAATTTTATCCAGAAAAAAAGAGAAGCATTTTGGATATTCCGTTTTAAGAGTCTGCACCCCAGAGGTATGAATGAGGATTTTTCTATCAATGAGTTTTTATGAACTACACCTTTTTAAAAAAAAAAATAAAAAATAAAATAAAATAATAATATAATAATTTATTTTTAATTTTTTATCCTAATTTTATCAGTTAAATTACTCTCATATGAGTAATGCTTATTCAATTAATCTTGTTATTTCAGCCAAAGAAGGAGTAGCGTTCAAGACATCTCATCTTAAGTCTACATTTTAGAGACTTTATATTTTAGAGACATAAATAAGGATCTTTTAACAAATGTGTTCCCATGTGATGATGTAATCTTGTTTTCT
Organism: Oreochromis niloticus; assembly: GCF_001858045.2. Classification (NCBI taxonomy): domain Eukaryota; kingdom Metazoa; phylum Chordata; class Actinopteri; order Cichliformes; family Cichlidae; genus Oreochromis; species Oreochromis niloticus. The sequence goes on along the minus strand of NC_031983.2, from coordinate 7,628,051 downwards.
AATTCAAACGTGTTTTTACCATTAAAGACGGCCTTTTTTTTTTTCTTTTCTTTTCTTTATCTGTGTGTATATTTATAGTATCCTTCTTATGCATTTCATGCATGTGTTATTTTCAGACATATGGGGGTTATGTCACCCCCCCATCCTCATCATTAATGATCTAGTCCAGTATTTACTTGGGCGTGACTTAACCAATTAACCAATACCTACCTGTTATATGTCAGCTGACCTATCTATGAAGTTTTGACTGGTTAATTTGAATTTTTTTTCTGTTTCCTGTCTTGTATTTAAGCAATTTTTTACAATGTTTTACTATGACCCTGATGAAGGCCACAAGCCGAAACGCGTTGGTACCTGCTTTTTGAATTCTTTCATCCTCTCCATGCACCTTGGAAGCAGGTGAAGTTGTGCCAGAAAGTTTTTAGTTTCTCAGAAGGTGGGCAGAGGTTCTCCAATTAGCAAAAAACTGTCAACAACAATTTCAGAATGTTCTCAACATAAAATTGTGAAGTCCTTGAATATCTCATCATCTACATAATATGCTTGTTCTTCTCCATAATCGGCCACAATGCATGCCTGGGCATGGATGCGCTAGCGCACCAGTGGCCAGTCCTGTATGCATTTCCCCTAGTGGAAATAATATCTCCAGTTCTAGAGAGTGTGTCGATAGCAGCTCTCTCTGATTCTAGTGGCCCCTTGATGGCCAACAAAGTCATGGCACTTGGATATAATGAGTCTGTTAGCACCAAGGCCTTGGCAGTTGTGCTAGAGCCTCAACCAAACCTTCAAGCAGTGGTGCTAGGACCGGCGCAAACCTCCATTCCAGTGCTCTGTTGTGGGTATTTTGATATTCCTGCAGGAGATGTAGCAATATCTGCTTATCATATTGGTTTTGACTGGGTGACACCAGGTGCACATCTCCTTGCCATAAGTTTTTGTAAAAGGGTTTGCCGCCTGAGACCCGTGGTTAGGTCCAGCGTCCCTGCATGGGTCTTTGGGGCTGGAGCCCCCTTGTGGACCCCTTTGAACCCACTGAGTCTATGTATACAAAATTTCTTTCATATAAGACTGCATTGCTTCTCCCTTTGGCTTCTGGAAAGCGAGTAGGTGACCTTCACGCTCTGTCTGTGCATCCCTCCTGCACACAGTTCTCTCCTGATGGCCTCAGGGTCATATTGTGCCCGAATGCGGCATATTTACCCAAGGTCATTCCTGTATCTTATAGCTCAATGGAATTTGAGCATCTGAGCTGTTGCTCCTCTTCTTTTGCATCTAAGAAGCAGAAGAGGATGCACGTGTGCTATGTACAAACATTAAGAGCACTCAGAATGTGCGTTTATGAGACCAGTCGTTGTCTGCTTCGCTAATCCGGCTACAGGTAGACCCCTGTTTAAACAGAGGCTGTCCCACTGGATAATAGAAGCTATCTCACTGGCGTACAGCACCAAGGATCCCGCTTTGTCCCGCTTTTTTAAAGTGGTCCCCTTTGATGGCTCATGGTGTCCTTTGTGCTGGGTCTACTGCACACTGGTGATGCTGGTGGTCCGACTCCAGTTTGTTAGCTGCTCTATGGGGTGTGTATACATGTTCCATACTTATGTGTTGGACCTCATTCCTCTCCTTCAGGGAACAGAAGTTATAGGTATAACTGTTTGTTTCTGGATGATGCATGAGGGCCATATTTTCCACATTCCAAAACTTTCCACATATACACAAACACGCACAATCACACACACAGAGGGAAACACCCAGGTGACATATTTTTTTGCTCATTTTCACTCTTTGATGTGAGGAACTGTGTTGGCAGCTCATGACAAACATGCCGTTTCTGGCAGTCTATGCATCTCATCGGACATCAGTGAAGCGAATGCAGATGAGTTCTGCACACACTGAAGGAAAGCATCGAGAACCCCAAATTATCTTGGATTAGCCTCACGTGTCACTTCCCATGCCGATGTGGCATTTCAATGCAACTGTAACGTCACCTACATGATCTCGTGTTGCAGGAGGGCTGCTGCTGCTGTTCAGTGCCGATAACGTCGCTTTCCCAAGGCAGGCAGGCCTCCTGGGTGGCGTTCCACACGCAGTGAATTCCTGGCCAGGCCTGGCTGCAGGACGTCGGGCTGGAAAAGGCCGAGCAGCTGGGCGAGGTGTACGTGAGGACATCGCTGAGCAGTAGACTGTTAAAGCCACCGAACACGTACATAACGCTGCAGGAGAACACATGAAAAGAGGCGAAATAGACGTTAGGAGGGAAGGGATTCAGGAAGTAAGACAAGTGAATTTACTACTACTACTATTTTGCCCAATTTCAACCCTTTTTGCACACTCTAAGTGATCCTCCTCTTCTCTGGGCTTCAACCTGCCTCTTAAGTCTGCTAAATCCCCAACAAGCGCTCCCTTCCTGTGCAGATGGACCTGACAGGACCCCCTACTGTGCGCGTGTTAGAGTGCATTTTGATGATGGGTCCAGGTCGTTTCTGAACATGTTTCTCCACTGGCCTATGTTCAGCTACTGGGATTACTCTGTGAGCGTGGGCCTAAGCGTATGCATGCTCTCAGACTCATTCACCAATTACCCATTCACAGGCTGCCCGGCCGGGTAGATGGGTAATTTGCACAAGTCTGATCAAAAGCCCCCCCCACTCCACCGGATCATGGAGGGCACACTTCAAACTGCACGCTGAGGACATCCTGCTGAGTGCCTAGATCGGGAGGAGGAGAACATGGTAGTCTTGCAGGGGACTACATCAGTTAGCCACTTTCTTTCCTTCTCATTTAAAAGATGTGAGTCATTGTAGAGAAAAAGTCTTACGGATAGTGAAAGCGTGTGTTTTCCCTCCCAATCATTTTCTTTCAAAAAATATTATGAAAACTGTTTTTTAACAGAGAATTTAAAGAAAGTCACTGAGATGGCAAGACGCAGTTCAAAGGAAAGACTGTGCCAGGTTTTTTGGGGGGGGGCCTGAAAGCAAATGCAGATCCTTTACTTTAAAGTTTAGACCAAAGGATGCTTGTAGAGTTTTGCTGTAGTACTTAAGTTAATGTTAGGAGCAGGTACATCAGTCTCTGTCTACAACATTACAACTCAAACCTGACATTCAGGACTACAGCAGTAGAGCGTGTTTTTTAAACCTTATTACGGCATCTCGTAAACTTGCTTATCGTCATTTTGCTTAATAAATTTTTTTTTAAAAAGCTCAGTTTGACTGCTGTGAACTTTTGATCGTGCTGAACTCGAACAGTTAATGAATGCATGAACAAACTTTGAACTGCTCCCAAGGAAGTGGAGTCATGAGTAATATAAGGACTGCCCCAAACAGGGGTCGTGATTAATGTTAATATTTAATGTCTTCTATACAACAGGATGTATAATTTAATATGGATCGCAGTGTCTTGCTCTGCTGGCAGAGCAGATCATATTTAGTGATGAGTCATCGCTTCTGCTCGCAGCACCATCCCCATCACAATCTATTCATATTGCAGACTGATAATGAAATGTCATGTATGGATCCACACAGCTTTTCCCAAGGCAACAAGGGTTTGATTTTTCCCTGTGATGCACTGTTTGCTCATTTTCCTTTGCTTCAAGTGTTTCCCCTTTGTCCCCGCTCTGTGCTGCCACAGTGTAAGACCATTTCCTTATGCTACACCATAAATTCAGCACAATTTAAGAAGCAACAATAACCCCACATGTGTTGCAATTGTCCCCTATCAAGCAAAGGACGTGTATTTGAAGGGTTTGAGCCAACAAAGGAACTCATTTTGAACAGAAAGTCTGCTGCCAATACTTGAAAATCTCTTGTTCTATTCTCAACTCTCACTCTGGATGCCAAAGCATCCATTCATGAATTCAGCTTCTCTTTCTTAACAACAATCCTTTTTAATCGTTTTTCGACAACAAACGGCAGCTTTCTACGTTTTTGTGTTCCTCATTTCCTCTCTGCTAGCCTCTGCTGAGGTTTTGTGGTTGTTCTATCATCCATCTAACAAGTCAAATCATAAATAAAACAAACAGGAAAGGAATCGAATGAAGAAGAAAAATCATACAGGAGCTCATGTTTAAGGAGATTCATATATGTACTGCAGAGGATTTTCCACTTTTAATCCTGTGAGTTTTCAATTAAGTAAGTAAGTAAGTACCCATCACTGAAGACTGCAGAGTGTCCGAAGCGGTTGACATCGTGGTACAGGTCCGGTCGGGGTAACACTGTCCACTCATCACATGCTGCAATGAAAAGAAGACAGAAGTTAAACTCTTCACCTGCTCCCACTCGTTATGCCATACATGTCTTCAGCTGTGGCAAACTCCGCTGACACGCTCTGGTTAGCGAGGCTCATCTTCTCGTGTCAGTCAAGCTAGTGGCTGAAGTGACTGAGACACTGATCACAGGTAGAGGAATGCCATAGCTGACTGTAAAGGCAGGTAAAAGGTGCAGGAGGGGACAGAGAGTCAGTGATGGTTTTGTTTGACCCACATAAGCAGATGTAAGTGACCAGTTTCCAACAGTCTGATGGTTCAAACACAGTCTGCACTGGTACCCCTACATTTGACTTGTATGTCTCTAAGCCTGGCCGTTCCATTTTTGGTGGTGGAAACTGCAATGGAGGTGTTTTGAACCTGCAACATACTAACCAGTTATTCTGGGTCCTTTCTGCAATTTGCAGGTGAAAGAATTCCCAATCTGGTAAACGATTAGGCTCTCAGAAAGCTTCAGACCCACAGATTTTGCATATTCATATGCAGATCTGTGGGTCTGAAGCTATGCTTATGGATGTTGTTATCCAAACTAGTGCTACCCAACTTGTTTGGGTAGTAACTAAAATGAAGCAAGGGCAACTTGTAACTCAGCTGTCACCGAATTGAAAAAGCAGAAATGTTTCTATTCTTACTGCTCTAATAATCTTGCCCCATGTTTGTGTCACAGCCCTACCTACAGTTTGAAATTCAGTCACTAGAAAGCTGTCGCGATGTCTTGACCTTTAAATTTCTATATTGGTGTTTAGCAGGTAAATGAATAACTGAATGGTTTGATTCCTTTATGTTTGCTGTAATGGAAAGCAGCAGCAGTATGTGCAGCTATAAAACCTTACTGGAAAAAAAGAATGAGCTTGAAAGTCAAAGCCTAAGAAGCCAGCACAGTGACTGCGGTAAATCACATTCACACGGTACAATGCAGTGCAAGTCATCATAGTCTCCCAGAGGAGATGGACGGACATCTGTGAGAGCGCCACATTCACGAGCAGACAGTGCCCTCTGGTGTCACAAGATGGCACTGCTGGCGGTGTGGTGCATTGCCCCTCACGGTGGTTATTTTACAACACGATTTACCAATGTCAGGACAGTGGACAGCTCTTGAATTCAATGCTCTAATTGAGTTCAGCTTGTTAAGGAGAGACAATTAGTTCTCGACGCGGGGCCATCTTGACTGTAATTACCACTGCGGCTGCTGACACCGACCCTACAGCTGGCTGGTGCTGGAGTAATATAGTGAGCTAGTACTTTCTGTCCAATTACAAAATCATAGAGACGATGAAGAGTGGCAGGCAGAGGTCAGAAACAAGGAGGGGAGGGGTTGGTGGGCTTAAAGTTTATTAAATCTAAAAGTTTGACTCGAATAATCTCTGGGGAAATCCCCAAAACAATTTGTCACCACGGTCAGACGAGCTAGTCTCATTTCGCCAGGCAAGACACAGCATGCGGTAACTTAAACATATGTGGCACACGTTGCCTGGTCATCTTTTCTTCATATCACAAAGGGATGTCTTAGTCCGAACCTGCAATTCTAGAGAACAAAAGCTGGGAGAGATGGGAGGGTGTGTGTGTGTGTGTGTGTGTGTGTGTGTGTGTGTGTGTGTGTGTGTGTGTGTGTGTGTGTGTGTGTGTGTGTGTGTGTGTGTGCCCCTGAGAGATAGTTTCACTGCTTGTCAATCATGATGGAAATGACACAGAAAACCCTCGAATGTCCCGGGGCAATTTTCAGCCTCCGGGGAATTCTCCCATCCAGAGAGAGTGAAGTCTCTTATTAATGAGCAGCTTGCGACGGCACTGCAGAAGGAGGCAGACTCAATTTACGACAGCGTCTATAGGCGGTTAACAAAATGAGGAAGCCGGGATGGTTTGTGACAAAGCTGTGTTAGCTTACATTAGGACAAAGAGGAGAACTTCAAACAGGATTATAATTAGTTCTCAAAAATCAACTCGGATCTCAGTATTTTACTTGTAAAAGGAAAGTGAAAGCTGATTTTCTACTCTGCCAACACAAGTCTGCAAAGGGGGTCTGCTGTCAAGTAACAATTTACAAACCTAAGGTATCCTGAAGAATTGCAACACAGCATTCAGAAAAGAGACTGCATGAATAAACACAAATAAATATAGTTTATGTCCCCAAAGCTATGAATAGGAATGCCCACCCTGCTTTACCTACACCCTGAAATCCTCACAGAGCAGCTTGGAAGGGAAGATCTATGAAATTGGACTTGCTAGTTTTCAACCCTAAGGCCCAGGTTTTCCTTTATATTACTAATTTGTATGAGAAGTGCACATCAGACGCACTAATTAAAAATGGCCAGATTTAATATCATAACTCCCTCACAGCAGGTAGGTTAGAGCAGCGGTCCCCAGCCTTTGCATCACGGACCGGTTTAATGTCAGACAATATTTTCACAGACCGCCCTTTAAGGTGTCGCGGATAAATACAACAAAATAAAAAGATACAACCAAGACAAAAACTGTGGTATTTTGTAAATACAATAATAAACGCGAATTCACTGTGTAATTGTGTAACTTTATTAGCAACATCCTCCTGGAATCCGCCAACAACATTGAGAGTAACGTCCTCCTCTCTCTGGTCGCTATGGTATCATGTAAATATTTCTTTCAAAATAAGACACACAACTACAACACAGGAAAAGACCCAAGAAAACCGAGTTAGTGATGAAAACCCTGAAAACCATAAATTTCACACCCAAGCCTCAACTCTCGCAGCCCAGTACCAAACGACTCTGGCCCGTGGCCCGGGGGCTGGGCACCGCTGGGTTAGAGGATTGGATCTTACTGGGGGCGACTTCCTGTTTTGTCCAGGAAAGTGGAAACAGACTACCAAATAAACTCTTTTTTCCCTATATCTAATTATTTAGACACAAAAGCAGGTGTTTATTCTTCTTGTAAGCTGAAGATGCCTCTTCTGAACCACCTTTATTTTTGCAACACGAAAAGCAAACTGCAGTAAACACCTTTGTGTGCCTTCCAGTACAATCACTGGTAAACCAGTATGACGGCGTCTGAGAAAAATCCCAGATGACAATTAACTACATATCTCAGGTGTTAAAACAAAACAAAACAAAGAAAACCTGCTCGTGCTCACACGTCCAGGGGCGGGGCTAACACCACAGACTTCCTAATACCGTCATGTTGAAATGAGCAAAAGGAAAGAGCTAGAAGCTTCCAAATACTTAGGCGATATTATTTCAAGAGCCTGAACTTCAAGAAACAAACTGTCTGGGCAAACGGACAAAGTTTGCATCCCTAGCCAAGGCAAATTCCCAATTTTCCCCTTTTAAAGATGATCCAGAGCCACATCAAAACTTTATGGATCGTTTCTTTTTTTCCTTCTTCCTATGCTCCCCCTTTGTAGGTAGATTTAATGAAATATCGTTTGCAGTTTTGCACAGCTTTTGATCTTGCTGACAAACAAAGAGTGCGTATCGCGTACTTCTGCCAGAGCCCTCGCTTTAGCGGAGGAGTAATTACAGGCTCCAACTCATTCGACTGGTAATTTAAAGCAAAGTGTTTCTTCTGAAACAGTGAAAATCAAAAGCTATCGGGAGGAACAATAATTATTTTGAAATCAAAACCCCACAGGATTCAGCTTTTCCAAAGCATTAAGAATTATAAAGAAGAGGATTGTTATGCACATAAATAAAGTGAGAAGACAAAAAGCACCTTCACTCTCTCAGTTAGCTTTAACTTCTCTCTTTTCATACGGAAATCCAGGATAATAATACTAGTGTGAATATGACAAAAACACCACAGTGCTGGAAAGCTTAACAACATCACATTATGAGTATTTATTTATTCTTTTTTTCAGTTATGAATAGAAGCTGTGTTTTTATTGAATCCGCAAATCAAGTTGCAAAAATCTGACCTTCTGTTGCTCCAGTTGAATTCCTAGTGACAACAAGAACCCTGCTGCTGTACTAAGCAGCTCCCAGGTGTGAATGCATGCAGATGGGTGATAGCAAAGAGCCTCAGTGAAAGGAAAAAGGCTGTGTGTGTGTGTGTGTGTGTGTGTGTGTGTGTGTGTGCGCGCTACTGACCTAAATTGTAGGCCAAGAAGTCCGATGAGAAGCACTTGGCGCCGTGGCTCATGGATGTGTCGTTGTGCGTATTTCCACCAAACACCAGCATCATCCCACTAACCATCACTGCTGTGTGGAGGTACCGGAAGAAGCCGCTGTCTCTCAGAATGGTCCTGCACAGCCACAGTTTGGATTGTTGTTAAGCACTTGAACGCCATACGGCCCTTAGTTTCAGAGCACCAGCGAGTTTAATTTTAAAATGTCATCACGTGAACGCTTTTTGCAACTCAAGAGAGTTAAGTTTGTTTTCCTTACACATGCAAACTTTGTCTAAAGTACTGACTGTTGAACCTTGGCTTGTGCAAAGATGCTTCATCCTCAGAGTGCAACCTCCTCCCATTAGCAGAGGTTTAGACATGTGAAGGTTGCGCGGCACTTCTGTGACCAATTCTATCAAAATAAGGCGAAATCTCTGCGAGGTGAAAGAGCTGATTACCAAAATAGTTTTTAAAAGGGTATCAGCTGAAGAAAAGGTGCAGCCAGTAAAAGAAGGCAGTGCATTTAAGTTATTACTGTAATGTAAATGGCATTTAAGTACCTGCATATGCTTACAGTGAAAGGTTTGGAAAGTGATAATTAAAAATAATTTGGGGGCTCATCAGGTCAACATATTTTCCGCAGTGGCTGGTCAGCTTCAGACGTGTTCACGCTACTTTTGCGGTACAGCGTGCATGCAGGCAGGACACGTCATGCCCATTTGCTAGCAGTAAATGCTCCAGACTGCTACCTGGGATTTTCACACACCCACACATTCACATCATGCCGACTTTGTACTCAGGAGGTGGTAGTTTGACTGCTTATGTCCGATCCAACTGCTTGCACTCTCGCACGTAACTGCGCTGGGTATGATCAGAGCTGCAGTACATGTGTGAAAACCCTGCTACTGTAGCAAGCGAGCATATTTCATAACAAAACTCTGATACAACAGAAAATCTCTCACCATTTCCTCTTGCCCACATCAAACTTGTACAGGTCTCCTGCTAGGCCATACTTGTTGGCGCTGAAGGCTTTGTAGCCACCGTGGATGTAGATGGCTCTGGTGCTGGGGTCAAACACACTGCTGTGGCCATAGCCCCCCTGGACCAGGGCACCATCTGTAGACACGATGCTCCATGTGTTCTTGGCTGGAGGGTCACATGACAGTATTTTACTGGACAATAAAAATCTAAATTCAAGTTTTCACAACGTAATGAAATACTCAAATACAAGATTTTTTACTAGAGATCATTACTGCTGGGATTTGTTTCTCAAATCCATTATAAGTGTGAAAGACGTATCAGACTGCCATCACTTCTTATTGCTGATAGCTCAGGTAATGATAACATCCAAATTGGAGATGTGCTCTTGTCCATCAGCCTCAGCAGCAAATTAATTCACCCCATTTTCTCAGGCAGATTGCGTCTTAGATGACGATGAGACCTCTTAAGCATCTTTTTTCACTCTCTTTTCGTAAACACTTATTTTTAGTTTAGTTTGATCACATTCACAGTGCCCAAAACCTACCAATATTGTACTCTTGCACCTGGCTGATGTAACCGTACAGAGGACAGTGCCCGAACAGAACTAGCATGACGGGACCGTCCCCCTCGTGGACAGGAGGCACAATGTGGGCAGAGTGTCCCACCACGGCGTACTGCTCCTTGGCCCTGGGGCTTAAAAGGACCCAGGTCTGATTCTGGATGTGGAAAACCCACAGCTGGCTGGAGACATTTCCTGTAGCATCGATCTTTCCGCCATACATGTAGATCTTACCCTGGAGGGAACAAAGAGTGAAGCGGGATTATATACACACTCCAAAGACTTTTTGCAGAATTTTGGTAACAAATTAAGTTAAACTTTCTTATAATTCATTGGAATAACTCGCAGCAACAACGCTACAGAGTCTGCATCGCTCGCATGTTACATATAAGAAGAATTATTATAATCCAGCAAATAGATGACTATTTTCATGTCTTGTTTGATATAACAAAAATAACACAATACGCCTCCTGCTGTTTCGCCTTCTATGAATAAGCTGAAGATGGTCTGGAGGTCACACAGACTAATGGCTCTTCAAATTAAGAGCAGGCCATTTGACAGTGTTGGCTCCAGACTAAAAGTAGACATGATGAACATTTACGTAGGTGTAGCCAAGTTAGGAATTTTATTTTAATGCAGGAGCCAGTTTAGCTCAATCATATGACACATGGCCAGAGTAAAAGGCCCATGTTCGAGTCCAGCTTGTGGCCCTTTGCTGTGCGTCTTACCCTTCTCTCTCTCCCCACCTACCAGTCTGTATTCACTGTTTTATTATCACATAAAGGCCAAAACATTTTTTTAATGCATCATATAATTTTAACCAAAGAGACCTTTTGAGGCATCATGTGCAGCTTTCTATAAATCCGTTATGAGTAATGTCCTGAGAGGTGGTACACGTCACGTTCCATGACGTCATGGTACATGACGTGTAAATTAAAATTATTTAAATTCTGTCTGTTATGCATTAATGGACCTCCTCATCTTGTTATTATTCCACCAGGAGTCCCTAAAAGTCTTTCTGCAGAGAGGAAACTGCCTCATTTCTGCATAAAAACTCCCTGAGATTTATTTATATCTAAGTTGTAGATAACAAAAGGTTATCTAAAAGGCATACAGAAAGAATAGGGAGGTTGTAAGTTCATCGCTCACAGCTTCTTACGTATCGTGTTCAAATCACACTAAGGCTGTCTGTAAAATTTACCACAGTACGAGGACGTAGTTTAGAGCATGCACTCATTTTGTGCTTTCAATGACTTTCGTTTTACATACCTCGTGCAGGGCTAGCGAGTGGCCGTATCGTGGTGTGACAGTGTTGACGGAGGGGTCGAGGCTCATCCATGTCTTGCTGCTGATGTTATACCTGCAGGAACGAAGAAGCGGTTTTGCTCAGATTTACAGGAGGATTTTCCAGCTCACTTTAAAATTGTATATGAAAGTGTCTGTTCAAAGTCTTTCACAAAGTAACCAAACAAACATGAGCGAGCGCAGCAAAGATCCTATTAATCACTTGACTCGCTGCATGAGATTATGCATTTAGCTGATTTAAAGTGTGATCGTAAATGCCGGCCCTGCAGCAAACAGATTAGAGTTACTGCCTCGCTGCTTTTGCCTCTGCCAGCCTTTTAAGTTCCAGTTTGACATCAATCTCTCCTTCTGTTCCTGAGTTATGTTGTTGTAGTACTGGGCAAACAATGTTTTTGCGGCACGTAAGGGCATCGCAGTAAGACGGCCTTCGGAATATAAACTGATCGCTTCATTCAATCCCACGATATTTGTTTGGAATCTTGTGATAGTTCATGACATTTTGAGTTCTGAAGAAACCAAATGTTGAATTCAAATCTTTTTTTCATATAGAGCCAAATTACAACATCACTTTAAGGGACTTTTGCTGTAAAGTAAAGGCCATTAGATGAGCAAGCAGTTGCTGAAAGTGGGAAGGAAAAACTCCCTTTTAACAGGAAGAACCCTGCAGCAGAACCAGGCTCAGGGAGGGGCGGCCATGGGAGATGGGGCAAAAACATAAGGCTTCAAGTCTTCACATGTTAATGTGCTTTGATTTAATAAATCTCCAAAATTCAACAGTATTTGAGGAATGTGTGCATGTTTAGGCAACCTGGTAGTTCAGTGTTTTAGGACCTCTGCTTTGGAAACTAAAGGGTCATAATAAATAAATAATTAAAATAAGATTGCAGCACCTTTGAAAGATACCAGTGTATAACAAATATCTGAATCGCAAAGGCCTGATAGCAGGCCGGCAGTCAAAGTGGATCTTATGTTCAGGTATAACAGTAAGAAAGCATTGTTACACTGGGTACAAGGTAACCGGTTACACTTAGGGAGATTATATATGTGTTCTAATTAAATAGGTTGTGCAAGGTGGACAAAATGATCATTTACAGTGTCACATGATCTAAGTTTAAGAAAAAAAGAAAAAAAAACCACACCTTGGCTTACAGGCAATCTAATAAACCAAAACTTGAGCCGAGGGCATGTGTGTGATTGTCCTGGGTGGAGTTAAGGGTGATAACTTTGAGCCAGTGCTGTAATTTTTATGGTTTTAATAACATGCCGTCTGTGTCCAAGACACACTGTCTGTACGGAGCTGTGTTCTTCTTCATGTCGATTTTCAGGAGGCAGGAAGTCCTGTGGCTTCTTCCTGACAGCCAAGTACAGCTTTAGCCCTCAGTACACTGGGCATAAGTTTTAAATACTCAAATATTCTCCAAAAAAGACGCTGTGTTTGAAAAGAACAAACCCTGCAGTCGCATAGCAACAAGGAGAACCAGTGTCTCGCAGCTCTTTTGGACGAGAGCTGCAGCCAATGCCTAAAAATCAAAGTGAAGATGTTCGCCGGGGGAGTCAACTTACGCTTTGACCATGTGATAGTCGGAGGCGTTAAAGACGTAGCCTCCGATGACCCACATGACGCCCTGCTCAACTACAGCCTTGTGGGAAGCCCTGGCCAGCCCGGCCTCAGTGTACTCCTCTCGGCTCCAAAAAGAGGAATTGGCAGGAACCGAGACGGAGCAGTCAGGACCTGAGAGGGGAGGGAAAAACCACAGAGTTAAGGCTCCACAGGAAACTCGGCGATGTAGGAGGCTTGGTTAACTCAGTTCATTCCTTTAATTTCTACTTTTACAGGGACATAAAAAAGATGACTGTACTAAAATAAAATCAGCATAAAGCAAGAAGCAGAAAACAAATTTGTTTGCTTGTTTGTAAAAAGTCTTCACATTAAGAGGATAAAACTTCCAAGGATTTTATTCCTTTAGAGCCAAGGGAAAAAAAATTGGGGACATGCAGAAGAATATATTTTTCCCACATGTACTCGCATTTAGTTATTTATTTGAGAGTAACAGTGTGACTGTGCTATAAAAGAGTTGGCCTTACGTGCCAATTTTTTGCCAAAACTTCTGCTTCAATCTACCTGATTGTCAAAGAGATTTCAAGGAAGAGGCTAAAGCAGGCGTGCTGCCATAAACTTGATCATAAAGTTTTTGGAGTTCAGGGGAATCAGCAATACGGAGAAACACTGACGTGATGCAGACGCTTTAGCTAATGGTGGAGGCTATTCTTTGAGGAAACCATAACTATTAAAGCTTCATTGTTTTCACTAAAATAAATCTTTAAAAAGACAGATGGCTGTGGCCAGAGCGGCCTTCCTCTGTTTATGGACGAGAACAATATCACCAGCATAAACCGGAATCGCTCCTGAATGAAGGGAAAAGTTTTCTGGCAAACAAAGACCAGGACAGGAATACAAAGATTGGCCTTTTCCTGTCAATCCTGCAGGCAGCGGTCGGGTCCGAGGGCTCTTTGATGACCCTTTTCATCTACAGTCTGTCCATCCTACCCGATGAGATGAATCCTCATCGGAATAAAACATTTACCAACCATTTAGCGCACATCACTGTACCGCACAGCAGAAACCGGATGTTCACAGCTAGACTGGTCATTTAAAAACAATACACATGCAATCGTGTGCCAGGAAAGGAAGTTCTCTGCTTCACTCCGACAATCAAGGTCACTTTACCTGTTCTGCTTTTTGTTCAGCAGCTAAATGAATTCTCAGTAGCTAATATTCTCAAACCTCTTCCTGCAGTGCTTAAATAACAACATTACTTTCACACCACGGTGGCATTTCCATAAATAAAAACAAACACGGTGTTACCACCTTTAAAAACATGTTACTTTTGAAGTGTATGGGTCTGTGAAAGAGAGATTAAAGACCGGGGTGGCTTGACTAAACAAGCATCTGTCTCTGCTTTTTGCACTGCCTGGTGTAGAAAATGAGTTCATTTGGAAGCTGGCAGCATAAAGTACACCAAGAGTGCTATTCCTCTGCTAAAACACCATGACAGGGTAATAAAGGCTAAAGAAAAACACCAGTCTGTTTCTCAACTCCCTCAGCTTTGGTAATTAGATTGTGAGCACACTGCGCTGCTGATATAAATGCGGTTAAATTAAGCCGTTGTCTCTGCTTGTGCAAAGCAGCGCAGTGGAGCTGTTTAAGAACTAACAGAGCGGTTAGAGCGGCCATATGGTCCGGCTCAAAAAGCATACAGCGGTGTCGGGTCATGACCAAATAAAATAAGTGAATAGTCATGACTCGACCAGAACTATGAGGAAGCTGATCGTGCTAAAAGTTCACTTCAAGTCCATCGGGTGACGGCAGATGGATGCCGTGGGGGCTGCAGAAACCTCAATAACAGCGCGGGAGGCTTAAAGCTTAAAGAGGAACCGGTTTGAATCACCAGATAAACAGGCAAAATCTGGACGGATGAAAGAAAACACTCTCTTTGCTAAACCTCCAACTGCTCTGCTGGAGCTGCTCAGTGCTCGACTGCACTGAGGTTTCCTCTAATTTACACTGAGTTTGCTTTTAGAAATCAACACAAAGTCCTGATATGGTAAAAAAAAAATAAAAGGTTAGAAAAATACATAAATCAGAATTAACTGGAACGAGCCATCAGTACCTTAAAGGTCTCAACATATAAGCCAAAGATGTTTTTTTCATTACCTATAACAGACTAAACAACTGTCATGCAGACCAGCGAAACTCTCCTTTCTCACAGTGTGAAGTTTAGCTCAGTATTTAACTAAGTATTTAACCAAGAAGTTTAATTATTTTGGTGTAGTATGAACAGCCATGGGGGAAGTCTTTATCCGTCCTTCTCAATATCAGCCCACTGAAGGAACAATGGGCTGGGAGGTCAGTTCCTTCATCATGATTATGCAAATTCTCATGACCACTGATCAATGGCCATGAGTACCATTCACAGAGAGTTGGGGAATGGCTGCAATCACAGCATAGTAAGATGGCGAAAGATGTACCCTTAGGCCCCCTCCTTGATTCAGAGATGGTCTGTCCTGAGATTTGAGTTCACCCAGGTGTCATCCACATACCTGAACCAATGTCAAAGCTGGGAAGGTGCCTAAAGAAAGCTCCAGCCAATCCAGGAGAGAAGGTCAACTGCTGACTAAGTGAAAACCTGTAGTGATCCCGTATGTGTCAGGAGTATCGGAACAGTTTCTAAACACCGGGTCTCTGTGGCTTTTAAACCCCAAAATACGCTGCGCCAAAAACTGGTCCACCCCAAGGATCGGGTCCCCCAACACAAACAGAGTAACATAGTGTACGCTGTTAAGTGCCAGGAGGACTGCCAGGACTTATACATCGGGGAAACCAAACAACCTCTGGCGAAGCGGATGGCACAACACAGAAGCGCTACCTCGTCAGGCCAGGACTCTGCAGTCTAGTTACACCTACAGGCCAGTGGACACTCTTTCAATGATGAGGATGTACACATCCTGGACAAGGAGGAACGCTGGTTTGAGCGCGGAGTCAAGGAGGCCTTTTACGTGAAAAGGGAAAGACCATCTCTGAATCGAGGAGGGGGCCTAAGGGTACATCTGTCAACATCTTACTATGCTGTGATTGCAGCCATTCCCCAACTCTCTGTGAATGGTACTCATGGCCATTGATCAGTGGTCATGAGAATTTGCATAATCATGATGAAGGAACTGACCTCCCAGCCCATTGTTCCTTCAGTGGGCTGGTTTCAGTCATTGTGCAAATGTCCTGTTTATAAGATTGGGGAAACCTGCAGTCAGCTGAGACTGAAACGTTTCTCCCACTGAAAACGCTTCGTCCAGATGAACAGATTCAACCTTTGTGCATTGTTGATTGCCAGTCAAAGGCTTATTTTAGTCCCTGAGGACGATTTGGCTTGTATGAGAATGCTGAAGCCAACTTGCTGTGGATATTAACACCAGCAAAGCATATGTGAAAATGAAGTCGCACATCTGCTAAAGTGTTCCCGCCGAGCTGCCAGCCCTACCTTGCCACCCAGTCTTACAGACGCAGGTCTTGTCCTTGCAACTGCCTCTTTCAGGTTCCCCGCAGTCAGCCAGGCAGTACGGGATGTCACAGGCTTCCCCCTTCCAGTAGGTTTCGCACTTGCAGTACACAGAAGAAGTGGAGTTCCCCACCTGACACTCTCCATGGCCAGAGCAGTTGTTGGGACAGGTGTTCACTCTTCGAAGGAAGAAAGAGAAGGAAACAGTCAGAGAGAGAAACTGGAATTTCGATCTAAAAACCCTGAATAAAACAACAGGAAAACCTTTCAGCAACTGCATTACTTCTGATTCTGTGGCCTCGGCTGTCTCCGGGCTTAAAGCTAAAATATGCAACACCCCCCAAAGGAAAGCAGAATGTATTGCTATTGGCATCGTCCTTCCCTCATCAGGTGGCCAAGCACCTGTCTCAACACTTGTCAGTCATCTCAGAGGGATATCTACACTCAAACAGCACTGAGCTAGAAGCTGAGGTAAAGAAAGTTGCCCCAGGCACTGCAGAGCAGATGGCAAATACACTCAGTCTGCAGTAGAACTGTAACACCGGTGCTCTCAATGTCAAACAGGCTCCTTATATTATAACAGCTCAATGACAGTTTGAGCCAACTCTTCAGTCACATCAAAATATGAATTAGTTAGGAATCAGCACTCACTCCATCCACTAAAAGCAAGCAAATATCTCATACTGTGGCAGCTGGCTGCTCAGGAATAGATGCAAATGCCTGTCCGGTGGTGCAGAGGTATATAGCTATAACTGGATATTAGTATGCATGCTGCAGGCCAGTGTATTAACAAATAATGAATGAGAATATAGTTTTAATAAGATAAAAATCTGTCTTCATTTGAAGCATTACAGGTGTACACCGAAGCCTAGTGATACCACATTGTGTTGTGTGGCCAGCAGAGGCTTAAACAGATTAAATGCATCTGTACAACACAGCTGCAGATCAGTGAAATAAGCACCATGCTCGTGCACAAACACCATATCACAAAATGAGACACTACTTAAAACATTGCTCTACTAACTGCAGAAAAATTTTAAAAAATAAATAAAAAGCACTAAGACAAACAAGTATTACCAGTCAAAGCTGGACACAGAGGCATTAGTTTCTTTCCTCCTGCAAACACACTTGTTGAGAGCGACGACACAAAAGGCGCTCGTGATTCTTTCATGTTCCTGCGGTGCCTGATGGTTTGATGTTTCGGCTCCTCCATCTCTCCCAGACACCAAGGACTGCAGGTGGGGGGGTTGGAAGGGGGGCACTTTGCTTTCATCCAACTGTCCTCAGCACAACATCAGTCCCATTGCTATGGCAACTGTAGCAGGGGTCTACTGTGCCATTTACAATTGTTTACAATGTTTAAAACAGTTTTGTTTTTGTTTTTTTGCTCTTATAAATTTGAATACATTTTTTTAGGTGCGTCTCCATTAAATTTTGGCCTCTGATTCAGGGTTTATTACAGGTCTGCTGGTATGTCAGCCCAGTGCACTGTTTCAAAATGATTTCTATTTTAGAAGGTTGGAAGCTCACTCAAAACAGAATTATTTCAGGTTATAATATTCAATCATGCAATGTAGCACAGTTACAATAAGTAATACAGCAACTCAACACTGGACCTGCACAAAGCGTCGATACCAGACTGCAGTGCAAAGAGCAGCGTCATTACACTACACCAAATGGAGCCATTAAAAGCATGTTAAAGAGGAGTGAAATGAACTGCTGGCATAGGCCCAAAGTACCGACAGAGGCAAAGAGCGGCCTTTAAAGTTCACTCCTTTTACTTATGTATAATAATATTTGCAGTACTTTCAGCTGAAATTAGTGCAACCAAACACAGAGTTAGAGCATAAGATAAAAGATATAAAAGTCAGCCAGGGTGCTGCATCAGCATTGATGTCCCCGGCAGATATGCTGAACACAGAGGTGAGCTGAGAGGAAAACAGTTCAGTTTACAAGCCAATCCAAGCTCCAACCCTCACCCACAGCCATGAGACAGCTAAAGAAGAAGTAAACATGCAAGAGATCCCGCATCTGACTCTGCTTAGACAAGCAGAGGAAACTAGGTGGATTAAAAAAGGGCATTCAAGCTTTTTAATTACTGGTCTCCATTAATTTTATTTATTTTTTTGTGACAAATTTATTATCAATTCCACAAACGACAGAAATACTGCAAGACCACATATATGGAGACAGTCTAATAAAAGGCTAAAATGCCAATAACAAATCTTAAGCTGAAATAAAATCAATGGTTGCATTACATGATGAGATGTTCAGTGGCTAATAACACGCGTGTTAGTATGGCCACTCTACCCGTCCAGTCCCTGAAAAGCAGGGAGGATCCAAATAGTTGGTTACACAAACAAAAAGACAGAAAAAGTGCCACAGTGTGTCTGAACAATTACAGGAGTATTGATGCTGCAACCACATACTGCAGCAAATGGACGGCAGTAACCCGACATGATCCTCCGCTAAAATGTTCTCCACTAATCGTGCCAGCACACCGGCTGAATCATGTAGCAAGTGAGAGGTTTGTATGCGTCATCGTGTCCCAAGGAAGGGTGTGAAGTGGGTCCTTCACCTAAATTAATCTCAGCCAGTGAAACAGAAATGATTTGCACAGAGGCTCTCCTGTCAGGGCTCAGTATCCAGGCATTTGTCATTTAGTAGATACTTTCTATCCAATGACTGACAGCACGAACGCATTTGCAGACCCCGAGAGTTGCAAACCCTGAGGCATGACAGGACTGCACAGTCAGCTCAGAGGATTATGAACAAGTCGATATGCAGGAGCTGCCACTCCAGCTAAAATATCAAAAATGAAGAAGAAGAAAGAAATGACAGACGAAGCCAACAACACATCCAGTTTCTGTATTTGTTTTGTGGTCCAGCCAGTCAGCGGAGAAACCTCAACCTCCCTGAAGCGAAAAGCCGAATCCTTGTTTGTTTAAAAATAAATAAGAAAATGTGGGATGTGGTACTTTGTTTTTTCAGTGATTCTCTCACCGGTAGGAAATGTTGAAGCCAGTCAGGTTGTAGGCAGCATCGCTGAAGAAGTGCAACAGGGCGTAGCCAGATTGAGACACCACCTCCGGGACGGTCTCGTTCCCATATCGCTCAGGAACAATCAGACCGCTGCAATAATAACCCAAAAGAAGAGTTTAAGGTGTTTTTATTACCATTTATACTCAAGTGTACTCCAAACCTGTCACATATTTGAAGCTTTACCTGAAAGCCGCCAGGAGAGGCGCATAGATGGAGTCGCCATCGTACACGTAGAGGTGGTCCCAGCTGCATTCAGTAGCAAAGTGGTTGAACCGTAATCGCAGAATGGTGTTGGGCCTGTAAAACACAGACGAGTTCTCAGACCTCACAGCTTTATACATGTCAAACCTTATGCCGAGCACTCGAAGACAGACCAGACTGAAAAAAATAACCCGTCTTTTTCAGATACCCGTTTCTTTGAGCAGAGGTCGGGAACTGCTCGCAAGATTTTTAGGTTAGCAGATCCAAACTTGTCTGAGCGCAAACCTCCGCCAAGGAAGCTCACTCTCTGGGCAGAATTTTTTAATTTTTATATATTCATTTGGTTTTCTTTGTTCTTTTAAAATATACTTTAAGAAGTTTGCAGTGCAGTAAAACTCAAACAAGTACAGCATGACAGATGCTTACTTTGATTACACAAAGATTATGTAGGTGGAGGAGGTAATGGATACGAGGTATTGATCTGTAGATAACTGGGCATGAATTATTTCAGCCCATTATATAATATTATTCCACAGTATAGTTCTAACTAACGAGGCAGCTCATTCTCTTTGTCTTAAAAATACTTTCTTTAAAGACAGAACCCATTTTGAGGTGATATTTGGATCCAAACTATAATGTTATATTTATAATCCCCATATATCAGTATCACTTCCTAAATCTTGCCAATATAAACAAAGGCAGCAGCATTTAAGCAGTTTTGAAGATAAGAAGTTTGACCTGATTTGACCTTGTAGAAGACGTCAGAGGTCCAAAGTAACAGGATATTTAATTCCCATATATCGGCCCCTATATGCCTATATGGTGTCAATACAAAACATGGTTTTAAAGAGCTCTACATTCCATTATTTTCACTTTGACCTTGAAGAAGTCGAGAAGAGGTCAAACATGACACACACACACACACACACTCACACACACACACACTCACACACACACACACACACACACACGTGTCGGGTATTCATATCTTGTGGGGACATCTAATTGACATAATCCTTTCCCTAGCCACTAACCCTAACCACAGCCCAATTGTAACCCTGACACTAAAACCACATTTTGAGTCTCAAAAATGCCTTCAGACTTGTGGGGACCTGGATTTTGGTCAATTTTTGACCAATAAATTAATAATTTGACCTTGGTGGATGTCAGCCGTATTTGAATAGATTGGTAACATGAGCTCACTCTACACGCCTACAAAGTTTTCTCGGAATTCATCCAAAACTCTACGCTATCGTGTTTACAGACAGACAGAATGGCACGCATACAAACGCTGGCGCTAACGAGGCCTGTGGCGTGTCCAGTTAAAGAGCTTTCTATCTGCGTTATGTTTACGGAAGCATGCAGCATTTCTGTTCTCAGTGCTGTGATCCCATTGCAAGATAACTATGGGTTTGTGTTGAGGCTAGCCTCTAAAAATCACAGCATCAACACACCAAATGTAAAATCGCTAAAGATAAAAAACAGGGTAACAGCAGCATTATAATCTTAAATGCATCAAAAACCCGGAATGGACTACTTAACGAGAACAAGCTGAAGGTTTTGGCACGCCTCTCACAGTGTCCTGAATTACAAGTCATTAAAAAAAAAAAAAACAAAAACAAAAAAAAACCCAACAACAAATGAGTTTCCAGACAACAAAAGAGAAGTGCGTTCAAGGCCACCAGACAAAAATTAACTAAACAAGAATCGTGTGACTCTTCTGGCTACAGAAAGTCTCTGCAAGCTCAGATACTTGGAAAAGTGGCTCTAAGTACTAAAGAAGTAGCGCTTTGGGAACTTTGCACACTGTTATTCAAAACTGTAAAAGACAGAAATAAAGAATCAATCTTGCTTACAATTAACGAAATGCGCCGTCTTTAATTTTAAGCCCTCTGGAAATCATGTTCTGTCTCTGGTTTTCACACTAAGAGAACATTTGACCAGCAGTGCCCCAACGTTTCCAGTCCATTGCACTTAATTGTGTTTGGAAACAAACAGTTTCTCCGGGAAACATGTAATTTTTTATTAGATGGGACCTACAGTAGGGTTTTTGCTTTGTTTTGTTTTTTACATAGTTTTAATATGTGCAATAAAAACAATATATCCTTGTTGATTGGGTCACATTTAGCTTTGCACTCTTCAAACAGCTGAACTTGTGGACTGCAAAATGCTACACCCACATTGACTCCAAAATTGAATGATACTTTCAGGACAATAAAAGGTGGATAATTAACTGGGTGATATGGTAGAAACAGTTACCACCTACAGCAGCATTTTTACTGGCCAACCACCAACTACGCCTTTATATTTGAATCACATCGCAGTGTTCTGCACAAATCGGCCATGTTTTCCGTATCAAGTGTAAAAACCATCCTAGTTATTCAGTCTGCCAGCAAAACACGATTACATCAAGCGAATGATATGGTAGACAAGTTTTGCTGTTGCACAATGTGTGCTACAGAGACAGTGAATAAACCAAGTATATGCGGTCGGGTGTTTTTATGCACGGGCAGTGTTCAGCAAAACAGGAAAAAACAAGCTGTCTTAATCTGTTTTCGATTGAAGACATTCATGAGATTCTTTAAAAAAAAAAAAACCTCTGCTCTAAATTTGGGAAAACATCACTAAATGAAATCATTCAAAAGAGGAGGGAAGAACACAAAGACCCATTCAGTGCATCTACGATGAGAAACTAAGACATACAGGATGTGTTATGAATAGTCACATTTTTCTCTTTATAATTATATTTATTAGAGTGAAGCGATGGCTCCTCCTTAATCCCCTAGCAGACAAACTGGGGAATGGCAGCAGCCCCTGGGGTTCGAGTACAGAGGACTTGTGACTGGTAAATTGTTAATCTAATGTAAGCCCTTATTTTAGTAGGAAGCACTGGGACCCCTTTGAGCAAGGCATTGAGCAAAGCCACATTTTAGTAGTTATTTCATTGGCTTTCAGGAGATAAAGTCACTTCAAGCCACTAGAAATGGATTCGATATACTTAGCTGCAGAGGGAGCTTTTGAAAGTTCAAAGTGAGAGCATATCTGAAGCTCATAAAACCTCTTCAAGAATATTCTTGTCAGTGTGACGTATATAGCGCATATGTCACTACATTAACCTCTTGTTGAAGATGGGCTGAAGACTCAAGATGGCATATAAAATGAGCCATCAGTATGTAATGAACCACTGGACGGCAGGGTGACATGGTGATTAGAGAAGCCATCCGGGAAAACGAAGGTTAGAAGTTCAAAACCATGTAAGATGTGTGCGGCGAGCAGAAGCGCGATCTCCTGAGCCTTACGTGTTCGCTCTTAGTTAGCCCCGCCTTCCCCCGAACGAGCGTGCTGGCTATCTGCCTGGAATGTAAATGCAAGCGGCGGGTTTATAGTTTGGATAAGCTTGAAGCCAAAAAATAAATTAAAAAATCCAAAATCGTCGCTTTAAATCGATAGTCGGTGGCGTGGATATGCTGACTAAAACGATAGAGAAAGGAGGCGTATTGGATTTCTTACACTTGCTTTGCCATTCATTTTCATCCACATTACCAGAGCTGGAGCACAGCAGGAGTCTGCAATGTATACTGTGCACAAACCAATCATTATAAATACTGCCTGCAATATTGAGTTGCAGCCTCAGTTTTCACAATCCTAATCCCATCAGTCTCAACGTTTTCAGGGGTCCTTCCCACTGTTCCCACTGTTTTCCCCTAATGGCAAAAGCCGATGATCAATAGGATTGTGCCAGTTTTCCCAATGTTGTTTTTGTTTGTTTTTTTCAGTCCAGGATGATATAACGTATTCAAAGCTGTTCAACGTCAATTGAAAAAGTACTCCTATTGCTAGTGCTATTTAGGACATGGCACAAATGTGTCTTGTGCTAATTAATTCGGCGCCTCTGAAGAAGAACTTGCTTTCCCATGGCGTTGTCTTTCACTGTACTTACTGTCCCTCAATGAGCCAGGTGCACTTGGTCTTGTATTTGTAGTTTCCTGGGCCGTCAGTCAGATAACCAGAGGGCCCCGTTAGTCTGAAAGGAACAGGAAAAAGAGAGAGAGGTCCAAGGTTACTGGTGAACATGTAACTTTTAGTAGCTGACATTTAGCTGAAAGCACGGCTGCGCCCATGCACAGCCTCACGGAACTCCTAGAATAGCTGTATGTTTGTCCTGGAATTGAATTACTTAGGAAAATCTGCCGCTGAAAAACTTCGTGGAAAACTTCAATTGAAAAGAAAATTGCTTATCAAACAATTGCTTCAATTTCCGGCTTTTAAAATGTGAGGATTGATGTTTTTGTATTGTTATGAATCATAACTTTAGCATGTTTGGAATTTGCTGTGAACATTTTGCACTACATTACATTTTTCTGGTGGACTTTTAACATCACAGACTCAGGATGGGCCTGGTAATAGTTCACAGATAACCGCTTTATGTAGTGTTCTTTAGCGATTCCCACTACAGAACTGAGCAGTGCTGAAGATCACGCATTATCCAGCTTTGTCTCCAAAATCCAAATTCTTTGCAAGAGAAAACATTATTCTTTACATCTTTCTTTTTGAAGACTCAATCCCTCTAGCAGCTCTCCTTTATCTAGTTGCAAATAACCTTTCCGTTTTGTAGCATTATTACACAACTTTTGCTGCCTTGTTCTCAACTTGGGGTTCAAGTTTGTATGGGAAAAGTACCATATGTAGATGTACAATTTAAAAAGTGCAGTACAAATGTGTAAATAAGGCTTGCAACATCGATCCCATATGTCGGTCCGTTTCATGCATGCACGACACACTTACAGCAGCACAGGTAAATACTCGCTCACTCACACACTAACACATACTAATATATCACTGGCGTGGAAGGTCTTCACTGCAAGTGAAGATACAATGCTCTCCAAAGTAAACTGTTTGTGGATGAAGCTAAAAGAAAGAAGCTAAAAAAGGCTCTGTATCACTTTAACGAGCAATTAAAGCAGCCTCGGTATGAGCAACGGAAAGGAAAGGAAAATGATGCATGTAACTGATGCATTTTTTTTTTCTTATTTTTTAAGATATACGTCTTCAAATGCATTGCTAATTGAAACTTTGCAGTCATTAGAAATGACTACATGAAACAAGAGGTTAGAAAAGAGCCAGTAAGCAGAGAGTGTGCAGATAAACACTGACTTCTTCACGTTAGTTCAAGCAGCACCGTGGTTGAGCAAGCAACAAATAGGACAGCAAAGAGGCTGAGAATGATTAAAGCTCGCAGCAAATTATTGTCTGAGGCCAACACCATGACGGGCATGCACAAGCACTAATGGTACAGTATGGGATACGGCCTGTTATTGCCAATTCAATTGCAGCCTCATGACACAGCACCGGTCGGGAGGTGAATTACGCAAGGGACACTTAGATGCATACAGACATTGTATCATTACTGATGTAGGTCTCAAGGTGTGAGGAGTCTGCCAACACACCCAGTCGCTCTCTTGTTCCAAAACAGTCTCTCAGCAACATTTCACACTGACGTCTGCTGAGGAAGCTGCAGAGAACACACTGCTCCCGCGTGCAGTTAAAGAAGCGATGTAAAGATGTCTGCAGCACAAGTGGAACATTTTAAAAAACGCTTTTGGCAAAATTCATCAATCGATACAGCTGAGCAAGTTTGACATTTTGCTACAGGTCTGAACTTGTATCTTATAATATGAGTGATTTTTTTAATTTCATGTCTTTTTTTTTTTAATGGAAAATAGAAGTATTTATATCCTTTCACTTAAAAAAACAAAACAAACCAAAAAACAGGATGTTCTCCTTTCACAGCGTCACGTTTTTTGGTTTTTTTTTTACAATCATCTCTATATTGAGAGCTTTTGGGGAGATTCCGTATTGCACAACTCAGGTTTGTTTGTAGCTAGGCAACAAGAAGTGCTGCACGTCCTTGTTACTGAAGACTTAAGCCTGCTCCAATTACTGCTGAGGTGCAGGCCTATAGTCCCAGCTGTGTGAATTGGAGGCTCATGGTCCAAGGCTAAGGGTGTTGTTAAGGGCAGTTAACAGGCCAAATGCATGACACTATATGACAACAATGCTCTTTGTGCTGTCGCTGCAACTTGTGGATGAAAGTTTTTAACAGAAACAGCAACAGAACAGAGACCGGGTCTCTGTGGTTTGCAAACCTGTACACCATGTCTGTAATTACAGATCAGCGATAATAAAGCCAGGCCAACAGGGACTTTCAGCTTTCGCAGCTAGCAGACAAACATCACTCTCACAGGGGGAGAAGCTCTAGAAGGTCATGAACTCAACACACTG
Source organism: Oreochromis niloticus (assembly GCF_001858045.2). Taxonomy (NCBI): domain Eukaryota; kingdom Metazoa; phylum Chordata; class Actinopteri; order Cichliformes; family Cichlidae; genus Oreochromis; species Oreochromis niloticus. Next base: position 7,602,288 of record NC_031983.2, on the reverse strand, counting down.
ATGCATGTGCAGTTAACATACTGTACTGCTGCTACAACACAATTATCCAACTTACAAGGCAAACAATATCTTTAAAAAAACAACAACAGGAACCAACCAAAGGGAAACTCATCAATCTTACAGTCGAACAACATTAGAGGAAGTGAAGGGTGACACTTCAGTGACCGAGTGATAGGACTGGCTTTGTGTTATGCCTCTAAATGAGCAACCAACTTGAAACTAATTCTAACAGGAACTGAGGGTCAACACATATATTAGGATTAAGCTGCACAATTAATTGGATTTTAGGCCTGATCACCATTTTGGCTTCTAATAATTAAATGAGCATGATTGAGCATGCTTTTGCTGTTTTAAAACACAAAGCAAATCAAATGCACTCTAAATCGCTGCCCAGCCACATGCATGCATGGGCCAATCACAGCCGTTTCCACACTGCACAGCAAAGTTTCTGGACAAGTATACAACAAATGCAAATGTGTGGCACAATAGAAGGCAAAGAGCTTGCCCCTTGAAGCAGATCATTACTGTTGTTTGGAAATTTTAGTGCAAGATTTAGTGCAAGTTAACCAAGAAGAAATCATATTCAAAGAGAGCTGTGCGTCTGCACCTCAAAGCAACACAAGTAACATATCTGAAAGGCTGAAAAGACACTAAATAGGAGTCTAACTGATGCATGAACTTTGCTACGAGTTTTAGTCACATTCATCATGTAGGTTCAGTCGAGTGAAAAACCTTATATTATTATTATTATTTGTCTGCAAAATTTAGGATAATCCAAAAGTGCAAGCAGTGCTCCTCTGAGTCATTTTGTCTTACAAAGATTTATATAGATCTGAAGATGTGTTACATTTACATTTTGTCATAAACTTAATGAATAATCGTGACAAATATTCATAATCTCTGATTAATTAGGAAAACTTCTCTCTAAATAGGATCACCGGCTATTCAGCTAGCAACCAAATATGCTAACAAAGAGACAAAATTCTAAATTTAAATATTGTTTAAAAGAGCTTCAGAGTCAAATTATTTGGTGAATAAACTAATAAATACTGATTTGTTAGCTGTGATGTAACATTTTCATATATTTTGTATCCCATTAGATGCTTCTGTAAAAGCGACATACCAGGAATTAGGTTACACATTTACAGCTTATCAGCTGCGACCTCTGAGTTTGTATTATGTTGGGACATGGGAAGGGTAATTTTAGGACACCACTGTGTACCTAAAGCATACCTGGGAGCAAAACACTAAACTGAACTGGTAGTTGTTTCACTATAAATTCCTTGTTTTTGTTAAAGCTTATAATATACAAAAGGACCTGGTAAATTGCAATAAAAATATATATTTTCAAATGGTATTTTTATACTGTAAAGTGGTTTAAAAGTATAAAAACAGTATTGAGGTTCTTTTAGCCCTTGGCCACATTATAGCATCCAGTTATATTAGAAATAACAACACCTTATCTTTACTTTAAGACAAAATACACCCTGATTTTAAGATAAAGTCCCTTGGTGTCTGTGCTTTCTGCTAGTGGCAAAAATTGATATTAGATTAAATGCTTCATTTCACAGAGTCTATTCTAATACAAATGGTATTCGTGCAGCTGAGCCAAGTGGTCTGCAAAAGGCAAAGTGGTGCAGCTTGACAGCAAAGCAAACAACTGCTTATTCAAAGGCGACAACAGTCGTGTTTCAGTGGTACAGCCTGGAGAGGCATGCTCAGACAGAGTGTAAATGCTACAGAGGCAAAAAGGTTTTCCCTCCAGACTCTGTGGGGAGAGAAGAAAGCGGCCTGTATGAGATTTTAAATCGATTACAGAATATTAGAGGGGCGATGTCACATTTTCATTGGATTATGTCATTACACAAAGGTGGTCATGATTTAAAAATTTGATATGACTTTGAATGTCATCAGGAAGAAATTTACCGCGACATTTAAAGGAAACAAAAATCAGTAGCACAGCAGTGTGGCCATTAGTTAACTGGAGGAGAGGTGGCTTTTGTAAAGAGGGGCTAATCGACTAATATTTAAGCTACACAGGAGACTGAACTGTGAAACTAAAATGACCAACAGCTAACACTAAGATATACACATACATCAGCAGTGCATTAATGGAAGGGAGTCTTTTTAAAGTTGCTGTTTCTTTGAAACAAAATCCTAATAGATATAAATTTTAAGATTCATTCAGTCACTAATACATAAAAGGACACACTGGGCAGTTTAGATCATGGCAACGCATACAATTGAAGAGAAAAGCAATTGGAGAAAAAAAAAGGAAAAAAGGAAAAAGGTTTCATTTATTACAAAGCAGTTGCAAACATTTATTAAGAAAACTTCAAAGGGGCTCTTTAACACACAATCGACTATTAATCTGTCATTTCAGCAGTTCCATTACTGTCATTATTTGATGAGAAAGCTTAGCGTGAGAACGAGTGAAAAACCAAAGGACTACAGCAGGAGGTCAGGAAACTAAATCATAGCACAGTCACTAATATTGCTCTCATTTTACTTTCATTAGATACGTGTAGTAGAGTAAGACGTGAGGAATGTGGGGAAAGCAAGCAAGCATCCGAGCCTACGTAATATATTCCCCAACTACTCTGCTATCAGTTCACCCAAATTACATTAAAGCATTTCCAGCAGCCACTTTCAAGTTGAGAAATAAGCAAGAACTCCCAAACCCTGAGGGGGGGGTGGCACTATGAGAGCACTTAGGATTCAATATGCACTCTTTACAGAAAACTATTAAAAAATAAGCAGGCAATTCAGACACTTTGTTGATTGGTGTGGGTTCCACATTAATTGAAACCAAAACTGGTACTCAAGCCGGTGCCAGAACATGAACAGGCATCAGACTCTCAGACTCTTTATGCACCACCCCGTCCTGCTGCGTAAGAAAACTGGCTGTGAATCCCCATTCTACGGAAAAATAAATAAATTATCTCAGCAACATTTTTATGTTATGCTAATAAAAAGCGCATTCGTGTGACTCTAAGAGTCTTCGAACCAACAGGCAGCCTTTTGTAGACACTATGTGATAGAGATCAGCCTCATGGCTACAGTCGTTAATATGACAAGCAAGAATTGTAGCTACAACTTACAGTTACAGTTATAACTGTCACTTTATTAGCTTTTAAAGCTTTTTAAAGCTTCTCTAACACAGTGAGCCTGCATCCTAGTTTAACAGCTCTAGTCAGGCAGGAGAGGAAGAACATCCATCCATCCATCCATCAGCTACAGCAGTTAATGAACTGATCTTCCGAATCTCTTGCTCCACTCATTTCCTGTCAACTATTTGCTTTCATCTATTAAATGAAATCATACAATTAGCAAAATGTACTAGAGGAAAAAAACCCTAGAAGCAATTTACAGTGACTGAAGGTCCCAGGTGTGCAAACAACAGCATAAAAGTAGAAATCTGCAGCCATTACAGTACTCAGAAAGGAGGCGAATCTGTCTCTGAGAACGATTTTTAAAGGCACCTTATCAAGATTCCAGATACCGGTAAGTCAGGTGGACAGGTATCTGTGTTCAGAATTAAACAAGTCCTGTATCATGACCTTTCATGCAAACAAAGATCTTACAATTATTTTTTTTATTGCTCATCTGATGAAACTACTTAGACTGTTTGGTCATAACGGCGTTCATAATGGTTGGAGAAGGAAAGAGAACACCAACCCAGCATGGTGAAGGTGCTATCAAGCTGTGGGCTGCTTGCTGTGGGAGATGAGCCCACTACAAAACACAAACGTAGAGGTCTCCAAGAAAAAACAAACACTTAGGGAGAAATTTAATTTGAGCGGAAAAAAGCTTTTAATGTGTTTGAAATATAAAATTCTGATAAATATTAATAAGATACTTACAAATAAACATTAGGTTTATCTGCATCAACACTTGTAGTGGCAACAAAACCTTCCCAAAGACTTTTAAAGAAAAATTAATTCACTAACAGTTATCAAAAACTGACAGGTCCCTCCTGTTTGCAAAGGTGGAACATAAGCAGATGTCCACACGTAAGAAGTGAATTGCCAGAGAAGAAATTATTAAAAATAAGAAGTTAAATGTTTGTGATAAAGTCTCAAGCTAAAGATAAAAACTCTTCTATTAACAGATTTTTAAAAAGACTTTTTTTTTTATTATCCATTTGCTTTAATCCTCTGTGGACCTCACACACCCAGGGGCGTATAGTAGAATAGTTGAACAATAGATTTTATTGTGTTTTAAAGACAGCAAGCATTTGTAATTTAATGTTTTAATTTCAGCTATGACGAATTAAATAAGGAACCTGTCCTTTGTTAGTGGCTATCACAAAGCCCTAAACTCAGATAGAAATTTAAAACGCATGTGGAAGAAGGTGGCTGCCTGAAACTTCGAAGTCAACACTACCAAAGGTTAACAAAATGTACATAAACTGGTGATGCAGTAGGATTATTACTAAAGTTTCCCTGACCCAAAACAGGGGAATAACAGAATTAAATGTCCATGGAAAACAAAGTTAAATTATAACTAGGAAAATGGGAAATGAGTAGTCTCAAGTTCTTCAATAGTCCTTCAAGGCTTCTTGAAGAACATTCAAAGCTCTTCTTTGGATGTTGGCTGACTTTTGTTCTGTTCTCTGTAAAGATGATCGAACACTGCTACAGTAATGTTCAGGTCCCTGGTCTAGGGAGGTCAATCCATAAGTAAACCACTAACAATTGGATGCTTACCCAATTGTATGGCATGAATCACCAGAATCTGCCTTCATAGATCCATCAAGTTCAACAAGATCCTCAACACCAATGACTGTAATGCAGCCCCAAACCACGACAGAGCATCCAGTGTGTTTTACAGTTGGCTGCAAACACTCACTGTTGTAACTCTACACAGTCGACACATGTTGAAACTTCAAATTTGGATCAATTATTCTGCAAGACCTGTTGTCGCCGTTTTTCAGTCCAGTTCTTGTGTCATTATGCATACCTCAGTCTTTTCTCCCATCTTACTTTCACATACATTTCATTTGCCGTAGACAGATTTTTAGGCCTTCTTTTGTCCTCCACTAGTCCAGTTTCCTCCATATATTTAAGACTAAACAGTACACCTTGTAGAGATGTGCCAAGCGTGCAGCTAATTATTCTTTGGGAATCACTTTGTTGGAGCAAAAATAATATTCCGTCTCTGTCAAACTGTTATCTTTGGGATTTTTCAGAGATTTATGTAATGAAACTTGAATTAATTTTGTGTTTTTTCCCCAGAAGGCTGCTAGTAACAAAGTGCCTAAAGATACAAATCAAGTTTTCCGTCATGTGCAGACAACAGTGGTGCGTCCCTTGTTTTGGGTGGTTTTTTAATACTTGGATGATTCATAAGTCACCATTAAGTGGCTCCAAAAATAAAAAATCCCCTGAAAATGTCCATGAACAAGGACTGGACTGAAAATGAGTGAAAAGGATGTGCAAAGAAAAACCCAGAAAGCCTGGAGACCCAATGTTAAGACCACTCTAAACGAAAGAAATGACGGGTGCTTCAAGGCTTTTGCGCAGTAGTGTATATCAAAACAACAACAACAACGACCCCCTTCTTCATGTTGATTTTTGGCCCTCATAGCTAGAATAGGGACTCCATTTTGGCGCAGCCCTGCCACAGAAAGCTGCTTTTACCAGCATTCACCGAGCCTTGTATGGTAGCATTGTCTGTATGCTAAACACGGGCTCAGACCACAGGCTCTCCGTGAAAAACTATCAGCCCTTTGACCGCGTTAACAAAGTAACACAGTGCCGATTCCAAGCAAATCTGGAATCACAGCAGCAGTACGTTTACCGTTCCACTTCAAGATGATTAGCCTAGGGTGATGTGGCTTCAGTATCGCTTTTAATGCTGGACCCACTGACACAGAAGTGCTGACCGCTGAACATTACACTGTAAAAGAGTGCCCTGTTCTGCTATTAGCGAAGTTCACGGTCAGACAAGCAGCACCACAACCAGTCTGGCAGCACTGTGAAGAAAAGAGAGATCTCTGTTTTTTTCCACTTATCAGCACAGTTTTAGCTATGGTCACTTACATGCCAGGATGAAGCTTTTAAAAGAAGCTGGAAAAGACAAACGTAGCAGCCTTAGAAAAAAACAGATTAACTTTAATGAGCCCCATAGGGAGGTTCATCCTAGCAGTTGACCCCTTGGGTTGTATTAAAGCAGTCCTGAAAAAGAAGCCAAAGCTTTGGTATTTTGATCAAGGGCGACTGAAAGAGTATGTCTTATACTTTTAATGCATGCCAGTCAACCACCACCCTACATTAAAACAGCGCGGTGTACAAATAAAGATCTACATAAAAGCCAACCATTGGGTTTGTCAGCTGTTTAGGACAAAATAAGCAAATTCCATTGACTTTAGCCTCTTCTCTATTACACATTACTAACTAATGAGAAAAAAAATCATTAATATTAATAAACAGAGTTTAACTCCATTCAAACCCAGCGTTCTTAGAGCCGGGTACCCAGAATGCAGCTGGTGGTCAGCGATGATTTCCCACACTGATAGACTGTCGAGGCTGATACTCAAGTGCAACAGAATCACAGTTTTTATTCACAGCCAAGATGAGCCATTTCACCCAGAGACCACTTAAGCCCAGTGTACTGAAACATTAGAAGCTCAGCAGCCATTCAGCCTCCATTTCACCTGCTCAGATGTGCTCACCAATCGGCTGCACTAATGTGGAAATTGTTCCAGTTTCCCTTCCCTTCATCATGACCGACTTCTGAGCACGCATAACACAGCAGGCCTCCCGCTGGCTCTGCTTTATGACCTGACAAGACTGATCACAAGCAGAGGCAGCATGACACAGTATTAAATAAAAGTGAGTAGAAAATGCTCTGGACTCCCTTTACGAAAAAAGAGAAGAAAATCAGCTGCCTACAGGGTGGACCCGGCTCACACGTTCTTAGCTGCACAGACACGCCAGCACATCAGAACATGATCGCCTTGCTTAACAGCGAAAATAAAGAAAGCAGAAGTGTAAAATTAGTTCAAGAGGTCACATTTGAGCTCTGCCAAGGAAAAAATAATTTGGGGATAATAATTTGTTTTTCTTATTCTGTGCTTGCTAAATGTCATAGTTGAAGGATGAGCAGAAGGGCGTGATCCTATGGAAAGTGATCAATAATATAGTCGTGACTGATTCCGAGTGAAGCTGTCATCAAGCTCATGCTGCAGGATAATTTCCAGATCAGAGGACAAACTCCAGTAATGCAAAGTGACAGTAAAATGGGAACGGAGGACGGGCAAAGCGGTAATAATTACCAGTTTACAACTTTCGCAAATTTACAGCTTTGGCATTCACTCACTCGCACACAAACTAGTGGCACTCATGGTTTAAATCAGAGTTAAAGAAAGCCAACACGGATGTGGGCAGATATGAGGGGGGGAGTGGGGGGCGAGCGAGAGATGATGCGTTAATGGGTTTGTCAAGTGGTACCTTCCTCCCACCTCTCAGATGTTTGCATGAGTTTCGCCAACAGCACTAACCTGGGCAGCTCAGCTGTAAAAACACAAAGTGCTTTCAGTGTGCACCCACCCTCTATACTTTGACCCTGAGCTGCTGCTGTCCTGGCATCAGCGCACAATATCAGTTATCTGAACGTTTCAGTGGGCCAAACACCATGCAGGCAGCTTTTCAAAGAGTCCCGTGAAGCTGAAGAATGCAAAGCGTCTCACCTACTGGCCTGAAAACGTGGGACACTACCAACAGAACAGCAGACTAGTTCAGTTAGAGATAAATTACTCTGTTAGATTGGAAAAAAAATAGAGGCTAGCAGAGAGTGCACTGTGGTTACAAGTCAAAATGGTTTTGGTGGGCAGATAATACATAAAAATAGATGACACGTTTGTCTGTGCTGTCAGATTTTCTACATGCAGCCCGGCTACTCCTCATGGTTCTGTCCTTTCTGGTAGGTGATCTTAGCCCAGAAATGGTGTGTACGAAAACAGGCTGATGATGTGACTTTGGTTTGGCCAGAATACTCCCGATCTGCGTGAATGAGTGGCAAGATGTGACACTAATTCGGATTAAAAAGCTCTGAAGCTCAATGTTGGTCAAATGTTAAATACCACATTCACACAGGCATAGCCGTCCAACCCACACACTTGAACCATTCAGCAAACACATGCTGCATTTAAACCAGGAGGACTGTGGCCTTTGGGGGGAACCGCTTCGCTTGTAGCTGGGGCAGAGGCAGTAGCAGACCGGTACTTGAACGCCTCGAGTGTGGGCTGCTCGCCATCTCCAGACAAGGACTGTCAGGTCTGAATTAGCAAACATTTGGCGCAAAACAAGGCAGACGTAGACTCCACATTCAGCTTATGTCACTGCTAACAGTAGGCTATAATCTGCCAGTGTGTTTTACTATACCTGAATCGCCCTCCGCAGTGCTGGCATTGGTCCCCAACCCAGCCGGGAAAACATACACATTCGCCAGTGGCGGTGTTACACTGGCCGTTCATACACGGCTTATCGCACTCCTTGGCCTCGGTGAAGCCAGGCAAGCCGGACAGCAGCCCGATAACCGAGAGAAGGAGCGCGGTGGTCAGCATCAGCAAGCTCCGGTCCCGACCAGAGCCCGAGCAGGCCCGCCGCGTCGCCCCGTACATTCTCTCACAAAAGATGGCTGCTAGATGCAGGCGCTCCGCTGACTTCGGAGATAGCGAGCCGACGAGCTACCTGTTGATGTAGTTCCGTTTATTGGACCAGAGGTACGGTTTCCCTGGAGGGAAGGTTTAGTGTCTTCGCTGAACCTGGTTTTCGCCGGTTACTTGGTTTACATCTTTCCAGTGGTTGTGTTTCCCAGCGCCGCACCAAGCCGCATATTTACATCCAGAAGTGACGTCACGACAACGGAAATGCGCAACGGAAGGAGGCAGAGCGCGCAGGGCTTTAAACTTTTATGTTGGAAGACAGGAAAAGTCCTCTCGTTTTCCCAAACAGCTCTTTAGCGGCTTTCTCTTATTATTATTTTTCTCTAAAATAAACACCGTCGTCCGTTTGCTGCTCGTGTTCTAAGCGTAGCTCGATGTTTATTTTAATATTTTTAATACAAAATAATAATATTATAAGAAATATGACCTTTCCTTATAATGTTTCGCTCCCACTACAGCTCATATTTCACTTAAAATCTCAGTATTTACGATTTAAAAGCTTATACTCCTGAGAACAGCAGCTGTTGACATTAAATTCATCTCCTGGGTTTATTTATTTATTCATTTATTTATTTTTAAATCAGATAATTGTGTACCAGATAAGCCTTCACAATATTGCTTCTTAAATTTTATGATTTTATGGACATATTCTAAGCTTAAGTTAAGCTAAATACCCTATTTGGCAATAGCTTAAAACTTTATAGTCATGCGTCATTGAATACGAGGAAAAATGTATAGCACTATGACTGTTATAGTACTATAACTACACTTTCCATGATGCTTTGCACACACAACAGGACAACGTTTTTAGTTATAACTTGTGAAATTAAGACTCGTGAGAACTGTTAACCTTGAATTCTAATCCGAGATGTAGAATCTCACAAATCATCTTACATGCTGTGGCAGAGAGAGGACGCTGATGCAAGACACTGAAGGCAGAATCCTAAACCACAAGTGAGCCTCTGTATATCTGATAAATGGTCCCAAACAAAATGCAAAAGTTTCACTTGGATTTATAATCTAAAGAACAAGAAGTCCAAAAGAAATTTAAAGACCAGATGGGGCGAATGCCTCCTGCAAGCTCTGCTTTATGATCTGGACACACCATAATACTTCCACCACCGTGCTTCACTGTGAAGACTGTCTTCTTAGAGCGATAAGCCTCTCCATTCATTTTCCGTGTCCAAACAGCTGTATACTTTTCATCTCTCATAATCTTTCTCCTGGCTGTCCTTCATGTTCTTCTGTCTATAACCTCATAGTCCATTCCTGTGCAGAGTTTTAGCGATTGTGTTCTTTGAGACTACAGTTCCCATCATTCACTCATGTCTTAGCAGATGTTATGGGGTTATTTGACATTTTTTTCTGACTAGTTTCCAGAGTCTTTGAAATTTTCTTCTCCCTGCCTCTGCCAGGCTTGTTCTGTAATGTGTGGCTCTCTTTGAGTTTCTTGTTGATACTTCTCCCTCCGGTTCTTTACACTTGGAAACCTTGTGATAACTTTGTATGTCCATCCCCTGCTTTCTGAGCATCAACAATTCTCTTTCTGAGACTAACCTGATTTGTTTTTGGCACCATACTTTCTCAGTGACAGCTAAAAAGCCTTGCTGAAGTTTTTATTGGGAGATAACCTTCAGTTTTAACTTGATTTTACAAGCGTTGAGGATTACAAAGTTAAAGCACATTGTTATCCTTATCTGTAGGTGGCTGATTACATCAAGTTACGCCAAAAAAAGGGCCTTCCCTTTATACACAATTTGATATAAGGGTTATCTTCAAGGTGTTCGTCCTGTATCAAAACTAGTTTCTAACACTGTATTATATGGAATGACCTGGTAAATTTTGTTTGTGTTTTTAATCCTGTCCTATCTAGCAGCTTTTGCAATTAAGATTTAAGATTTATGATCTGAATGCACTGTTGTGCCAAACATCAAGCTCATGCCAAGATCAGCTGTATAAAGCTCTATAGGCTCCTCTTGTTCATATATTTCTTTTATCTGTTTATTCATTCATTTCTATTTGTGTTATTTCAGTTATTACGTTATGTGGTATACTATGACGATGTCTAAGGAAGGACAGGCAGAAGAGAAAAAAGATGGGGGGGAGAAAATAGGGGGAAATATAACCAAAGGATAGAGTACAAATAGAAATGCACAATGTTTCCCAACTGCTGGACCTCTAAGAAAAAACAAAGATGAAGCACCTGGAACACATAAATATGAAAAAGCACTGATACATATATCCACATATATTTAAAACCACTCAAGGTCACTTTATATCTCAATTGTAAATTGTACATTTTTAGACTGTTAAACTACCAGTTTTATCGGGTTTATGTACTCCCCTTACCTCAGTCTCAAAGCGTATATTTATTCTTACTCTTCATGTATTTATTGTTGTTCTTTTGCACTGAATGGAACTGGACACTTTGACTTTGACAAATTCCTTTTGGTGTGTGTGCCTATGTTTTTATCATGAATGTACTTGATAATGAGGTTGGGAAGCCACAATAACGCCCTCCAGGAGTCAGAGGCAGACTGAGCTGGATCCAGGAGGCCATCCGCAACCCCCAAGTTTACTGAAGACCAGAGGCCACACATCTTGGTGATGTTTAAATTTTGAGAACATGTGTAGCGCCACCTTATGCCATAGAGAACGTTACGTCACTGCGATGGTTCGTTGGTTGCGGCTCATAGACTTACATTAGTTTATTTTAGCTAACTAGTGAGAGAATCATTAACTGAGGGGATCACTTTTGTGCTACCCGTCTGTAACAATGAGTTTTACACTAAGAAACAGAGGATATACTGTCTACTTTCACCATCTCTTTAGCAGTAATTGTCTTGTTGGCCAGCTGCACTGAAACGGGAGATTCCAGCTGTTAGCTGTTTGTAAAGCATAACAAATAAGGTGTGGAGGAGCATCATGAAAATATCTCAGGTGTCATACAGTTTTGTCTGTCTCTGCTTTTAAGGCTATATTGAATTCATCTTTATTAGATTTACAGCCTTGCTGGCGTCACTTTGATATAATACTGTCATCACTCTTATTTTGCAGTTTTGAGTCACTTTGTAAAATGTATGAAAACACATCATTAGGTGGGCTCTGTCACTTTGTAATCTCTTCTATTCCAGTGCATCATATACATGTGAGAAAATGTCGAGTAAGAGACAGCAAAATGATTTACAGGCCTGCTGCCTCAAGAAATATTCCTGTTTTTGTATGAATTTCTTAGCAGTCATCCCGACGAATGAACAGGTGATCGTTATTTTTAAAAAAACAAAAACAAACAAAAAACAAAAAACAAAACACACACACACACACACACACAAAAAAAACCCCACAACACACTGACCCAGAGACTGCAGACGAAGGACACAAAACTTTACAAACGGTATAGAACAGTTTATTAAATTTAGACTTTTAAGAAGTCATCATATTCCAACGCACTCCATCGCGTGAAGCGCATTCGTAATAACACCAACCCCAAAAGGATTGATCACGGCATCAAAAACATAAATAAAGCAAATGAACATATTTACAATTTAACATGGGAGTTGTGCACAAGAACACGCAACTACATGTCGAGGAGGAGAGATCAGACGCCGAGGAGAAGGGTCTGACTTTTCAACGGAACCATCCGGACGGCTGGAGTGGAAGGAGGAGAAACACGATTTAACAAAGCGTGAGAGAAGACCTACAGTGTAATCACATTTTCTTGGATTGACAGAAAAGAGGGAAATGCGTGGAACCTCTGACAATACGCTATAATGCTGTTTTCAGTATTAATGGTATAAGGTTGACAAGCCATCTCCTGCTGTAGGTGATTACAGTCCCCGTCCTTGTTCATGAATATTCACAGTTCACTCTGAAATTAAAACAGGGGACGAAACGTTTTCTCCGGGAGAAGAATTTGCCCTGAATCAAATGTCTGAATCAGATATGAAACATTTAGTCTACAAAAGGTGTGAAGAAAGAACACCTTCTTTATACAGTCCTTAAAGCAATTTCCACCTCTGTCATGGTGGGTTTACGGTTTGTTTTAATCATCGTAGAGAGAATTGGGTTTGGACATGAATGGCTCATCTTCAGTGAGCTGAGTGGATGGATAAGCAAACATCACTATGACTTCCTGTTAACAGTCAGGATTTTACAGTAATCAAAAACCCTGAAGATAATCAAAAAACTGTGCTTTAAAAAAAAGGAAAAGACAAGAGCCTTAAAAAAGTACAATCATTGAAAGCATGTTACAATTAGTGAGTGTGTGTAGTTACAAATGGGTCATGTGATTCAGCACATCTAATGCACATAAAAAAAATGTGGATCACATAACCAACATCAGGTCCAGGTCCCCCAGTACACAGTGTAGAGGGGTATCGACAGTATCGACTTATTAGCTAAATGCTATTTTCCTGCATCACAGGAGGGCTGCAGACCTCAGTATTTGTGTTTTTGTGCTTCACTGGGAACACCAGCTGGATGGGGTCGGAGCACAGTAGCACAATTCCAAAAACGTGAGGCGAGTTATCCGGCGAAGAAAAGTACACTTAGCTGACTTTCAAATGGCACTCTGGTTCATGCAGATTCTCCTCCGGTGCTCAAAGCACGGCAAACCCCTTCCACTTGGGTCCCCTAACGTGTGAAAACAAACACTGAGAATAATTTCAAAGAGGCAACCACCATCATCTCGTCTCTGGAGGTCACGCAGTAACATTCAGCTATCCGTTAATGGCAGAGATCGTCTCCTCTTTGTTTCCTCTCTCACAGTATATCACACTATCTTACAGTTGCTTAATGAAAAAGCCATTTACAAGCAACAATATGTACAAGATTGGTCTTCAGAATTACAAAGAAAAGCATATAAACAGGGTTTTCTCTTCAGTTCTGTACAGAGAGCAAAGAGGAGGTGTTAGAAAATGATTGAGCACCTCAGAGTCATTGTGTAGAATTTACACACACAAAAAAAAACTTTGTCCAATCACTGGCTTTAAGATAAACTCACATTCATCCCTTCATTTTCCTAACAGGTACATGCAAAAGGACAAGAGCCACAGGCTCAGCATTCATTCAGAGGGGGCCAAAGGCCCTTTCTAAAGGCAAGTCATTTCTGATGGAAAGGACTCATAAACTCTTTCTATGCAACACATCACCTTCTTGCATTAAAAAAACAAAACAAAAACATAGAGGAAAAAAAAAAGTGGTCTCTTTTTTTTGGTCTCCCGTATCAGGCATGTTGGGTGTCAGAACACCAATTAGTGCTCGTACTAGTGACCAGTACAAATCACTAGTAGATAGGATGATCAAGCATCAAAGGCCCCTTTGGAGTGTCCTCTTGGTTTTGATACCTGAGGTGTAGCGTGAGTGAGTGAACACTGGCTGAACGTTGGGAGGAAGCAGCATGTTCTTAGCTCGTCCGTCAATCATCTCCATTTCTTAAGTGCGCCATGTCAAAGTCAGGCGAACAGCAACGCTTTAGGATAATCACAGGTAAACATTGCGAAATAAATCACAAGCCGAGTCTACTCCGAGCTGTCTGGATGCAGTAAACACTGCCCGTCAAGTAATCAGGGCTATTTTAAAATAGCCACTGAGAATTATTCGCAAGTACTAAGTACCACTCGAGCCAAGCCTGGCAGTGAACGTTACAGAACGGCTGTCGCTTTTAAAATATCCCTTCATTTGTAAGTGAGATTAAAATTGGAAGCCTAGGCGACAAATTGTAACGGCATGTGTATTTACTAAGAAACGTAGCTGTGCAGGATTTGTGCCTCACTACTGTAAAGAGAGCGTGATGCCATCCAGCACATCTGCTGTTCTTAGTGTTCAATGTGATTGTGTCCGAAGTGCAACGGGATGGCAGGGCACCGAGGGGTTTCTGTAGGGTGGCAGACCACAAGGTGGGGGTGGGGTGGGTGTCACATGTTGTAAGGTGCGATTTTCAGTTAGTCGATGTCTGGCGTGAGGGGCGACCCATGGAAGAGGCGCTGTAAGTGCGGGAGCGCTGCCTCACGGCCAATCGGCAAGGCAGCTCCAGCTCCTGGAAGAGGGGCATCCCTGTGATATCAGCCGCCTCGGGACGCTTGTTGGGGTTCGGTGACAGCATGCTGTGGACCATGGCCAGCTAAACAGAGAGGAAATGGGCAGTAAAAATCTGTCACATAACATTATCATCCACTTCTTCAACTGGTTTGCTTATAAAACATTAGAATAATACAATATTAAATGAAATAATTAAAAAACAACAACAACTTTAAATACTACAGCATACAACTACCACTAGCACAGCGAGACACTCAGGTAAGAAGTAATTTCCAGTGTCAGAGAATCACAGATTATGCTCGGGGATTATGTTAATCTAATTACAAAGAAAACAGGTAAACAAGATCATAGGACCAACCAAACAACAAATTGAAGCCTCAGTTTGTAGTTCGGTGGTCAGTCCCATGCTTAATACCGAGTGGTAATTTTAAAAAATGCTCATCTGTGTATTTGATTAAATAAGTCATTCTAATTGTAATTTGAGTATTAATATAAATCAGCAAATGAGTCATGCTGCCGTTAACTTTTCAGTGTGCAAACTGATTTTCATTTATTTTATAGTCTATTTAAATCTGTGACTGACTTCATTATCAGAGCTAGTGGCAACAGAAGCTATAATCCTGCAGGCACTGTGCAGAAGACTTTCACTTAAACACTTGTAACAACATTCCCTTGGATTCTTTCATTGATTAATTTTGACAGCTTCCTCTGCTATGATGCAAATATATTGCAAGCTGGATTGTTTCGAATTAATTTGCCAACATTTCCGGCACTTAATAGACACTCTGGCTGTGATGGATTTTGCTGATGTCATCCTTTGGGGGTTGCGTCAGGAAAGGACATGCAGCGTGAAAATCTGCCAAATCAAACATGGGCAGCGACCCGCTGTGGCGACCCCTTGTGAATAAGGAATTAGACAAAAGTAACTTTTACGTGTTTGGAAGCAAATAAGCTCAGACAACAGAATCTTTGTTAGGCTTTTGAAAATGAAGCACTGCTAAAATTAGCTTTAGGGCCCTTAATATTATTATAGAGAGCTCAAATTATGAATTGGAGTCCTGCTGGCACCACTAATGAGAAGAAACCTCCCAATCCTGTAGATCTTACATTTCTGATGCAGATGCAGTGCATATGTAGGGCCACTAGGTGGCAGCAGATGGCAACTCACCTCCTGAACATTGTTTTTGGAGAAAACCTCTGGGAAGCGCAGTACTCTCACTTCTGTCAGTGTCTGGAAGAAAGGATGTAAACACCTGTGAGCGGAGCTGTACTAATGGCTCACCAGCTCCTTTGTTGCTGAGACAAAGACTTCATGGCTACTAAGAAACTGCCTGTGCATGCCTGCGCGCGAGCACTCGTGGGGAAAGCCAACACAAACTAATAGCAACGATGAGAGAAATAACAATAATCAGCAATCGGGAATTCTTTATTTCTCAACACATAATGACATTGCAGGAGGCAGAAAGATAAACGGCCTCACTAGCTTACACACAATTGGCCAGCTGGGCTTCTTACTGAAGCCAAAATGAGATCATTTCATTTCAATCCGAATCATCCGGTCATTGAATCATTTCTTATGTTTTTTAAAATCTCCTTCACAGGCACTACAGTTCAGTAAGAACAAGTAAATAAGATGAACAGCAAATGTTTTTCATTATTTTTTTAATCTCAAAATTGTTTTTGATGTTTAACAGGATCCAGACAACAAATATGCAGCATTTGCAAAGAAACTCAAACAAACCAGTTTTAGATCATCTTAAATACAGTTTCATCCTACTATAATAATCATCTCTTGGTTATTTAAGAAACCTAATTACAATGTAATTCACAACCCTTTTACAGATCCTAAAATAAAGTAATAATAAGCCAGGTTTATAAGGTTATGTGTTTTCTGACTCACCCTCACTCTCTCCATCTGAGTCCTGAAAGGATACAGCAGCTCAAACAGGATCAGACCCAGAGAGTAAATATCCACTTTATGAGAGTAGGAGTTTCCAGAGAGCTGCAGGGACAAAGAGGAAAGCACATAATTAGTCCTGACTGCAGAAGCAGGTGATCAAGAATGAAAAGTTTTTTAAAAATGAACGGCGTTTCCTCACCTGCTCTGGGCTCATGTAGAGTTTGGTGCCGACCTGGCCTGTGTGGCGGGTGAGGAGTGGGGCGGGCGTGAGGGCGCTTGGTTCATCTTCATCTTCCTCCTGGTCCATCGCTGTCACCAGGCCAAAGTCTCCCACTTTCACTACGTCGTCCATGGTGAAGAAGATGTTGGAGGGCTGCAGGAGCAGCAGTTACAGGTTACATCATGCGCACCACACAAAGAATGACGACAGCAGAGCGGTTTACAAAACTCTACTTCGCATGCTGCCCATAAAACAAACACAGTAACACAAGACTCTCATCCAGCCAAGTCTGAAGGAAAGTTTTTCTTCCCTAACTGAAGCTGCAATCAGGATATTTTTTCCCTGCGCTTTATATACACAGCAAAATCACAGAATTTAGATCTAAATTTAGAATTTTGCCATTCATAACACGTGCACACACGCACAGACAATGTGTACATGCTCACCTTGAGGTCCCTGTGCATGAGCCCCTTGCTGTGCAGAAAGTCGACAGCTTCTGCAATCTGCAGGAAGATGTCCAGACACTGGTTGTGCTCCCTTTGCTCCGGCAGGCAGCGCTGAGCCATCCAGTCCTTCAGGTTCTCCTTCCGACAGAGCTGCATCTGGATGTACAGGTAGACCTGGAGACGGGGTGAGAGGATTCAGCACATTACAATTTCACACGGCACTCTTAAAAACAGTGCATACATTGTTAAAAAAAAAACCAACAACCCAAAACTATTCACAAACCTTTGGTGAAGGCTGAACCCGCTGACTTGGAGGAGTTGTGGGGAGAGCCAGGGCGAGCGAGGTTGGCCGAGGAGGAGAGGAAGAGGCGGGGGGGACGGACTCCTGTCGTCTGGTGTGTGACGAGGACGAACTGTTTTTCTCCGTCACCGTGCCAGGACTGGCTGGGCCAGAGCCAGAGTCTGTGTCTGCATCGGCATCTCGATCGCAGCCCGAATCCTCGAACACAATGTCAAAGGAAGAGGAAGTGCAGTCACTGGGACCGCGGGGAGGGCAGAGCTCGAACGAGTGGGGGGTGTCTGATGCGTCAGGGTCGGCCTGGCTGTCCCTCTCGGACATCAGGCTGTCATGACCCAGCAGCGGGGGGAAGGACAGGTCGGCGCCAAAGCCCACAATGCTGCCTGCGCTGCTGGAAAACAGCACCTGTTCTTCGGCTGATGCTTCATGAGCGTCTCCTTGAGGCCCAAGGACAGGGGACACTGAGCTGGACACGGGTACTTTGACTGACAGAGCCTCCATGTGATCGAGGAAGCTCATTGGCCAGTCAGTTGTACTGAAAGGGAAAAAGGATTGTTGTTTCTCCAAATATTGATGCAAGACAAACAGAAGACATGTGTGCCAATCATTTCAGCAGTTAAATAAGGACGTGTGAACAACAGGCAGAAGGTGCTCTCAGTGTAGAGTTCTTTCAGATTTTTGTCATGTGAGCTGTAAAAACAGCACCGTAGTAATATTACATGTGTAGTTCACGGGGACATGGTTCTAATACTTATCCACCAAAGCAATTAAAAGCAGCACACAGCAGACATCAAATTAAATTTTAAATACTTAATCTGCACAAGATTTTTTTTTATCCCGTGGCATTTTAACATCTGTGAATCAAATTAGCCAAGTGGGATGAAGATGTGTGGTCCACCATTTGTCACAAATGTCACTAATTAATGATTCCAGAGGGGACAGCTAGATTTCATTGGATGTCCGCACGCTGGTTCAGCCAGCTGAGCTACAAAAGGTTTAAAAATATCTGCCTCACCTTGCATCTTTCAGCCACCTCTGGTCCATTTCCTCCTGCCAGCCCTCAGGAGGGCTCTCTTGCCAGGCGTTGAAGTAGCGAATGATCCCCGGGTGCTCCAGCTTTGCTAAAGCCTTCACCTCTCGCATCACCTTCTCCCGGGCCAGCTCCCTGAACGACAGAAAAAACAAAAAAACAAAACACTGAGGTTGTAATAACCCACAAGTCTCCACCAAAGGTTCAATAAGTACAGCAGGCCTGAAAATAATTAGCCCCTTTCACACGAGGATCAAGCTGTAGTGCCACTTTTGCTTATTTATGTAGAACCAGGCAAAGATGGTGTAAAGCAAACCCAGTGTGCACGTTCAGATAGTGTTTCAGCAATCGGGGAAAAAGGAGCCATGGCATGTAGCACACTGTGGCAACCACAGTGCCTATGCTATTGACTAAAAAGGTACAACAACAATGGCTCCCCATTCTTTTTAAAGTGTCAAAGTCAAGCAAGGCAGGTGGAACAGTCCCGGCTGGAACAGACTGTGTGAAGGAGACTAACATCTGAGCTTTGTTGCATCAGTGAACAACAGGACTAAAAGAAAAAACACACACAGAGCTACTGCAGCTAAACATTTATTACCCATGCTTGTCAGCATAAATTATAGCGCACAGATAATATTTGTTCTGAAATGTCAGCTTCCTCTGCATGGGTTTCTGTGTTTGGACCAGTGGGCTGCTGCTTACATAACTCAGTTTAACAGCTTTAGAGAAAACAGAGATAAAGGAAGAGCTAATAGCCTCCAGCTAAGGAAGTCTGGCGCAGCCTAGCGAGAGATGCGCTACCTATTGGGCAGGCGGATTCTTTTGATGGCGTAGTTGCAGTCGTCCACTTTGTTGCGGGCTTCAAACACGACGCCAAACCCCCCGCGGCCGAGGCACTGCACTGGCTCAAAGTCTGTCAGGTACCTGAGGAGAGACACTTTGGTTAGCAGTGTAGAAAGACCACTCGTGGTCCTCCAAGTGCTTTAAAATTATCATCTGGATCTCTGATAATTTAAAAAAGACCAAGAAGAAGCCCTATTAAATTATAAATCCCAATTATCAGAGAGGGAATTTCAACCAGTGTGTAAGATAAGTGCTTTGTTTTTTCACTGTGCCTTGGCCACACTCCACTTTAAGGTCAGCAAAAATACATTTCTACAAACCAAAGAGAAACTTATACTTTATGACTTTCTGGCAGGTTTACTTCCCACTTAATCTCCCAAAGAGAAGACATTATTTGCAGTTGCAGAAGTTTTCAAAATAGTGTGCATAGCTTTCCTTTAAACTAAAGCAACAGCTGTCACAGTGTTGCATATTACATGTATCTCACGGTTTGGCATGTCAAACAGTTCCAGCAAGCATCATTATAAAGTTCTTTTTATGCAAAATCATTGTGTTTACTGCTGCGTAAGACACAGGCGCACACCGACTCCATCCCCTCCACCCTGTCAAAACATCCCTGCTCGGTTTGCTCAGGGGGATTAAAAGGCTCTTATTAGGATGTGTGTGGGCAGCATGCGATTCAAGCCTCGGTTCCTGATCCCAATCTGCCTCCTAATGATCCTGACTCATGCCCGCCGCAGCTGCTGCAACAGCCGCCAGTTTTATTTAAGGAAAGTTGTTCGGCAAAAGTGATTTGCATGGACTGCAGAAGCAGCAGCAGCAGCTTTGAAGGAAGGGGAGGGGGTAGGGTGGGGTGGGGTGTTTGTCATTTTCGGGTGGATCAAAAAGAAGAGAATGTGCAAGTGGTGACACCAAGAGGACAGAAATTTGCAGATTAAAATCAGTTTTTCACTTCTGTTCCAGGAGGGTGAGGCTCACAGATGTAAACACGAAAAAACCCTCATCGATCACACTGCGGGAGGGCAGCGGCAGCCCATAAATTACGGCTCCTGATCATATTTAGAAATTCTGACAATGTCCTGACAGTGATGTAAAACGACACTCTGACCCTGAGGCAGATGCTGCTGTTGTAGGGTGCGGTCTGAGGGGACCGAGGCCATTTTCATTTGATGCCAAACAGCTGAGTTACCCAATCATGAACTACTACGATTCATATCGCCCATCTCTGCCTTGTCCTATCAAGGCAGGTTGGAAGACCACTGGTCACCATGGTAACAGTGCCGAATCTGTAGCTACACCTTGAAAAAGTGATGCTCGCATCTGACTGAACTGTAAAGAGCACTCCCGGCACACTGTTACGTGAAGTTCTCCCGAGTCATTGCAAATATTTTTGACACGGGACACGTTTTGTTTAACGGTGCGTCTTACCTGGACACATATTCGCTGGAACGGGTCTCCATGGCAACCGGCTCTTTGGATTCCACAACTTCAAGGTCAAACTTGCTGTCTGTCTGGCACTGTGTCTCCGACTCTTTCCGTTGCTTTTAGGGACAGGAGGATGTCGGAAACAACGTGTTAAAAACACGAAAAACAACAAACAACAAGAAAAAAAAAAACAAGCTTAACTTGTTTGTGGTGTATTGGGCAAGAAACACTTAAAGATTTAACAGTCACAAGAAAAAGAGGGTGGAAATGTATACAGCTAACCCCTATAAACATGAAAACAAAAAGAAGTATCCCACATAAACACTAGATCAAGTTTCTTGCTTTCAGATAGCATGGATGGGGATCGTGAGTGAGCAGCTAGGTTCAGGTGTTAAAAGTTTGACTGGGATCAAATCAGGGCTGGCAGAGGAACATTGGTAGAGTAATCAATGATGTGTTGACTGCAAGCTTAGGGTCACTGTTCTGTCTAAAGGTGAGTTTCAAGTCAGGTGCGAGGCCTCACTGAAGCAAACTGGTTTTCTTTCTTGAAGGTATCACTGCCCTTTGCACAGTTTAGCTTTAGTTTTCCTGTCATTTCAGCAGAAAAACAGCTGTGAAGCACATTGCTGCCACCACTGGGTTTACCTGCTGTGATACTGTTGATGAACTGGTTCCTTTCATACGTGACAGAATTGAGGTCAGTCACATTTTCAACCTTTCTTGCGTCTTTCCACTATGACAAAATTCCTGCCACTCACTGCAGCACTCCACCAATCACTAAAAAACCCTGATTGGTGGAGTGCTGCAGTGATGATTGTTCTTCTGATTTTTCTCATATTTTCACATAGGATCACTGGAGTTCAGACAAAGTGACCATCAATTTCTCCATGAACTCTTTTACCAAGGCTCTTCTCCCTCACTGCTTATTTTTTTTACTCTTTTAAATATTCCTCTTGGGACCTTTAATCCAGCTGAAACTGCATTGCAGCCTTTCCCAGATCTGTGTGATGACACAAAGCGGTCCATGAGCTCAGCAGGCTTTTCTTTCTAATTAGTGACTGGCTTTTTGCATTTGTGAGCCTATTAGACAGGAGGGTATCTGACCAAATCATATCCAACCAATGAATTTCCACAAGTCTACCTCAATAAAGATACAGGGACATACAGTGATTCTGAGAAATTAAAAGGGAAGTTAATCTTTTTTAGATTTCATAAGGAAGTCTGAACACTTTTTGATCACACAGTAGAACTAACAGTATCCATTTCTTGTTTGAAACTAACTTTTTAAGCAATCGAGCCATCCATGCTCCAGCCCCCTCGGAACCCTGAACTAGATAAGTGGAAGAACATGGATAGAAGGATATTTCCTGATGAAGAAATAATTTTGTCATCCATGCCAGCTCATAATCACAACAGTAACTGTGACAAAAATTGAGACAAAAGGTCTAAAATGTCACAAACATTACACGGAAAACATAATGACCAGTAGGCACCGTCAGTGCGGCATTAATGTTGCGGACTGTGTCTTGGCTCTTACCCTCACGTAGGCCACAGGAGCAGGAGGGTGGAAAAACTTGCGTACAATGTAAGTGGTGGTGGCAATGCAAAAGATGATGGTGCCCAGAATCTCCTTCCACCAGGGTAATAGCAGCACGGGATCCTTTCTTCTTCGATTCTCACCTCCTGCCCCGTTTCCATTTATCAGACTTATGGCGGTCTCACGCTTCTCTCGGTAACGCTTGCCATAGGGGAAGTAGTAGCCATTGTCTGGAGCAAGAAGAAGCAAAAATCAGTCTGGTTCAAACCATTTTAACTCTAACAGCTAGAATGTGTGTAGGGCGTAACAGTGCACAATTAAACTCTTACCGTATGGATACTGGAGGATGGACAAGGCTCCGTTGCT
Source organism: Oreochromis niloticus (assembly GCF_001858045.2). NCBI lineage: Eukaryota > Metazoa > Chordata > Actinopteri > Cichliformes > Cichlidae > Oreochromis > Oreochromis niloticus. Next base: position 7,579,513 of record NC_031983.2, on the reverse strand, counting down.
GTATTCGTCGTGGGAGAACTTGTCATTATTCAGACACTTGTCGAATTCATCAGAGCCGACCAGAGCCGGTGTCCGAGATGGAGAATCTGCATCAAGGACAAGATGAATAACTTCTTGTATCTCACAAGAAAGACTGAACAAAATGGAATAAAAGGTTTTGGACGATGAAGAATGAAGGGCAAAGCTTCAGGCTACAGGGAGCATGGTGATAGATTGAGTCCACGTGACATCAAATACTTCTTGGAACACGGTGTAACTTTGTGCTTAAAGATGGGCTTTGGCCGTTCTACCCTAGCTCTGCATGTAATCATGAATTTAGTCCCTTTGGTGTAGCAAACTTACGTATTAGAGGCTTCCATTTGACAGTGGGTAGTGGAATTATGTCCTTCTCTGAACCGATGGCTTTGGAGGGGAATTTTTCAGTGATTTTTACTGATGACTGAAGGTAGAGCTGCCCCTGAAACATCCCTGAAAACCAACAGCCAACACAGTTATCTATGCACCACAATCACTGGTTCCTAACCCTTATAGGAATAGTGAAGCATCTGTATACAGCACAGGTGTCGAACTCCAGGCCTCGAGGGCTGGTGTCCTGCAGGTTTTAGATGTGTCCTTGATCCAACACAGCTGATTTAAATGGCTAAATTACCTCCTCAACATGTCTTGAAGTTCTCCAGAGGTCTGGTAACGAACCAATCATTTGATTCAGGTGTGCTGACCCAGGGTGAGATCTAAAATCTGCAGGACAACGGCCCTCGAGGCCTGGAGTTCGACACCCCTGGTATACAGTTTGTTTAAATATGCCCGTGTGTAAGAAGTTACCTAGGTAAACGCTGGACTCTGCAGATTCCTGCGCTTTCCCTGGATCTTCGTCTTCCTCATCTTCCTCTGTTTCGGACTGGCTGCTGTAGGTGGTGTCGTCGAACAGGCTGATTGGCGTAACTTTACCACCACCCACCAGCCAAGCTGAGGCGATGGGAGTGCAGAACTACACAACACACGGCACAGAATGAGTAGAAATACTTTAATGAGCTCCACAGTCAAAGTCACGAAACACTGAACTCCATTAAAGCACTAAAACTCGCTAATAAATAAGTGACCAGAGGATTTATTTTAAGCATCTAACCTGATGTTCCCAGACCAGCTGTCCATCAGGCCCGGTGCTGAAAGCCATGACCTTCCAATCAGGAACAGACACTTTGATAACTAGGTCCAAATGCTGGTTTTGATTCTGGTGGTTCTCGGCCTGCCGTTTCTCTGTTGGCTCATCAGCGATGACCCATTGACTCTCCTTCCAGCTGTCACCATTTGCTAGTTCACCCTCCAGGAAGGTAATTCCAGGCTGCATCTCCGGAACGAGTTTCAGCTCAAAGTTTCCGACACTAAAGTTCCACCTTGCACAAACAGCGAAGATGCATGATTTAAATAAAAATCCCTGCCTTATACGTTTCTGGTCTTTCGCGTTTCATGTTACCCTGTGGTTTCCTTCTACTTACTACTACTTGTTGTTCGCTACTGTTAGTGACTAAATAGCCAACTTTGTTAATAAAAACAACATCAGTAGCTGCTCTGTGATTTAGCTTTGATTGACTCACTTCTCCATCCCTGATCGAGGCCTGATGGCTCGCACAGTCTTCTGAGTCCTCTGCAGCAGGAGCACATCTTCGGTCTCCACCTCATCCTCTTCCCAGCGACTGCAGCCCCCCGCAGAGCAGATGTACCGAAGCTGAGGAAAGCAACAGGGGGGAAATTACAAAAGCCGGTTATCCTACTGCGCCGGACTGGTTAGTATGCTAATAGATTTGACACGTGTTAACCTGTCCTATCAGGTTGTACTTGAAATTGTTTCACAGACCTTGCCACTGTAGGCCCCCAGGCCATAGGTGGTGAGGGATTTCCCCCCGACCAGGACTGTGTCCTCTCCGATGCGATATGACGACTCCAGCAGGGACTCGACGCTGAAAGGCACTGCCTCCATGCTCTCTCTGTCCCGGTTCCACTGAAACAAGGCACCATCCAGGGAAGGTATTACCATCTTATTGCCAAACACCTGCAAAAAAAACACAAAGCAAAACACAGAGTCGGGTTAGTTTTGGTTTCTAGAAGAAGACCGCTCTAAATAAAATAAAAGGAACTTCTGAAAACAGGAAAGATCTGGCAGTTACTTATATTGATATTTTTTTAAATAAGCATCTTAAATTCAATCTCTAAATTGCCAGGTCAGCGTTGCAAATGAAAATCAAAATTCATACTTGTTATGAATTTGGCAACAAAATAACTGCCTGTGAGCCCCCAAGTGGCTGCTGTATAAAACCACAATGAGTGACAATTTATCAAAACACCACTACCAATAAAACAAAATGATTCATTAAGAATGTTTTGGGGGTTTTTTTGGCCCACGCAGTTTTCCTTTAGTACACACGGTTGTTTTAAACTTGCAGTTTTTATGTATTTCTTTATTTCTTTTCTCCCAGCTTAA